>NW_016107329.1:10701010-10720830 GCF_001604975.1 Cebus imitator
AAAAAAAAAAAAAAAAAAAAAAAAAAAAAAATTGTAGAATGCAGCAGAAAGATTTTAAATCAATCACCTTACTCTCCCTTCAAGAAAAAGAAAAACCCAGAGCTGGTAGAAGAAAGGAAAGAAAGATGAGAGTGGAAATCAGTGAGATCTAAAGCAGAAAACAATAGAGAAAAATCAATGACAACAAGAGCCACTGCTTTGAGGTCAGGAAAAGTGATTAATCTCCATCCAGGCCAATCAAAGAGAAAAGTCACAATTTACTAATATCAGAAATGACATTACAGTAACACCATCACAGTTTCTACAGACATCAAATGAATAAGAAAATACCTCAAACAACACCCTGCCCATCAATTTGACAACTTAGATGATCAATCCCCTGGAAGACACAAGCTACCAAAACTCAAGAACAATTCAGAACCATTTGAGCAACCAAACAAAGGATGGGACCATAATGCAGAACAGACAGTAAATCTCCGACTTCCACACTGAGATGACAAATGCTTGAATAAGTATGTGCAGGAAAGACACCATCTCCCATGCAGAACTTCAAATAATGTTGGCACGTACTCTACTCTGAAGAAGCTCCTGGCCCCGAAAGTTCGGGCCGCGCAGGGGTCCCCTCCGAAAGAGAAGCACAGGAAAAGGAAGAGAAAAGCAGTGAGTCTGCAGTGGAGAAAACAGGACCTCAGCCAGGCAGGGGTCAAGGTCAACACCAACAGTGAGAAGTCATGCTTGCACCCGTGTGATGAGAATGGCATTTTGCCCTGGTCTTCCTCCCAAAAACCCATACTCTCCAGTATAATCACGAGAAAAATATCAGACAAAACCCAACTGAGGGACATTCTATAGAATACCAGCCACAAATCCTCAGAATTCTTGGTGTCCTCAAAAATGAAAATCTGAGAAATGCCAAAGCCTCAAGGGGCCTGAGGAGATGAAACAACTGAATGTAATGTGGTGTTCTGGGTGGAATCTGGGACGGGAGAAAGGTCATACTGAAAAAGCACTCTCTTGCCAGGCTCAGTGACTCACGCCTGTACTCCCAACACTTTGGGAGGCTGAGGCAGGCGGATCACCTGAGGTCAGGAGTTTGAGACCAGCCTGGCCAACATGGAGAAACTCTGTCTCTACTAAAAATACAAAATTAGCCGGGCGTGATGGTGCATGCCAGTAATCCCAGCGACTAGGGAGACTGAGGCATGAGAATTGCTTGAACCTGGGAGGCGGAGGTGGTGCAGTGAGCTGATATCACACCACTGCACTCCAGCCTGGGCGACAGAGCGANAAAAAGAAAAGAAAAGAAAGAAAAGAAAAAGCAGTCTGACAAAAATATAACATGAGCAACATATGTAGTTTAAATTTCTAGCAGCTATATTAAAAAAAGCAAAAACAGGTAAAATTAATCTTAATAATATATTTTATTTAACCAAATACATACAAAATAGTATCACTTCAACATGTAATCAGTATGAAAAAAAAATTGAGATGGTTTACATTTTTCCATATTAAATATCTGAAATTTAGGATGCATTTTACACTTAGGCTGTATCCCAGTTGAGACTAGTCGCATTTCAAGTGTCTGGCAGCCACCTGTGACCAACAGGGCAGACCTAAATAAATAGCCTTGATCTAAAGCCAGCAATTTAAATTACGGTCATCACAGTGAGGACTCTGCACTAACTACAGGCTAATACGCAGACATTGCTTCCTCCTAAGAGTTCCATTTCATGGTTAAAATGACAGCAAAGGCTAGGCATAGTGGCTCATGCCTGTAATCCCAGCACTTTGGGAGGCCAAGGCGGGCAGATCATCTGAGGTCAGGAGTTTGAGACCAGCCTGGCCAACATGGTGAAACCCTGTCTCTACCAAAAATACAAAAATTAGCCAGGCGTGGTGGCAGACATCTGTAGTCCCAGCTACTCGGGAGGCTGAGGCACAAGTATCGCTTGAAACTGGGAGGCGGAGGTTGCAATGAGCTGAGATCAGGCCACTGCACTTCAGCCCAGGCGACAGAGTCAGACTCCATCTAAAAAAAAAAGTGGGCCAGGAGTAGTGGCTCATGCCTGTAATCCCAGCACTTTGGGAGGCTGAGGCAGGCAAATCACGAGTTCGGGAGATGGGAGACCATCCTTGCTAACACAGTGAAATCCCATCTCTACTGAAAATACAAAAAATTAGCCAGGTGTGGTGGCCCAGGCCTGTAGTCCCAGCTACTTGGGAGGCTGAGGAAGGAGAATAACTTGTACCCGGGAGGCAGAGGTTGCAGTGAGCCAAGATTGCACCACAGCACTCCATCCTGGGCGACAGAGCAAGACTCTGTCTCAAAAAATAAAAATAATGACAGCAAAAATGCAGCAGTAGCTGCGCTGTGGCTGTCTATACATGCTGGCATTTGTGCTCTTTAATCCTATGAAGTTTACCCCCAGCATAGAATCCAGTAAACACTCAATTTTAAAAAAGGATGCGCCACAGACTGGAAGAAAATATTCACAAGTCACTATCTAATAAAAGACTTTCATCCAGACATATTTTTAAAAGTCTCAAAACTCAATAACAATAAAAATGGGCAAAATATTTTGGCAGGTGAGGTTTCACATCAAATAAGCGCATGAAATGAAGCTCAATAGCATCAGATGTTAGGGACACTGATGCCATTTACGAATTAGAGCAATGAAAGCCACAATGAGATGCCACTCCATATCTATCAGAATGCCTGAAATTACGAGTGCTGACCACGCAGAGTGCACAAGGCCTGGAGTCCCTGGAATCTCACGCCTTATGCTGAGAACATCAAATGGTTCAACTAGCGTGTTGGCAGTGTCTTACAAAATTAAATGTAAACCTATCACGTGATCTAGCCATTCCTGAAAAAGGAAAGCATGTATCCACATAGCTTGTGCACACATGTTCACAGCAGCTTTGTTAGTACTGTGCTGGTAACCACTGGCAACAATGAGCCACCGTGAGGCAGCCACAGCAGGGGCTGCCCTCAAAGAAAGCGGAGCTAACTTTTGGTGCAGGAGCAACATGAAAGGCACCTGGACATAATTAGGGTTACTGAAAACACCACACACACAGACAAGCCAAACATAACAGAATTCTAAAAAATGCAAGCCATCTGTGACAGGAAGGGGACCAGTGGCTGCCTGGAGATGGGACCATGACAAGAGGGGCGGGAAGGGGCTGCGCAGGTGGGGTTGCGGTTGGACTCCTGCTGTCCACACCCATCAACATGCATCAGATCACAGACTTGAATCGTGTTCATATTAGCACAATAATACAGGCTGTGTCGCAACAACCTAACAGGTGAGGCTACGACGGGGCATATTTGTGTTTTACATGTTTTTGTGTGTTTTGTATTTCTTTTCTAAACTGCTCATTGATATGCTTGGAATTACTAGACATATTCATTTATAAGGGCCTGCTATAATTAAGAATATAGATTTTGTTGTCAATGTGGTAATTCGATTTTCTAAGTCTGTCATTTGTCCTAACTGTTGCAATGTTGCCTTTCACTGGGAAACAGTTTTCCATTTTATGTAGTTAAATCTTTCATCATCTTCCTTAGTGTTGTAAGTCAGAAACCTGGGATTATAAAAATACTGCATTTTTTCTAGTAATTATGCTTTCAATCATTCATATTTACCCTGAGTTTAATCTATCTGAATTTTTCTTCTGAGTTAAGGTCTTTAATTCTCTCCAACTGGTTTGTGCCTGAAACAATTTACCCCAAAGCTTTTGTTCAATAATCAGACACTTGACATATTTCTGTAGTGAACCATCATCGTATACTAAAGACCCCTGAACACTGGCAATTTTGGTCACTTTATTCCACTTCATGGATGTTTCTTTCTGTTCCTATACCACACTGCTTTATACACTATAGCTTTATAATATAATTTGATACATATTTGGCAGATTTCCCTTTTTCTTTTTCTAAAAGAAAAAATTGAAGGAAAATAAACAAACTTCCAGGAAATTTTGAAATGTTAACTATATCCACAATTAAGAAAAATAACAGAACTTACATAGTAGTTAGGTATTAATAACATTGAAAATAAACTATATATGTAAAAACCTGTGATATAGCTAAAGTTAAATCCAGAGGACAACTCACAGTTGGAAATGCTTATTAAACAATGACACAATAAATTCTATAAGCATTCAATTTGTGAAACATTAAACCAAAAGATATTAAATATAAAATAGTAATTTATGGCTGGGTGTGGTGGCTCACACCTGTAATCCCAGCACTTTGGGAGGCCAGGGTGAGCAGATCATCTGAAGTCAGGAGTTTGAGACCAGCCTGATCAGCATGGTGAAACCCCATCTCTACTAAAAGTGCAAACAGTAGCTGGGCGTGGTGGCACGTGCATGTAGTCCCAGCTACTTGGGAGGCTGAGGTAGGGGAAACACTTGAATCTTGGAGGCGGAGATTGCGGTGAGCTGAGATTGCACCACTGCACTCCAGCCTTGGCAACAAGAGCAAAACTCCATCTCAGGAAAAAAAATAGTAATTTATAAATAAAAGAAAAAAAAGTGTATCTATAATAAAATAAGTAACACCCACCCCCCAAAAAAAGATAATTCTTGAAAGACATGAACTATAAACAAAATTTGGTTACTGTGACCTCAAGGAAAAAGAGAAACATGAATACAAAATATTTAAGAAAGGAATATAACTCAAAAATGAGTATTTGAAAAATTATGAAGGAATCTATGTGAGAATGAATGCCAACAAATTTGAAAACTTAAATGAAAATGCATAAATTACCTCAGAATTAGGATAGCTGGTGTCGTAACCATCGTAGAAAGTGGAGACGTTATATGCGACCCTTGCACGGTCCAGTCCAGGTTCTCCAAATACAGACAGAACCTGGCTGCACCTACCGTTTACATGCTGAATTTCATCCTTTTGATCATTATTTCCATACAGAAGAATATGGCAGACCTCAAAGGCATCATGGGTCTGGTTGCAGGCCACAAGAAAGCAAATATCACAACAAAACGAGTCACATTTTTTGATTTCCAAGTGCATCCAAAAGTTGTGTTTCCACTATATTGTACTTATTAAGTGTGCAACAGACATGTCTAAAAAACCAATGTGTACATTTAAACAATACTTGATTGCTAAAGTATGCCAATGGCCATCTGAGCCTTCAGCAAGTTGTACTCTTTCTCCTGGTGGAAGGTCTTGCCTAGATTTGGATGGCTGCTGACTGATCAGGGTGGTGGTTGATTAAGGTTGGAGTGGCTGTGGGAATTTTTAAAAATAAGACAACAATGAAGTTTGCCACATCAATCCACTCTTCCTTTTACCAAAGATTTCTCTGCAGCATGTGATAGCATTTTACCTACACAGAACTTCTTTCAACATTGGAGACAATCCTCTCAAGTCCAACCACTGCTTTATCAACTGTGTTTATGGAATATTCTAAATCCTTCATTGTCATTTCAACAATGTCCACAGCATCTTCACCACGAGAGGATCTCGTCTCAGGAAACCACTTTCCTTGCTCGTCCATAAGCAAAGATGATGGATGGATGAATCTTGCCACTAGATGGCTAGATGAACGAGCATCTCCTCATCCATTAAAGCTGGATCTTAAGATTACAGCAGTTCACTCACATCTTCCAGCACCACTTCTAATTCTGCTTCTCTTACTGGTCTACCACATCAGCAGTTCCTTCCTCCACTGATGTCCCGACCCCTCAAACGCATCCATGAGGATTGGAATCATCTTCTTCCAAACTCCCGTTAATGCTGATGTTTTTACCTCCTCCCATGAATCATGTTCATAATGGCATCTAGAATGGTGAATCCTTTCACAAGGTTTTCAGTTGACTTTTCCAAGGTCCATCAGAGGAATCACTGTTTATGGCAGCAATAGCCTTACAAACTGTATTTCCTAAATAATAAGACGTGAAGCTGAAATTACTCCTTGACCCTGTGGAACGGATGTTGTGTAGCAGGCAGGAAAACATTCATCTCCTCGTACATCTCCATCAGAGCTCTTGGGCACCCAGGTACACTATCAATGAGCAGTTATATTTTGAAAAGAACCTTTTTTTCTGAGCAATCGATCTCTAGGGTGGTTAAAATATTCAGTAAACCAGGCTGTAAGCAGATGTATTATCATCCAGGCTTTGTTGCTGCATTTATAGAGCACAGAGTAGATTTAGCATAACTCTTCAGCACCCTAGGGTTTTCAGAATGCTCAGTGAGCACTGGCTTCAACTTAACATCACCAGCAGCATTAATTAGCCCCTAGCAAGACAATCAACCTCTCCTTTGAAGCTAGGCACTGACTTCTCCTCTCTAGCTATGAAAGTCCTAGATGGCATCTTCTTCCCATACAAGGCCCTTTGGTCTACAGTGAAAATCTGTTGTTAATGCTGCCAGCTGCATCAGCGATCTCAGCCAGGTCTTCTGGATACTTGCTGCAGCTTCTCCGTCAGCATGTGCTGCTTCACCGTGCACTTCTATGTTATAGAGACGGCTTCTTGCCTTTAACCTCAGGAATCAACCTCTACCAGCTTCAAACTTTTCATCTGCAGCTTCCTCACCTCTCTCAGCCTTCACAGAATTGAAGGTAGGGCCTTGCTCTGGATTAGGCTTCAGCTTAAGTGAATGTTGTGCTGGTTTGATCTTCCATCCAGACCACTACAACTTTGCCATATCAGCAATCAGGCTGTTTGCTTTCCTATTCTTTGTGTGCTCACTGGAGTAGCGCTGTTAGTCTCCAATTTCCTTCCAGAGCTTCTCCTTTGCATTCACGACATGACCAACTGTCCGGCAGAAGAGGCCGAGCTTTCCACCTGTGTCGGCTTTCAACATGTCTTCCTCACCAAGCTTACTCATGTCTAGCTTTTGATTCAGAGTGGCAGACATGGGACTGTACCTTTCACTTGAACACTTAAGAGACCATTGTAAGGTTCAAGACTGCTGTGTGTCTGGGAATAGGAAGGGCCGAGAAGAGGGAGAGAGACGGGAATGGTCACGCAGTGGGGCGCTCTGAACACGCGCATCGTTTGTGGATTGAGGCTGCTGCCTGCACACACCTCAGCTGCACCACACGTCTTCCACGGGTGCCTCGTAATGCGATCCGAGCATGCCTGTGGCTATTTCATAAAAGTGCTCCCTTCCTTCAACAAGGCTGTGTCCTTCTGTCCCACATTTTAATGTCTGGAGGCACATTTTTACAGAGGGACTTGAGAATCATGATGCCATGAACACTGCAGTTGACAACCTGCAGGCAAGGAAGGCAAGAAGATTCCTCTCTGCAGTCAGGCTTGCCCATGCAGCAGGACCTGAGGTGGCCAGCCCTTCTAACCAAGGACAGCTGTGCCCTCGCTGCAGCCACCACACTTGCTGGTAAGGTGTCCTCACAGATGGAGCCAGGTGGTCTGCTTGAGCTGCCCAGGACGCTACGGATACAGCATCACTAATATTTGCAAGCGTGACAGGGAAGAGTGGTTTGCATTTTCTGGATAGACACGGCCATCCCAGAGCGTGGTGCAGTTGCCCACACTGTAGGCTCTTCTTTCTACACAACCCCATTGTGGAGTCCCCAAGTCATCCATGCTTGGCTGATGCTGGGTTTTGGGACCCCAGCTCCCTAACGAGCCTGGCTGTGTGTCCACCATGATGGGGAATGAGTCCCATGCAGCTCATCCGAGGCCTTGCCCCATCCCAGCTCCCACCCTCCAGACCCAAGGCACCCCCCAGCACTGCACCCCCTGAAAGCCCTCCACAGTCCATAAATCTGACCCAAGTCTTGGTGACTGCTACACTCCAATGCAGTCTTAATCCCTAAAATCGAGGGGGGTATGTTCTAAAGTGGTTTCTACCAAGGATTAATCCCTGGAGCAATGCTGGCTCCAATAAAATAAAAGCCAGCTGCATGGTCAATAACCTTGGGAAATTTCTCTTGGTGATACACAATACACCATTGTGGGAAGTAGAGAAGTTTCTTTTTAAAGTTTCCTTTCTTGTTAAGGAGTAAGTGTACTAATATTCGTGAAGCCCTATCCTATATAGCTGTTAGACGTACCATGCTTACAGGCATGTAGTACATTCTACGTCCTTGTACTGTCACCAAGATACTTGTGCTGGACGTGTCCACAGGCATGTCCCAGCTCTCCAATGCTTTTACTTGTTTAGAAAAGTTTTAAGTTGTTAGCCGATCGGGTTTTAGTTTACATTGTAAAATCTGGCTCCAGCCAATGGAGATCAGACACAACAGTAAGGATGACCCCAAATGCTAAGGGATAAATTTGTGTGTTTTCCTTTGTTCACTGTACTCTCACGGCAAGATGGCTAGTGAAAGTACCCTTCCTGCGGTCCAGGAAGTAAAAACTGCGTTGCTAAAAGATCCTGTGTCTCAGTGCTGATTTTCCTTTGCAGCATCAAGCATCTATTTCCAACAACCATAAATTTTAGAAAACCTTGCAGTAGAAAAACCTGCTTCAAATTTCTGATTTTATGAATTTTAAAACTAAAATTACATTGAATTTCTGGCCTTTGCCATGGATTCAATTCTGCATGGCCAGGATTCCTGATGGCCCCTTGAAAGGAAATCCATACCTAAAGGAGTCAGATGTGGATTAAGGTAACTAAAGCACTGAGCCTGCGACCTGAGTGGTGGCACTACCTTTGCTTCTACACCAAAAGTCGCACAGTCTAACTTCTTGGTTTCACTGATTAAATAATTCCTATGCTGTACCACATTAAATCGAATCCTATCAACCCTCAACCCCCAAACCAGCAAGTAAACTGTCCCTCCATAAACTATTCAAGAAATAACAAATGCATCTGAAAGATAAGTGCTTTTAATTTTCTAAATTTTCACTTATGCAACATAAAGGCAGATTTATGTGACCTGATAATGACATTTTTACAAAAAACAATCCCCCCCCCCCACCAACATCTTGGTCAGTAGTATATAAATATTTACAATGAAAAAATAGGCAAGGAGAAAGGAAATCTTCATTATCCATGTCGATTTCTTTCCAATGCTTATCAGGAATTTTGAAAATAAAATACTCCATTAACTTTTTCTCATCATTCCTATTTACGCGCTGCTTCAGCTGATGATTCATGGTATTTGGGTTGCACTGTATGAGAGTATTTTTGTTCTGTATCACTCCTTTTTCTATACTATTTTAAAAATCTGAAATAGTAAATTAAATATAAAAATGTAAACTCTGAAAGGAGAGAAAATAAGAATAAATATGTGTAAAGGTAATGCATTAAGATACAAAGGGTCTCACAGAGGTTACTATTTTACAACACTAAAAAAAAATAAAATGCTCTATATATTTTCTTTGTTGGGACATTCTGTTTCAATTTAATTTTTGGTTATGTTAACAAAAATTACCTCTAAAGAGGATGTTAAAAAAATAGCAATGACGTTACCATCTTAACTAATGAATATCCCATCACCCTAATTTTTTCTAAAAGAAATTGATTTTAAGTGACAAATATAAATTATAACATAGAAAGCTTAAGAAGCCTCAGCAAATTATGGTATCTTTTAGCAATGAAGACTTTCAGAGACAAATGTGAACAGCGCAGCCAGCCGCCTAACTTAGTGATTGACAGACGCGTTCCACTCCGACGTGGGAAACACCACGTGGATTCTCCCACACGCTGCTCCGCTGAAACATGGCACACTGGTGGGCGGAAGGGCAGGACATCTGCAGCATGCAGTTCCTGGAGGACGCCAATGGGAATCGTGTGTCTGGCAGTGCAACGACGTCATCTGCAGGTCCCTGGGAGGACCGCGAGCTTCACGTGTGGGAGCTGCGCCGCCCCCTGGTACCCAGAGACACACGGAGCCTGGGCTCCCGGGCTTTGTAATGCTCATTAAAGTCCAGCCTGAAGCTAAGAAACCGAAGGCTCTCGTCAGAGCTGGTCGTCAGTAACACCAAAAACTGCTGCACGATTCCCTAAAAAGAGGAAAGGGAGTAAAATATTATTTCAGAAAAGAGCGACCCACAAATGTATTTCCCACACCCTTAATCCCCTTTGAGAGGGGTGTTTTTCCTTCCAGATCCACAGGCTCTTGGTAAATGCCGGCCATGGGAGGCATCCAGGGAACAGAGCTGCTGGGACCCTGGAGTCCACACGGCCAGTGCACCTGCATTAGGAACGGGAGCCCTTTTATAAGGACAAATTAGCAAACGATGCATTTTATTTGAAAGCAGCTAACCAATAGGTTTTTTCACTTTGTTCTTAAGTTCCACAAGAATAAGCAAAACAGGAATTCCCAGATGTTGGAACATTGTATTCTTTTTATTTTGAATCCAAACTCAGTGGCACACACTTCATCTTTCACAGGACTCAGGAGGCCTATGTAGTCCTAGCGCCCGCACTGGAGAGCAAACCGAGAGCATTGAGAGGGTCTTTGGGTCTAGCTGCTGGACTTGAGGCTGCAGCTGGCCTCTTCACGGGCGTGGGCGTCACTACCATCTCGTTATCGAGGGGCCTTTGTAAAGATGTGCCAGCCCCCAAACTCTGCTAAGACAAAAGGACTGACTGCTTCTATTTCAGGCTGAAAGACTTGCTTACTGAGTACAGGTCCATCCCTGCCCAGTGCTGGAGTCTACTTCATGCCACGGGACACAGATCCGTTCATGGGAGCTGCCGGCCGGGAAAGATACCATGGGACTGCAGAGAACATGGTCACTGAGGCTCCATGTCCTCACCAAGCCCCTCCCAAGTCTTCACCAGCTATTGCTGCCCCTTCCCAGTTTCTGGTCAGAAACGAATGCAGAAGCTCCCAAGTAGGCCTGGAAGAACCGGTCTGGATATAGGCTCTGGTAACTTCACCTCTGAGCAGGCAAACGCTGTGTGTGTGCACGTGTATGTGTGTGTGTGTGCACGTGTGCGTGTGTGTGCGCGTGGGACATCACTGCCTTTTTAGGTAAGGGGAGAAGAAAGCACCTAAGAAGTTACATTGCCAAAAATACAATGACTTCCTATTTTGTGATAAAATTGAAATACAACCATCTGTGAAACTGACTAAAAGGAAACCTAAGACTATTTCTTCCACAGGTTTGACACTGGATGCTCTTTCCCATCAATGTCGAGAAGCTGTTAACACCCTGCTGTCTCCAGCACTGCCACAGAGAGCAGAGACGGACTCCTGCTGTCACAGAAAAGAAACTTCTTTGTAAATCATGACCATTCAGATTTAAGACTGTAATTTGAGTAAAATTAGGATTACAGTGATTAAGATTACTTTTTGAAAAAGTATTAACTCCCTCAGGGAAATGTGTAACCATAAACATCATATTCTCTCTCAGAAATAAGCATGCAGACAAATCTTTAAAATAACCCATTGCTCCTTTGTAGCTGTATGACTGTCTGATTTTAGAGAGTTGTATGGACCTAGCCATTAGGCCCATTCTATTAGAAACGAGAATACATACTGTACAAATAACAGGAGTTCAAGAAGGCATTGTGTCGAAACCCCATCCAACAGGGGTGCCTGTGCACGGAACATGACCAGCCAGTCACTACCCCCTTTTATAAAACTGCAAGAATGCAAAAGTAGGCCAAGGTCAGAGTAAGACCACTTGTAAAAGGGGCAACGTTCCTCCTTAGTTATCTTGAAGAGAAATAAGTATTTAAAAACTATGAGGGCTGGGTATGTAATCCCAGCACTTTGGGAGGCCAAGATGGGCGGATCACTTGAGGTCAGGAGCTGGAAACCAGCCTGGTCAACATGGTTAAAACCCCGTCTCTACTAAAAATAAAATAATTAGCCAGGCGTGGTGATGCACATCTGTAATCCCAGCTACTGGGGAGGCTGAGGCAGGAGGATCGTTTGAACCCAGAAGGCAGAGGCTGCAGTGAGCCAAGATCACACCACTGCACTCCAGCCTGGGTGATAGACAGAGAGTCTCAAGAGGAAAAAAAGTGTGAGGACCTGGGAAACAAACTAGGTGCCCACAGAACAGAGCAAGTGAGGTCTCACTTTTAATTCTGAATCACACGAAGGCACCAGCACACAAACCCACATTGTTGGAGGTCTGGAGGCTTGATGCTCCACAATTAGTGAGCAGAGATGGAACAGAAATATTTTCCATGAAATCTTTTCATCTCTACCTCTCTCACTAAGATCACATTGAGAAATGGAGGAAATGGGAAATGGGACCCACACATGGAGGCAAAAGCAGAGTTCAGACGTGCCCAGCCTTCCGGGGTCTACACCATGTCTGCTGGCTAGCCAGCCCCTCTCACCGAGGCTGGACAGCTGCCTCAGGGACAGTCCCCATTGGGAGTCACTGGGAGGCCCAAGTGAAGGCAGCAGAGATGCCTGCAGGTCCCTGCAGTCCCACCACGGGGGATATAGGGGCCACTCCTTGGCCAGGTTTCTCACTGGCGGCACATTGGCACTGCCCAGAGCCCAGGCATACCTGAGTCCCCCAGAGGGTCACAGGGTCCACTGTGGGTGCTACTCACACCTACACAAATCAGTGGCAGACCAGCAGGACTGACTCAGCTCTCATCACGGTGAAAGCAATGTCAGGCACAGAACATGGGCAGAGTGGTGTGAAAAGCAACTCTCCATCCTGATACACACCTGGTAGAAATGTGTCAATATTCGCAACTGTGAGCACATTTTTGGTATAGATTCTTTAAATTCTCCAATCCTCTTATTTTCCTCCTCTTCCTCCGCCGCCGTCACTCCCCACTGGCCCTGAAGAATCAAAAGTGCCAAATGTAAGTAAAACCATGATGGAAAACGGATTATGGAGTGAGGCTGAAACAGGAATGTGAGGAGGGGGAGATGCCTGCTTTTTATGCCCCTCTGTACCCTTCAACGCTTTTCAATGCCTTTCTGATGCCAGACTCGCTCTAGCTTACTTTTTTCAATTAACAATGTATCTTGAGAATTTCATATGAATACCTCTGGGCACACAGAGAACTGTCTCTGTTTTTTTTTTTTTTTTGAGACAGTTTCATTCGGTCGCCCAGGCTGGAGTGCAGTGACGCGACATCAACTCACTGCAACTTCTGCCTCCCGGGTTCAAGCGATTCTCCTGCCTCAGCCTCCTGAGTGGCTGAGATTACAGGCACGCACCACCACGCCCAGCTAAATTTTGTATCTTTAGTAGAGAGAGGGTTTCATCATGTTGGTCAGGCTAGTCTCGAACACCTGACCTTGTGATAGGCCCGCCTCCACCTCCCAAAGTGCTGGGAATACAGGAGTGAGCCACTGTGCCCAGCCCTCTGTTGTTCTTAATATCACATTGTATAACACGTAACAATGTCTATAATTCATCTCAAGCTGACACTTTTCAGTGTGATAAACAGCCTTTATCCTTCTCTCTGGTGTACACATTTTTAGACAACAAAGACAGTATGTGTGAAGTGGAATCAGCTCGCTCAAAGTGTCCGCACCCTTTAAACTATTATCTTGACTTTAGTGAGAATGCTTCTAGTTCCCTAAGCATGGTCTATTTTTTGGTACTGGAGATAAACCCATTTATTTCTGTTTTTAAGATTATTTTCAATCAATGATGAATTTGACTAAATGTCTTCTCAGCCTATATAGGAATTTTTTTTTTTTTTTTTTTTGAGATGGAGTTTCACTCTTGTTGCCCAGGCTGAAGTGCACTGGCGTGACTTCAGCTCACTGCAACCTCTGCCTCCCAGGTTCAAGCGATTCTCCTGCCTCAGCCTCCCAAGTAGCTTGGGATTACAGGCATGAGCCACCACGCCTGGCTAATTTTGTATTTTTAGTAGAGACGAGGTTTCACCATGTTGGCCAAGCTGGTCTCAAACTCCGGACCTCAGGTGATCCGCCAGCGTTGGCCTCCCAAAGTGCTGGCACTACACTGTCCTGTGGGCTGCTTCTGGACCTTACCCTGTTCCACTTACTTGTCTTTCCTTGAGCCAACTACTGTGAGCTTACTCTAGTACGAATTCACATTCCGTCAGCAGTGTGAGGGTTCCTTTTCCCCACATCATCGCCAGCGTTTGTTCGTGCCCGCCTTTTGGATAAAAGCCATTTTAGCTGAGGTGAGATGACATCTCATTGTAGTTTTGATCTGCGTTTCTCTGATGATCAATGATGCAGGGCACCTACTCATACGCCTGCTTGCCATTTCTATGTCTTCTTTTGAGAAATGTCGATTCAGATCTTTTGTCCATTTTTTAACCAAATAACAAGATTTTTTTTCTGTTGAGCTGTTGGAGCTCCCTATACATTGTGGTTATCAATTCCTCATCAATGGGTAGTTTGCAGATACATTCTCCCATTCTCTGGGCTGCCTCTTCACTTTGTAGACTGTTTCCTCGGGGTGCGGAAGCTTTTCAACATGATGTGACCCCCATTTGCTTTGGCTACAGCTGCTTGTCAAGTATTATTCAAGACATCTTTGCCCAGACCAAGGTCCGAGAGTGTCCCCCAGTGTTTTCCTGTAGTAGTCCCATAATGTGAGGTCTTAGATCTAAGTCTTTAATCCATTTTTATTTGATTTTTGTACATGGCAAGAGACAGGGATCTAGTTTCATTCTACACAACCGACTTTTGCAACAACAACAAAATGCCAGCTTTCTTTCCTAGCCTCTTCTTCCCCTCGGCTCACAGCCCTGGCTGGCCCATCGGTGCAGAAGCGTGTGTGTCTTGCTCTGTCTCAGGGATATGCTTCCAATATTTCACCCCCAAGTACCATGTTTTGTTATAAGATTATTCATGCAAACCTTTTTATAGGTTTTACTTGGTATTAAATGATCTTTGCCATCTATTGAGATGATCATATAATTTTTCCCCTTTAGTTTATAAACATGAATTACAGTATTTGTATTAAAATGATAAAAAGAGATATTCTTGTATTCTTGGAATGAGCTGAAACTTATTTGTAACACATTATCACTCCGATCTATCAGTGTGGTAATACTGTGGAATTCTCCATCCATGTTTACGAGGGAGACAAGGACAGAGAGCAACAAAAGCTAAACTACCTAAATGCTTTGTTCCGGCATCAGGTTACTATTTTAGAGAACTACGTTCAATTCTGTTTTATAAGTAAATCGATCCCTAAAAATTAAAAGCCAAAATGAAACCGGTTAATCTAATTGTGCACTGAGTTGATGGAACAGCCTTAAAGGAGCAATTATTTCAAAGGACATTACCACATGGAATTTGAATGCATCTATTTAGTAGAAAAAATCTTGGCAAAAAATTTAAAAAATATATTAGAATAATAGAAAAAGTATTTTTCTTTTCTCCCTCAAAAACAATTGCAAAAAAAGTAAACTATTTTCAAAACTATATTGTTCCCATATCAGCGGCAGGACTCTCACTTGGAGACAGTCACACGGATGGGTGCGTGCACGGACGCATCATCATAAGACCACAAATAATTCAGTATGATGCTGTCAGAAACCAAGGTTTTCAACACTTAAGATACATTTTTAGGGCCGGGTGCGGTGGCTCACGCCTATAATCCCAGCACTTTGGGAGGCTGAGGTGGGTGGATCACGAGGTCAAGAGATCGAGACCATACTGGTCAACATGGTGAAACCCCGTCTCTACTAAAAATACAAAAAAAATTAGCTGGGCGTGGTGGCGCATGCCTGTAATCCCAACTACTCGGGAGGCTGAGGCAGGAGAATTGCTTGAACCCAGGAGGTGGAGGTTGCGGTGAGCCGAGATCGTGCCATTGCACTCCAGCCTGGGTAACAAGAGCGAAACTCCGTCTCCAAAAAAAAAAAAAGAAATACATTTTTAAAAATGAATGAAGTAAGTCTGTTAACCCTACATCTGAATTGGAAATATCACTCAAAATGCAGGGGTGCGAGAAGAAAGGTGGAAAGAAACAGAGGAGCCATGAGGAGAAGGACCCTCTGGGGCCCTCCACTCAACAGCAGCCTGAGAATATGGCAGCACGGGTGCAGCAGGCAGGCGCCGCTTGGGTCCCAGCACGCAGCCGGGGCTCTGTCATCTTTCCAGGGGGTGCCTGGCATGATCTCTTCAGAACTTGCCGTGGACCTCAGGTCTAAATGACTGCTTTGAAGATTATCTTGCCTTTTGAATTTAAATAACTTCTCGGATGTGGCTTTTGCTTGTGTGTCTCTTCCTGCCTCCTTAAGCAAATCTAAATACAATACCCTGAACCAACCTGGACTTGGCCTGTGCACCCATCCCACTTGGGAAACTGTCCGAGAGAACCTTCCACTCCGCATGGAAGGCTGACAGGCTGTTAGCACAGGGTTAAAATCCTAAGGATTGATTTTGGTCAACTTTTAGATAACTTAGTAATTCTCTAGAAGGGAAGCTTCTCTGGGGCATGTGGCAGTCACACATGGCAGTGGCCAGCATGCACTGAATGCCTACTAGATAAGCGACAGATATCATCACACATAAATGACTCTGTGAGGTCATACTCCTTACCACCCATTTTACAAATAAGGAAACTACATCTTGGAGAGGAGAGCCACCCAAAGCACAAAGCCAGTAAGTTATAGAGTTAGGGTAGAATCCTGAGTACGTCTGACTTTAAGTTATCCATAGGGTTGCCTGGACCAGCCCTAGGATATTCTGTGTACCAACTCTACAACACTTCAGAATTACCAAAATCTTCTTTGAATAATGAGACCCCTTAGCGACACAAATGTTTCCAAACTACTCCAAAGAAATAACTTGTGCTCCCAGTGGCTGGGGCCTCTCCAAGCTACATAGGCCCTCTAACACAGGTTTTAGGGGAAACAATACTCAAAAGTAAAACTAACCAACCAAACTGTATTGACTGAATAACATCTTCGACAATCCCAAAAGTAAGTACAGCTATAGGATATTAATGACAGACACATGCTGAGAAATGCATCATTAGGTGATTTGCTCCCTGTGTGGACATCACCAAGTGCCCTCACACAAACCTCAGTGGTGCAGCCTACACACACGGTGACTTCAGGGCACTGCCTATGCTCCTAGGCTGCAAACCTGGGCAGCGTGTGGCTGTACTAAATGCTGTAGGCAACTGTGACACAACGGTAAGTATTTGTGCAGCTAAGGTATCTAAACACAGAAAAGGCACAATGAAAATACGGCACTATAATTTTACAGGGCCACCGTCATATATGTAGTCCGTCATTGACCAAAACGTTATGTGGCACATGACTGCATCTTGAAAAAGTAAAAGATTACACAGATTGTAGTAAATAGAAGAAATCTCATAAACAGCCAAACTTGCTTAATAAATCATCCCACAAGGTCCTGAAAATAGCCTTAGGTACAGCAATTTGGTTCATATGCACATATATGTGCACACATACATGCATGCACCTGTAAACACACATATATGCAATGTACACACACACATATACACACATACATAAACACCTATATATATTATATATACACATATACTTGCATTACAGGTATATAAACATACATGTAGTCTCCAACTGAAGATGGTTTGACATGACTTTTTTACTTTAACAATGGGTTTATCAGGGTACAAGTTGAGTATCCTTTATCTGAAATGCTTGGGACCAGAAGTATTCTGAATTTCAGCTTTTGCAGTATTTGCATATACAGAATGAACTATCTTGGAGAGGGGACGCAAGTCTAAATATGAAATTCATTTATGCTTCATACATACCTTAAACACATAGCCTGAAGGTAATTTTATATATTTTTTATAATTTTCTGCAGGAAACAAAGTTTGGTGTACAGTAAGCCATCAGGAAGCAAAGGGATCAGGCGTGGAATTTTCCACTTGTGACAGCATGTCAGTGATGAAAAAGTCTGGGGTTTAGGAGCACTCTGTAGTTCGTACTTCAGATGAGGGGTGCTCCACCTATATTAAACACGCTTTCAATGTGGATTGAGCTGACTGGGACACAAGCCTACTGTGAGTTAAGGAGCGGCTGCAGATGCGCAAATTTGCAAAATGCAGTGTGGTGCATGATCCGCGAGCTTCCAACACCACAGCGATGCAGCGTGGAGGCAGCTGTGGAGGCTCCGACAGGTGGTGTTGGCGCTGTGGCACTTAGTGATGAACACGGGTGTGAGGCCGATGCTCGTGAATGGGCTGCTTTTGTTTGTTTTTTGAAACAGGATGATGATGATGGTGAGGGTGACCCCTCCCTCTTTAAACCCATCCGTACTTTCTCAGGACTTCAAAAGCAGCATAGGCACCTCTCAACCTGGCTGACCATTCTGGCAAGAAAGTTACGTGTTGGCATGTGTGATTATCGTGTGTGGCAAGGAGCTCATTATTCAAATAGAGAAATTCACAAGTGTAAATACCATACCTCAATTTCACGCTGTTTCTTTTTCTCTTCAAACTGTAATCGTCTCTGCAGTTCTTCCAGAGCAGCTCTGTATATGGCATCTTGAGCATTCTGAAGTTCAATAATTTGATCAAACACAGCTCTAAGCTGATTTAAAAGTGCCTGAAGAGAGATGACCATGTTTTATGAATAAAGCCTCAACAGGCTTATTTTCTTAAAAAAACACTGATAATTAATGAAAAGACACTATAAAACAAGATATCAACTAAAATTCTCAAAGTGTTCATTAGCTGCTCGTTCATTCCCTCACCACACACTTCCCGAACCCTCCTGCTGAGCAGCGCCATGCTGGGCACCAGCAAAACGTGACCATCCTGCACCCGCACGCGCCATAACAAGAGCAAGTACGACTGCCCGGGTCCCACGGTGGGCCAGAGGCTCTCCGGAACTCATCTCCATTCCTCACAAGCTTAAAACTAAAGTTCTGCCCTGCATTTCAAAGCTGGACAGCAGGTGGTTACAAGGAGAACTATTTCAAGACTTAGAAAAGCATAGGAAAGTATCTCCAGTTGTTTTAGATACAGTAAAAACAGTTAATGAAAATTATGAGAAAGGAAATACTTAGTAAAATATAAAAAAGGAAATTCAGCAAGGTTTTTAAAACGTGTATCCCATTTTATACCAGGAATAAAAGGATGCCTTAACATCAGGAAAAACTCCTAATGCTTTAAACATACATCAATGTCACAGCAGTCATCTCCCGTTCTTTGCTTGTAACTGCACAGTAATCTTCAGTATACAACTACTGTACTTGGTTAATCTTTCTCCTAGTGTGGCATGAAAGGACACAATGAAATCTACAGAACAAAATCATTTATGTAAATTAAAAATGTATACACAGAAAATACCATCTATATACCCAAGGCCATACAGGAAACACATTAAAACTGATGCAAGCAGCAGGGAAGGGGGTAGAGGAGGGAGGAATTGGGGTATTGGCAGGGAAGGGGTTCAAATTAAACCCAAGAAAATATGAGAGGCCTTTCATGGACCCCTGAAGGCACAGTTCCATGACTGAAGAGAAAGGTTAACTCTACCCTCTGCCACCTTAGGTTTGAAAAAACAACTAACAATCTCAGGGCGGAGCGGGGGTAATTCCAATACTGCAGAAGAAAACTGTGCTAAAATCCAACACCCACTCATAATTTAAATAAAGCATCTAAGCAAACTAGGCCTAGGGTAGAACCCTCTGAGTTTGGTCCTATCAGATGTATTTGCAAACAAAACAGCCAGCGGAGAGGCAATAAAGCACCCCTCGAACATCAGGAATGAGAATGGGATTCCCTTTGCGTTTACAGTCAGCCCAGCTAACACTCAGATGCATGAAAAAGAAGCAGAGGCAGGCTGTGTGCAATGAAAGAAACAAAGCTGGTTTTACTTATTAAAAAGATGCACCAAGAAAATACTAGAATAGAAAAATTGGAGATCAAAGTAACAAAATCAGTACCATTTCAGACCAGTCAAATTTGTCAAATGTAGCAATAATGTAACAAAAGATTTG
>NW_016107329.1:10720950-10761923 GCF_001604975.1 Cebus imitator
TAGGAGAAAGATGACATAACTGTACCTGAGAAGCAAAAAAGAACTGAGGTAACAGGAGGCTCCAGGCCCGTGGCTGGGAAGACACAGTACCATCGATTTGGGGAGACACAAAGATTAACACGACTTTACAGCTGATGGAAAGCCGCCTCTCATCACCACTGTCTAATGGACTAATACTATTCCGCAAACATATTTTCCCTTATGAATGGATGGCGATGCGTGGGCTCAGAATTCATTTGCTAAGTCACAGCAGCACCATTCACAACTGAGCTCACGCCTGATCTCAAGTGAGACAGAGCTGAAATGAGTATTTGCTGA
This sequence comes from Cebus imitator, assembly GCF_001604975.1. Lineage (NCBI taxonomy): Eukaryota > Metazoa > Chordata > Mammalia > Primates > Cebidae > Cebus > Cebus imitator. Next base: position 10,721,269 of record NW_016107329.1, read on the forward strand.
ATGGGTTTTGGAACAAACTCAGGCAGGAAAACTTGGTATTGTGCAGTGAACAGCCCATGCTCTCTTTCACTTACTACAATGCACTTATGCAAAACAAGGTCTTCAAATTACATGGCAACGAAAACAATGTGGACTCATTCGGCAAATGACAGAAGGATGTGATCAAGCGATGCTGTTCCTAACATAAGACAACCACGTGATTAACAGGGCATCTTACGAGTTCTCATCTTAGAAGCTGTTCTGTCCTTTTGATAGGGTCTTAAATAAGCAAAATAAAAGGTAGAGATGGTTTCATCTGTTGTTTTTAGTAAAGATTTTCTAATTTGTTTCTTTATGTAGTCTAATGAAGGATAATTTCTTATCTTTAGGAGAGCTGACCTATCTACAAGGTGGCCCACTGACATGGACTTCAAGCTCAGGGTTCTGCTGGCAGTCTGTCCGCACAGGGCACCTGCAGGAGGACGCTCTTTGGCAGCATCAGTGGTACATATTCACTGTGCAATTCACAGTTCCTCTCAACACCGCGCAAACACAAGACAAAAAACATGCACAGCCTCCAGCTTCAAGATTCTATGCATCAAACCGCCTTGGTTTTCTTAGTGATAGAGTAAAATGTTATGGTTAAAGTTGCTTATGTCAATAATGGATTGTTTTAATCTGTTTTACATACTGGGTATTTCGTTTTATTAAAAAAATAAGCCTCATTTTAAACAAATCATCAAATTAAGAGTAAAGCCATCAGCAAAGGCAAGTTCAGAAACGATCACGAAGCCTCTGGCGCGATCCCTCAACAACGTCAGGGGGACCAACTCACACATGAACACCCACTTTCACCACAGCACCGTGCTACAACTCACACATGACCACCCACTTTCACCAGAGCACCGTGCTACAACTCACACATGAACACCCACTTTCACCAGAGCACCGTGCTACAACTCACACATGAACACCCACTTTCACCAGAGCACCGTGCTACAACTCACACATGAACACCCACTTTCACCAGAGCAACCAACATGCTACAACTCACACATGAACACCCACTTTCACCAGAGCAACATGCTACAGACGGGAAGATTTTCCTCCCCAGGATGGTGTTCTTATCGGTGAAATCATCTAGAGGCAAAAGCTATGACAATTTATCTTACACAGAACATTCATATCTGTAAGTGGGCTAAAATTCCTACATTATCCGTCAGCTGTGTGGAATATTACTTATTTGCCACATTTGTTCTGATATCAGCATGGGCATAATCCTGAGTAGCTCAAACATCTGAACTCCATGAAATCCAGTGACTATCAACACCTCTGCAAAACACACACACCCAGGCATAAAATAGCAACACCTATTGGCCAGCTACTATGGTCAACATTATACTCGAATTATATAATTCTTACAAATCTATTGGAGAGAGAATAGGACTGTGCCCTTTTACAACAAAACACTGGAGTCAAAAGCTATGAAGTGAAACTCAACCCTTGGTCTACCTGGCTACAGAGCCGGTGTCTATCTTGCCATGCAACTGCACCATGAGACAGGCCATCGCGGCCAGCGGCACACAGGTCCAGGAACATGGAGCGACTCGTTACACCGACTGCCTAAGTGTGTGCTGACGACGCTCATCTACTGAACAGAGAGGCAGCGGCTGGCAGGCACCCTGAACCCTTCCACTGCTTTAGTCCATAGCAAGACCAGGGTCAGTAACAGAGGTTTCAAGGGCCTCTAACCTCAAGAGGTACATTTCTTTAATTATTAATTATACTCAAAGTATTTTAAATTATTGTTCTGCCATAATTTCCACACATTTATAAAAACATTCCATATAGAAGCAGCTTTGATCCCAACACGTTTTTACATGATTGATTGTTTAATAATGGCTGGTTAACCTACACACACAAAAATGTTGATGAAGTAAAAGCCCTGATGCGGGGTGTGTTCCACTGACGGGCCGTCAGGAGAGTGCAGGCCTCGCCAGAGGCATCCTCTGCCAGCCTGAAACGTCTGTGAAGTCACAGAGTTCATGCAAAGATGCATCTGAAAGGTTGCCCCGACTTCTCAGTATATTTGCTTCAAGTGAAAGCAATGTGGTTCCTTATTGCCCCAGACCTCAGAATGAAAGCAGAGCCCAAGGAAGATCTGCTACGTGGAACATGCAACTTTCAGAACATGCACCCTAAAGGAAAGAATGTTTACAAAAAACCTCATACATGTTACCATGTGTTTTGTTCTTATATTGTGTTGCTTACTTTGCTCAGATATTAACCTCAACAACTCAAAACTCATGGTTTTCTCTTCTGAATACCACAATAGGATATCACTGTATCGGAAAAATGAAAGGTATTATTTTCTACAATGTTTATATCCATTTTAGAGTAGATCGTCGTGTCAGCACTATTGCACTACTGTCTCAATTCTGTTCAGACACTGTACCTTAACATTAAAGTTTTAATACAATTATCTTAATGATTACAAATGCGACTGCATGAGGATTTCTAAGATGCCCCATTTGACAAGGACCCAAGAAAAGAAGACTCTGATTTTGGTGTGCTGCTTCTAAGCAGGTGGGACTCTTACCCTGGAGTCGCTGTCCAGCAGGCAGCGGGAGGTGATGGTGTCTAGGAAGACCTCGTGAGCTGCGATGATGTGGTCCAGGTCCTGGGCCTGCTGCACTTTGTTCCAAAGCTCATCCCAGGAGCACTCGAGCACCTGGGAAACAGCAGTTAGAAGACGCTAAATAAGCTCATGTTCTTTTTAAAATCCATACCACAAATGGGGGGCTGAGGTGGGCAGATCACCTGCACTTGGGAGTTCAAAACCAGCCTGGCCAAGATGGCAAAATCCCATCTCTACTAAAAAGACAAAAATGAGCCGCGCATGGTGGCAGCCACCTGTAATCCCTGCTACTCAGGAGGCTGAGGCAGGAGGATTGCTTGAACCCCTAGGGTGGAGGTTGCAGTGAGCTGAGATTGCACCACTGCACTCCAGCCTGGGTGACAGAGCAAGACTCCGTCTCGAAAAAATCTATAAATAGACATGTATATATATGGACACACATACATATGCCACGTAAAAGCATAAAACATGACTGACTTATTTAGACTAAAATCAATAGAGTGACTGCAGGTACCTCAAATGTGATGTAATACTGCATCTGGTGAATGAAATGGACCATCTCAGAGGCCAGGATGTGACACTGGTGCAGCACCCCGGAGAACTCTGCAAGGGAAGAGCCGGCATCAGGGGCAGTGCACACTTCCGACAGCATGCTGTTCTCCCTCCAAACAAAATCCGTCGTTTACATTCCTGACCCCTTACCTGGAAACATCCTCTCCATGACCAACTTCTGTGCTGTTCAGGCTGAATGAGAACAGCTATCTCACCGAGTAGTACCACACCAGTTTAAAACACGTAAAACATGCTGTGTAGAAGCTTTGTATCCGTTTTCATATTTAATTTTTACATACAATTATATTTTGCTTAACAAAATATAATTTAATTTTTTATAAGGCTTAGAATTCTAGAGTTTTGCTTCACTAAATATAATTGTATGTAAAAATTAAATACAAACATTTATTTTATACTAATGCAGTGCACTGAATAAACAGGAGCTCTACTTCGCGGCTTTACAATTAGTTTGCCCGCTGTGCATGAAAACAGTTACTCTTCCCTGGCTCTCTGGAGATAAAGGTGGCATTTCTTTAAGGAGCCGACCGTGGCCTTGCCGCCTGCCCGCGAGAAGGAAGAGCTCGGGGGAGGTCAGGAATGAGCTCAGACTCTCCTTTTATCCTTTAGGAGATCACACAACCATCACCAGGCTGGAAGGTCACCACAGAGCACACTTCTCTGCTCACACTTTTAATTTTTTGTTCAAAGACTATGGCAACATATTGTTACACTAATGTATGTGATGGCTCAAATCAGAGCTGGACCCATCAGTGGGGTGATCACAAAGAAGCTTTATAACATGGGTCAGCTTGGACATGTTCTGTGACTGCTTCAAATACCCTCCTGAGTTACCTTGATAACGAGATCGAGACTTGCTATGTGTGCAGTTATGCAAGACGTCAGTCTCGCCTCTTAAGACAGTAACAAAGAAGTGGAATTTAAGCCTCTTAATAGAGGTGTGTGAAAATAATAGTGGCAATGGGTCCGTTTTTAACATACTCTTTCTGTAAGTTAAAGATTCACTGACACCTTGCAGTTTTGCTGTCTTGGTTTAACACACAACAGCTTGGTCAGTAGAGAAAAGTGGGAGAGGAAGAGACAAAATTCTAAGCTTTATAAAAATTTAAATTCTTAAACAGATGATCAACTTATACGAGCATGAAATATGTATGTGAACTGTCTGAACACTGTCTGAAGGCACAGATTCCACTAACAGGCAGCGTTGCTGTCCGACCCCGGCGCCGGGAAAGGGAGGAGGACGCAGCTCAGAGAAGGACCCTCCTCACGTCCCCGGCCCCTGGGCCTCGGGCAGGGGCTAGAATTCTCAACACACAGGCTCAGGTGAGGAAAGGGTTCCCACCAGGAGAGTCAGAGAGCTGTGAAGCAAACAAGGGTACACATTATATACCAGCACTTACCTAGGTGAAATATGTGGCAGCCAATAACAAAAGATATTTTAAAAAATAAATTTCAAAGGCAAAAAAGACCTTGCTTTCAAGGAGACAGAAGAATTTTTAGTTAGGGATAACTGACAGCAGACTTAGACCATGCCCACCTTTCAGATGGAGCAAGTTGATTTTCTCAAGAGTGGAACGACACACTCTCTCTCAGGAAACGAACAGGCGGGAGGTGGCATTCTACCCGACAAGGAGCTCCGCAGGGCCTCGTCCACATCCACGCACCACCCAGTGCCTCACAAGGGAACAGCCCACTCAAGGGCTCTGGCACCTCCCACGCCAATGGCTATAGTTGATGTGTCAGAGGCATGTCCAAGATTTACTCACAAAGTTTAGAGCTCTGCCAAGAATGCTCAGCGCTCCTTCCATGGCCCCGCAGACAATTAAACACGAACTATCGTGTCCACAGCCATGAGATGCAGTCTCAGCTAAGACCCTCAGAAGAGACCCAGCGGCCCTCAGGCCCAGGACACCTCGGAGCATCTGTACTCATGAGGCATCCTGCCACACGGCTGCTCCACACACCCCAAGTATCTTTCTTGCCATTAGGAACCTACAACCCACAGATATGGTCAATGTGCCTGCTAAGAATGGGCAAAGCTTTGAGTTCATCTGAAATCCTAGAATTATGAGTGCACTTCTCCCTGCTAAAACTATAAATAGAGTTTATGATTTCCAATCGAATAACACTCAAAACCTCTCAAACTACAATTACTTGTCAATGTAAAAGGGCATGATAAACGTTTCAGCCATGTTATGTTTTCAGTAAGCTTCTAAGAAAAATAACTACCACTTGCACTCAATTTTAGGTTTTAACACAGAGCACAAATGAGAGGACCGTGTCTTCCCTCACTGAAGTCACTGGACTATGATGGAAACTCTACAGCCAGTCTTCCCTGGAAAACTGAGTATTTAAAACATTCTACAAGTGCACAGAGCATACATATATTTGTTCTCAAGATATTTCTCGAATGTGATTTGATTTCTTTCCGGTGCAGCAAAGTTACATGAACCACCTGTGGAAGGTTTTTGTATTTTTATGTGAGTATTATCACAGACCTCTGGTGGATCTTTTCATTGGGAAACAAAGCGACGAATGTCTGCACGTCACACGGCACGACCCACAGGTCTCACCATGACATCCGATGTCTCCATCGACCCTTCCCCAGGTACATGCTCAGTGTGATCCTAAAATGCACTGCTGCGCACTTAGGCACAGCGAGCACAATCTGTTTTATTTTCTAGCATTTTCAAGCAACTACGCAGGTTATACTTATCAATCCTGACATCTTTCAGAGAAGGTTTAACCTCACAGAGTTGTAGATTTCATCTAAAAATGAAAAGTGAAACTTCACCTAAAAGTTCACCTTTACCTAAAAATGCGAAGCAGGCTACTGTCGGCACTTTCTCTGGGGGACCCTAGCTTTGTTACAGAAGCATAAAAACTGTTTGTGGCTCTCCTCCATTTTCTAGCTCCTGCTGTGTCCCGTGAAAGCTCAGGTCTGTGCTGCTCTCCTCTTTCTGAGGCTTCCTCCGGCGTTCTTTACAGGGGTCAGTCAAGCCACCAGCATCTGAGTAACACACCGGTTTTTAGTAGCGCGCATATGCTTTTGCTAATGTCTTCTACATTTCACTGTTATGCTCCTATTTATGAAACCAGGAATTTTTCTCTGGCTTCAAATCAGTCTGAAAGTAGATACACAGTGATCAGTGATTAAATCACTAATTCTATTTCATAATTTCTGATTTTCTTGAGTGTACGATTTCTCTGATTACTGTTCTAGATTCTTTAATGTCACATTTGGAAATGAAAATCCAAATGAATGGCCACAAAACAAACGAAAAACACACAAAACAACACTGTGACGCAACACTCCGTGCCGTCTGCGAAACAACACTGTGACGCAATGCTCAGTGCCAGCCTCAACTGCTGACGTCCCACTCCAGCCCGCCCCAGTGCTGCCTGGGCCCTCCCCTCTCCCGCACTCCCAGCCTGGGCGGCCTGCAGTCCCGGCTCCACTGGGTTTGCACTGTTTCGCTGTCTTGGCATCAGCTCTGCCTGCCTCCCTCACGCCCCTAATCACTCCAAACCCGCCTCTTTCTCGCGGTGCGCCCTCGCCCTCGAAGGCTAACTCATACCCCCTTGCTCTGAATCCACCTCTTCCTCCTCTTTGATTTTCATCCTCCATTTCCCTCTCTCTATCAGCATTTCAAACAGCCTCCCAACAAACAAACCATCTAACCTGGTTAGAAGTTTTGACTTTGATCTTGCCCAATTCTTCCGCAGTATATCTTTACATTTTCAGATGCTATATGGCAGCTCAGAAGGATCTGTTGGTTGAAAAGGTATCGTGCACCACGACGGACAGGTCTGCAGCCCCTGCCCCAAGCCCGTCTTCCTCCTAGCCATGCCTCACTGCGACAGTGCGGTTCCCACTCAGTGACGCCACTCCCACATTCCACTCTACAACTTCAAGGATCATACGGGCTAATGACATCTAAAATCTCTACCTCTAGTCTAGATCTGTCTTCAGTTTAAGATCAGTCTAATTAATGGTCTCACAAGGTATCCTAAAAAATACCTCAAATTAATGTATTTGAATGGAATCATCGCCCCAAAGGAGCTCCTCCTCCAGTGCTCCCTGGGTGATAAGAGATGTTACCATCCACCAGATCCTCAAGTCAGAGACCCAGGTGCCACTGAGACTCCAACCGCCTCCTGGCCTCCGTACACACATCACCTGGTCCTGCTGGCACCACAGCCCAAGTCGCTCTCAAATCCATTGCCTTCCGTCCCGCCCTGCGACTGCTCTAACCCTGAAGGCGCACGTCACCTCACATGGATTATTACAACTGGCTGCTCTGCTAACTGCCATGGTCACAGCCCAGGTCCATTTTTCTCAACGACCTGAATCCAGGCCTTCAGGACCCCTCCTGACTGGGAGCCCTAGCCCCTGCTGGCAGCACAGTCCCCCTCCCCACTGACCTGAACGGCACATCCTCACCTGTCAAGAGGCCAGCCTGGACACCACCACCTCTGGAGCCTTCTGCAGACACCCACATCTGTCGGATGCCTCCCTTAAACACTCCTATGCGACCTGGTTTTTCCGTACCAATTGACTGTAAGTTCCTGTGTAAAGTCTGTTCTGCCCCAGTAAGCCATGAGCTGCCTGTCCACAGGGAGCTGGTGTGCCACCTTGTCACTGGGAACCAGCAACAGGGAGCACTACAGAATGCATGACTTAGACACTCGAAGTCAGGGCAGGCAGTCCGCTTTCATCTGGATCTGGAATACTCAAATCCACACCTTTTCAAAAGATTCCTATAAGTAAGGTCAACTTAGCCACGAGGTGAATACAGGTGTTCTTTCCTTTTGCAGTTTTCCTTCTAGAAAAATCACCTGTTACTGTATCTACAGTGAGTACAGAGGACATCTTCAGTGGTCTTCTTCTGAGACAAAGCCCCTTGACAGTGAGAGACCTCTGGCTGCTGCTACTGCAAAGGAATCTAGCAAGATCATCCACATCACAAAAGTCTGAAATCACTACAATACTACGACTATTTTTCTTTCCCAGATGAGAAGTTAAACACTACAGGCAACAGTAGTTCTGAACTTCTAACTGCTCTAAGGCTCTAGTGACTATGAACTCAATTCACAAGGCACAACACAGTCCTTCAGTTCCTAAAAAACTCCATTTACACCTGCAACACACCTAGAATCTCTTTAACCAGCACTCTGAAAATATATTTTAGGCACATGTTTTCAATGCGTTTTTATGGCTGACCCACAAGTAACCATACAAGCATCCCAAAAGCAAAGCAACATTGACAGTGAGGTCCAATTAACACAGGAAGCACAGCTCCTGCAGGGCCACGGCCACACCGGACAGCCGATAACCACAGAATCAGGCGGCCACTCGCCTCACGCCCGGCCTTCCGCAGTTCTCTACTGCCCCCGAGAGGCTGTCGGGAGAACTTCAAGTTTGACTCAAACAGGCTCCTTGGGACTTGTGCAGGCGCATTCAGCCCGAAGCCCTCATCCGGAGATGCGCCTACAGACAGCGCCGAGTGCTGGTAAACATTGTTTGTTTGTTTGTTTGTTTGTTTTTTCAGAAAATACCTTGCAACAATTCGTTCACAATTTCAAAATCACCTCCGCAACCCACATTTATAGTGATGCTACTGTATTTAAAAGGGACCTCCTCAAAGTACCCATCTGATTCATCTTTCTTAAGACTAAGGAGCCAAAAGACATTTGTTAAGAACTGGGATCTTTTATGTGTCTTGTTTTCAAAGTCTCCAACCACCTTTAAGGATCTCATCCTTACATTATCTGCGTTCCTGCTCTCTCACGCAAATAACCACAGCAACAGTGAACTTGGGGGCACTCACCACAGGTGGGTGCTGTTTCAAGTCCTTTCACACAGACTAAATCCTGACAACACTAATAACTAAGTCCCATCACCACCCCACCTCCCAGATGAGGAAACTGAGGCAGAAGATCAAGAAATCAGCTGAGGCCACACAGCCCCAGAGGCAGGTGGTGGGATGGGGACTCCCCTAGGCAATGCAGCCCTACCACCAACAGCTCAGCTTAAAGTACCTTTCAGCCTGAGTCATGCATAGAAAACTTTTAATATCTGTATTTGTATGTTTCACTCATCCACATACAAAAACACAGATGCACACACAAAGAAATTTTTAAAGAGGAAAACTTCAACTTATCTTTTATCTTTCACTGAGTCTAAGACACTGTCATTCTTAAGACGAATCGTTATTATACGAGTTATCAAGAAAGAAAAAACAGCTGTCGATCACAGGACAAACACCCTGACCACCGTCCTGTGTGGGAAACACCCCCTAAGCCCACGCTGCTCAGATGGGTCCCCCTCAGGGCACTGCTGGCCTGTGGGCACCTGCCTTTCCTGGTAAGATAAAGTCTGCGGTGCTGCTAATGGAAAAGTGGAATTTTGGTTCTTCTCTCAATAATAATTATGTGCTTCACAGACTTCAAATTTATGCTCCTCTGCTATTTCTACACCTTTCTGCAAACACAGCACCTTTTCATTTCAAAACAGAGCCAGGGTGTCGTCTTTTTGAAGGGAATGGACGGCAACCGTGGCTGGTACTAAAGGCTGTCCTGCTGGAGCAGAGCCCAGCTCCCGGCACCAGGCAGGGCTGGGGCCAAAACAGACTTTTAGACACAGTGAGAATGTGAAAACAATGTGTATCTTAGAAGGGATAAAATATGGTTAAAAGGAAAACAAAAAAAAAAAAAAGTAGTATGAGCTATTAAGCCTTGGTTTATCTTATTTTTCAACATATTGGGCCAAAACCAAATTTGGGCCAATCCCATCTTTTCACATTCTGGGTCTCAGACTGCTCTCCACTATACACTAGGGAGATCTGACTATGGTATCTCCAAAGTGCCTTGTACTTAAAAGCTTTCTAATTATAACTGACCTGCAGGTTTAGATGTGGCCTCACCAAGTTATTTTCATGGCCAGACCCTGCTCTTCAATACCTACAAAAGAAAGCACTCATCTTAGACGCTCATCTTATCAAGAGCACATTTCATTCAGTGGGATTAGAAATGATAAAGGAAAAGCTATAACTTATTATTATAGCTTAGACAAGAAATAATTTTTGTATTTCTTGTGTCTAGTGTACAAACTCTGTTTTAACGTGTAGTATGACTTACATCTCATTTTAAGCTTTGGAGTTCCATTATCTTAAACAGTGGCTGGGCACAGCAGCTCACGCCCATAACCTCAATACTTTGGGAGGCCAAGACAGGAGTTCAAGACCAGCCTGGCCACACAGTGAAACCCCATCTCTACTACAAATATTAATACAAAAAATAAGCTGGGCACGGTGCATATGCCTGTAATCCCAGCTACTTGGGAGGCTGAGGCAGGAGAATCGCTTGATCCCAGGAGGCAGATGTTGATGTTGCAGTGAGCTGGAGTACATGCCACTGCACTCCAGCCTGGGCGACAGAGCAAGACTTTGTCTCAAAAAAAAAAAAAAAAGAAAAAAGAAAGTCTGGGCGCGGTGGCTCACGCCTGTAATCCCAGCACTTGGGGAGGCCGAGGTGGGCAGACCACTTCAGGTAGGAGTTCGAGACCAGCCTGGCCAACATAATGAAACCCTGTCCCTACTAAAAATACAAAAAATCAGCTGGGCATTGTGGTGGGCACCTATAATTCCAGCTACTCAGGAGGCTGAGGCACGAGAGTCACTTGAACCTGGGAGGTGGAGATTGCAGTGAGCCGAAATTGTGCCACTGCACTCCAGCCTGGGCTACTAACCACTGTTCCCTGAGAACTTCAGGGACCATTTCAAAGAATTAATGTTCTTTTAACAGCCCTTTAAAAACTCAGTGTCTAAACATCCATTTTTGTCTCAGATGAGTATGTTACTGACTTAAACAGCAGAGGAAAACTAAGAAAGTGTTATTTCTGAGTCAGACTTCTATTAGAACCTTGATTCTTCATAAAAGATGAAGGCATCCTTGTTTTCCCTTCAGAACATGAGAGATCAATTTTATTTACAATAAAGACCAAAAGGAAATTATGTCAATGCCATTGTTTTGAAAGGGGGGGAGGGAGGGAAGTGGAGGGAGAAAGAAAAAGCCTCCATCCTTTCCCTCCCCACCCCACACAAAGGCTGATTAAGAATACAGGCTCAGTTACCTGTATTGGTCTGTTTCATTTTGTGAAATGTTATCAGAAACATGAATTTAGTTTCTAGTGATAGAAATATTTTTTAAATTAATATAATCTAACAAACCATTTCAGTATTAGCCATTGTGTTTTGTCCAGCTAAATGGCAAATACATAAAAAAGTTTTACCAATTGGTAAAGGCAGGAAAATCAGACAATCTTCCATTAGGAATGCGTGTGATCTTCTTGGTAGACCATTATCAAAAACTCTCGTCCCAGCAAAGCACTTTCACATGTAACTAGTTACTGCACGTGACGGAGCACGTTATTATTTTGAAGAATACTGTTAAAATGCTGGGGTGATAACTGCTGATATCTTAAGTAAGACTAAGCTGTCCTCTGCACACCGCGCCCATACAAGGCACCATGGCAGCTGTCCGCGGGAGCACTCTTCTATTACGTGGTTTGTCTGTACTCTGCCTCACATTTGTAATTAGCAGGACATTTCTAATGGGCTGGATTAGCATGATTAGCTAGTCGATTTCTGTTCATGAAGCTGTCTGGCCATGAGCTACTTTAAAATACTTCTTCGTTAAAGGTCAGAACACTGGCACCCCAAAAGAAACACAGGTAAAACAATTCCCTGAAAAAAGAAATAAGGTAGTCCCCCATACACAGTTTCTCTTTCTGCTGTTTGTGACCTGCTATCAACAGCAGTCCAAAAATAGTACACGGAAAATCCCAGAAATAAACAATTCTTAAGTTTTCAGTGGAGCACCATTCCGAGTCGTGATGAAATCTCACACCATCCTGCTCCATCCTAGCAGGAAGTTCATCAAGCCTCTGTCCAGCAAATTCACGCCGTACATACTACCTGCCCTTAGTCACTCAGTAGCTGTCTCAGTTATCAGGTCAACAGATCATGACAAAAAAGGTGAGTACGGTACAGTGAGAACTTTTGAGAGACATATACTCACATAACTTTCATTATAGTATAATGTTATAACAATTCTACTTGTTATTTGTTATTGCTGTTAATCTCTTACTGTGCTTAATATGTAAGCTAAACTTTATCATAGGTATGTACATGTGGGAAAACACATAGTATACATAAGGTTTGACACTATCTGAGGTTTCAGGCATCCACGGGCAGGGGTGGGAAGGGTCTTATCCCCGGTAGATAAGGGGCGGGGAATACTACATAATATAGCAAAACAAAGTAAAAAGAGGCCAGGCATGGTGGCTCATGCCTGTAATTCCAGCACTTTGGAAGGCCAAGCTGGGAGGATCACTTGAGCCCAGGAATTTGAGGCTAGGCTGGGTAACACAGGGAGACCCCATCTTAAAAAGAAAAATAAAAAAGTGTTTACCCTCATCAAACATTTTAAAAGCACAACATTTAAAAAGCACAAAAATTGAAATGAACTTCCATTTTCACCTATGAATTGACAACTTATCTGAATTAATATCCAATGTTAGCAAAAACAGTGAGATAGACAACTTTCAACAATACGATCCTGGCTTACTAAGATGTGAACTAAGCTGGTACGCACTTCCCAAAAAGTGATCTGAGAATATGAACAGAGTTAAAATATGAATACTTACTAGTAAAAAGTCAACTAAAACTCATTTTTTTTTTTTTTTTTAAAGACAGTCTTGCTCTGTCACTCAGGCTGGAGTGCAGTGGCACAACCTCGGCTCACTGCAACCTCCGCCTCCCAGGTTCAAGCGATTCTCCTGTCTCAGCCTCCTGAGTAGCTAGGATTACAGGTACACAACACCATGCCTGGCTAATTTTTATATTTCCAGTACAGACGGGGTTTCGCCATGTTAGTCAAGCTGGTCTTGAACTCCTGACCTCATGATCTGCTCACCTCAGCCTCCCAAAGTGCTGGGATTACAGGCATGAGCCACCACACCTGGCCAATTCATACTGTTAAGCAAGTAGTTCCACTTTTGATCTATTCTCAAGAAATATTCAGAGAGGCATATAAAGATGCATTTACAAAAACATGCATGGTGTTATTTCCCCATTAGCAAAAAACTGGAGAAAAAAACTACACGTCCAGCCAAAGAAAAATGATGAAATGATATGTATACGAGATAGTATCATTCTATCAAAAATGGTTCGGAAAAAGTTTCAATAATGAGGGGGAAGGATCAGCAAAAGAAGCTGGAGTTAAACTCTGTGAAGCAGGATCCTAGCGATATAAATTTTATAAATAATAAAATATGCATTTTCCCATACATGGAAAACTGATCAAAACATTTATTAGTTGTTATCTCCAACTAGAAAACAAAACGCATTATTGATGATTCAATACAATAAGAGAAGAGCAAATGGATACGGACATTGCCAACTGATAGATGAGAAAACCGTATCCCAACCAGCCCGTGTTTCAAGTTGTTATGGAGCTCAGCCTTCAGAGAGGCTTATCTTGACGTGTGACAATGACAGCATCAGTATGGCCCTAATTGGTCTAAGCCCACAATCAGAAATATGCCGCTGGTGAGGGGCAGCCAGGAACCGATCTACTCGCTGGTGTTCGTAAGAACACAGAGGGAAGAAAAGTGCAGGCAAAGTGAAAAGCTTGCTAGCAAGTACACATGCAGTTAAAGCAACAGTGAGCAAGGGGTCCCGCGACAGCGGAGAGGAGGATGGTGTGAAACCGTGGAGGAAGGAGACAAACGCACAGCCCAGGCGTGTGTGTGCAGGCCTCTCAGCACGACCCTCCTCCACCTCCCCTCAATGGCAGCAGGTTCACAAGAAGGGGAACCTGCCCACAGCCATCACTACTCTTTAAAGAAAATATCCCCTTCGCTTCCTTCTCAGCTATTGCAGAGGGCTCCTACCATTAATTTCCCACTGTAGTCAAGTATCAACACACAAGAAAAACTGACAATTCTACACGTCAGTGTTGGCTCAGACAGGCAACTCCCTGGCCCACATCCTTCGGTGGGAGTCGCTATTCTGGAACTCGGGTAGCTGCTCAGGGACCAGCCTGTGAGCTGGTAAAGAAGCAGAGATCACGAACCCCCTTCTCCAAACAACTGCTCTCTTCTGATTCTTAATAACTACTTTTCACCAAAGGATTAAGGGCACAATTTAGTTCTTCTTTAGAGACATGCCTACTGAAATACTTTCTCAAAGATTCTGACCAAATCAATTTTAATATAAAGACTTCAAAATTACTTATAATTTAAGTTATTCAATATTTAGAACATTAAAATAATCTTGACTAACTGATACCTAAGAATTTTTACTATAGCTTTAAATTGTTTTAAATAATATATTTCCATGTCCTGGTTTATGAACAAAACAAACATTAAAGAAACTCTCAAAAACAATTTAGTTAAAACATTGTGAATTTTAAATGAGTCAGTGATTTATTAAACTGCTTTCCTTAAAAATGGGCAGTTTTTTAAAAGTATACATATGAATACTAGAATAAAAAGTAAATGTGATTTTAAAAGAAAGTTCGTGATCTGAAAAAAATATATAGCTATCACCGTGAGTCTACCTTGACTTCCACAGAGTTGCTGGAAAGCACATCCAGCAGAGGCTGGGGGCTCCCAGGAGAGCGCGCGTATCCGTGGCCGCGCTGGGACTCACCTGGCATGTTCCTCAGGAGCTTCGCATTGCACATGTGTCCCTTTCGAATGTCGGTGAGGATGTATTCCATCCGCTTAGCCCTCCAGAGGAAGTTAAATACTCTCAGGTAGTGGCTCATACATTCTCGGGTAAACACCTGAGGCAACAGCAGAAGACGGGTTTATGGTGTTCCACACAGAAGAATCCTCTCAGTACAGGTCTCAATCGTTTTGTTAAAAAAGGCACCTTTAGCAAACTGTCTTATAATATAACCACCACACTGATTACTCACATGCTAGGTGGCATGCTAAGCAAACTCACGGTGACAGATGGCAGGCATTTTTATGCCTATGGTACAGACGGGTAAACAGAGGCCTAAGGTACACAGACTGCAGTTTATCAGGATTGTCAAACCCAGCCTAAACCTCGTCTAAAATGTGGACTCTTCACTACAACTCCCCAAGACGCCTGAGGGATACGTGAGGCAGGAGTGCACGTTCTTCTGTAACAATAGCTCCTGAGGGTGGTGACTCTCATGGAAGGCAGGCCTAGAAGAATCTCCGTTCTGAAAAGAATCCTTCAGGTTATTTTCACCCATTTCCAGATAGCTTATGAATACTTCATTTCAGTGCCCATGGACACGGTTTCACAAGCAGAGACGACGAGCCAACATGGCAGGGATCGTGCAAGGCCTCCCTGCCACGTCACCCTCCTCCTACGGCAGCCAGGTAAAAATACAGGATGCCCAGTTCCACGTGAACATGAGATAAAGCACAAGTATTTTCCAGTGTAAGCATGTCCCACTGCACATACGTAACTACAGCCAAACGTGTCTGACACCGACGCGTGTTTCACACAGATGTGGGCGTGTGTTCATCTTTTACTAGATGATGGGGGCAGAGAGTTCACCACACCGTCAGCAGAGTTTTCCTACACTCCGGGGGCTGGGAGACAGGCCGCCGAGGCGGGGCCTCTGTTCCTAGCAGCAAGGCACAGTCGTGCACCAGTGAGAACATGCTCTACTTCAAAGGGAGCCGCCTTCTCCCACCACCGCCCTCTGACCCAACCATGATCACTCAGGTGGTCCTCACGAGGGCCTTTACTCTGAAAGGTACTCTCCTGTGGTGCCCTTGTTCTGCCCTTTCCACCTGCCCAAATCCTGTCCATCCCTCAGGCACAAAGGCCACACAACTTTCCCTGGTCTCGTCAATTCCCTCTTCTTCAGAAACACAGAACACGCACTGCATTATCTTCTGTGATTTCGTATATTCCCACCATTTCTCACCAGTTGGTGGGAACTATTTATGCCTCCCTCCATGTGCCTGTTTGTGCCAGTAATGGTCTAAACAGGGATGAGAAGCTGCTTTGAAGATACTCCAAAATCTAATATGAATCTTTCGGAGGTTATCCCATTTTGCTGTGCTGCATTTTTTCCATTACAGAAATTAGGCGTGACCAGTTTAAATAATTTTATGAATAAATTAAATCACTAATCAAATGATGTGTTACAGGAGTCCTTTCAGTATGATGTTCCTGTAGCACATTTAAAATAGTTTCAGCTTTAAAAATTCAGTTACATCACAGCTCTTCAGGAATATTAACTATCTAAGAGGAAGGCAGTCAGATTCCACTCAGTCTCCAAAGATGAAAACTTTGTCCACACTGAGCCTGTGATGTATATGATCCTTCAGTTCACCTGTTACTGGAATAAAGCTCAGAGAAATATTCAACAAATCAGCCTCTAACGCCCTATCTAAAACTCATCTCCAGAGATGAAGAACAGAAATGATTAGATTTTTATCCTGACTCATGTCAAAATGAAAAAAGATAATCCCTCCTCACCTAATCTTAGGCTATCTCACCACACATTGGAACTTCATGACCTTAAAACAAAACATAAATCCATCTTTAGTTATATGGTCAACATTAAACAACCGTACCATATTAAAATTTTAGATAAAATTAAATTATTGATTTACCAGAAGAGCGTAAGGCTCATTTAAAACAGGATGAACAAAAAATATTTTAAATGTCTATGAACTATTTTTAGCTAGTGTATTTTTATGAGTAACCTGAGTTTTAAATTTCCCAGATTAATTTCCCATCAGACCTATATTAATTCACTGATATTTTATATCATAGAAATAGTACCACAGAATTAGTATGAAGGTAAAATTATGCTACAAGATATAATTATATAATTATTATATGTACCTATTATAATTAAATTCTGAAAAAAAAAAGGAAAAGACAATCTCAATAATAGAACGAAAGTAGAGGTAACACAATTGACAAGGAATAAACAGGAAACCGATTTTCTTCCAAATCTTGACTCTAAAAGAAAAATTTTAAATAGTACACTTTTTATCTTTCTAGTAGCTTTTGTACATAACTACATACAAATTAATCTAATAAAAATTACCTCAATTTCTACTATTAGTTTGAATACCTATAACTGTACATGTGGCCAAAGTATGACAATTCACCTGAAAATCTGCCAGCATTTGCCAGGACTGGATGGCAAATGCCAGACATGCAAACGACCACTCCCCACAATGTGGCCCTGGCAGGTCCTGCTCACCCACCATGGGACACACGCTCTTCCACCATCCTCAGCACCTTATGCTGCCACCGCCAGCCACTCGAGGGGGCATGCAAACTGACACCTGTGTGCCAAAGACAGGCATCTAGCATAGATTTGTTTACTTTGCATTTGTTTTTGTTTTGAGATAAGAGTTGCACTCTGTCTCCCAGGCTGGGGCGCTGTGGTGACAGCTCGGCTCACTGCAACCTCCACCTCCTGGGTTGAAGTGATTCTCATGCCTCAGCCTCCCAAGAAGCCAAGAGTACAGGCATGTGCCACCATGCCCAGCTAATTTTTATATTTTTAGGAAAGATGGGGTTCTGTCATGTGGGCCAGGCTGGTCTTGAACTCCTGGCTTCAAGTGATAGACTTGTTTTATTTTTAAATAAATCTATAATATAAACTTTTTTCCCTGAGCCCTTCTACTAAAGTAGAGCTTTAAAAACCTGAACGTTTAACAATATTGCCATGAGCAATTGTTTATGTACGTGGTACGACAACTTTGACACTCTTGGTAAGATCTGCCACACTACAAAATAATTAATTACCTAGGCAATGTTCAGTTTACCTATTTGTCAAGGCACTCAGATCTTGTGAAATAATCTACACAATTATCTGTACTATGGTATCTCTTATGCTATAAAAATAATATGTAAGGTATGCAAATTAATAAGGCAGGAGATATGAAAGTTACTAATTTAAGTAATTTGTGAAGGCCAGGCACGGTGGCTCACGCCTGTAATTCCAGCACTTTGGGAGGGAGGCAGGTGGAGGTTAGGACTTTTGAGACCAGCCTTACCAACATGGTGAAACCCCATCTCTACCAAAAATATAAAAATTAGCCAGGCATGGTGGCTCGTGCCTATAATCCCAGCTACTTGGGAGGCTGAGGCAGGAGAATCACTTGGACCCAGCCAGGAGAGGTTGTAGTGAGCCAAGATCACACCACTGCACTCCAGACTTGGCAACACAGTGAGACTCTGTCAAAAATAAATTAAATAAATAATTTGTTAAAATATGACACTACTTTTTGCATTATAACTATTTTAAATTGTTTAAGACATAAGTCAAAGGAGAAAAAGGTAATTTGAATATGATGAGAAATTAAATCTGAAGTGAGGTTATGCACTTAAAATATAGTAGCTTTGATCCATAAAGGTTACACACCGGGAACTTCTGTGTAAAAAAAAAAAATTGCACCAGCAGCTCCCATCTTACTGTAGGAGAGACAGACTCGCCAGTGGCAGGTTTCTTAACCCCAGAAGAAAACAGGGTAAGCGTGCCCTGACGCGATTATTTCAGCAGCGTGATGTGCACCCGACACGTGGGGAGACAGTGCGAAGCAGGCGCTACCGGAACCGCTAAGAAGAAATTTCAGAGCCCAGCATATTCCTTCTCAACAAAATACTTTCCCCAATACCTCAAAGAAATGCAATGTCCTTCTTCAGTATTGCAGATATCAAAATAACTGAAGTAAGTTTAAAGGGGTATCTTGGTCAAGGAAATGTATTAAAGTCTGAATACTTTAAAAATGAGCACTGAAAAGAGGTGTTTTGATTGCAGACATGGAAAAAGACAGCATCCCTGGTCAACCTTTTATAATTTGGTAACTGTTACTCAGGTAAAAGCACTATGAACAAAGTACAGCTACTTCATCATCAGTTCAAATGAATACTAAATATCAAATTTTATCTCTGTAGTAAAAATGTAATTCCCCGAAAATACACTTTATGGTTCCTTTCAAATTATCCTAAATTAGTTGCTACAGTCTAAGAATAATGAAACAAAATGAACAATCCATTTATTAAAGACTTGCTGAAACTTCTGATAGAACAAATGATATTTTTAAGAATTTTAAAAATAATAGAGCATTTCAGTACTCATTAATAATCATTTAAAATACACACACAATTTTGGCTTAAGTGTTCATTCAGTGAGTATATCTTAGATGTCAAGTGATCACTTTAATTAGAAGTCCCCAGAGAAGAAGGCCAATTTCAAGCCAAATGTTTGGCAATCTTAAGAGCTGTAAATGCTATAAAAGGATAATCTTACAGTTGCAATTGGTCCGTCCACATGATAATCGAGGCTGAAGACATCCCATCCAGTGTCACCTGGAGAGACCTAACAGAAACAAACACATCATTGCAAGGCACACAACTCAGAACTTGTTGACTCAAAGAAAAAGCAGTAAAACAATGCCCAATTGTTAAAAATTGCTCAACAGTTCTGAGTGCACCTTCTCGTTAACTTCTATAACCTCACCAATTAGACAATGATGAGCACACAGTAGGTGCTCTGCAAACATCTAGCAACAAATAGCGTATTTCTGAATGAAGATTGTGGATATGTGTTTAAAATTCATCACCATTTGCTTATGACAAAAACCCATTGCCTCTAAAAATGTTCCAAATCCTTAGCTATTCCAAGATGACTCTTTCGATATTTTAAGAAAACCAACAGGTTTTGCTAATGATCTTTCATCACAACTAAGCAAATAGTGGGTTTATGTTTAAAATACCCATACCCTTAAGAAAAGTCATATCCTACCAAAGTGAAACTAAAAACATCAATTTTCTGATAAATATCATTATATACCACGTCTTGTGCTCCTGTCAGATTTGCTATGAGAAGGAAGCACCATTTTCTAAGCATCTGCAATGTGCTACCAAGCACGGGGCAAGGGTGTCATGCATTTTCTCCAAGTTAAGCCCAGCAGCTCTGCAAGGCTCCCTGCTGCGAGATGAGCGCACAGAGACCCAGAGCGGAAGGGAGGAGCTGGCCATGCAGTAACAAGTGAGAGTGGAGTTCCTACTCAGGCTGCCCAGTTTCCAGAAAGATAATGACCAGCTGTGCCTTAAATAACATGGAAAAACCCGCTACAACACCCCAGCCCAGGGGTCCTCAGGGCTGGGGCAGCGTTCCCAACACACGGGGCCGCCATACCTCCAGCAGCCGCACATCCAGCCTTCGCAGGATCTCAGGACTGTCAAACTGTGCATTGGTGGCTCTGACCGCAGTTTCTAGAATCCCAGTCAGGTTATGCTGATATAAAGTCGTAGCTGGACGGACAAGTTCTGGTCTTAACAAATTTTTTAAAAATTAAAAAAATATTACTTTAATTCTTACTTAACTTTAAAAAAACGTATAAACTATAAAAATTACGAGTTCAAATCATAACAACTCAAAAGAAAAATGGGACCAATACAATAATGTGGCAAAGAAAGCCTCACAGCATTAGCTGCAAACAGGGCTTACCAATTATTGTGGAGTTACATTTCTTTACAATCTCAAAAATACTGGCCTGTAATCCCAGCACTTTTGGAGGCCGAGGTGGGTGGATCACCTGAGGTGAGGAGTTCAAGATCAGCCCGGCCAACACAGTGAAATCCCGTCTCTACTAAAAATACAAAAATTAGCCAGTTGTAGTGGTGCACACCTGTAATCCCAGCTACTCGGGAGGCTGAGGCAAGAGAATCACTCGAACCCAGGAGGCGGAGGTTGCAGTGAGCCAAGATCGCACCACTGCACTCCAGCCTGGGCGACAGAGCGAGACTCCATCTCAGAAAAAAAAAAAAAAAAAGATTTTGATTCAGCTTAAACTGGCAGTACTTAGATATGCTATGCTATACATGTTAACAAAGTTTTCAAACTTCAGGCTGGTCTATGAGTTACATGAGCTGATATCATTTCCTTTTAGAGCCAATGGTAGAAGGAGAGGTCTCCATCAAATCAAGGTATGTGGAGGTCATGATTACAAAGGGCCAAGAACCACTACACTTTCAGCAAGCATTTCTTGAGGGTTACCGATATCTGCTTTTATAACCAAGAAGCTAACATGTCTCATCAGGGGGTGACCAAGTTAAGAACATCACCAATCAACTCAGGTAGATGTGTAAATGCTATAAAATGCAGGGCAGAGACAGGTAAAAAAAGACACACAATGTCAAATAAACCTAAAAACTAGAAACCTGAAATACAACATTGAGGAGAAATGAATCTTTCAATTAATAGCAAGAATGCAACACTTTCAACTTTAAAATTGGGCACAAGGCTTATGCATTCAGCTGCTATATGATGTGACCTATGACACCACCAAGGTCCTAAACCTCATTTTGGTTTCTAATCTCCATCTGCGGCAACTGACCCACATACATACCCCAGACCGCCATGGCATCTAGAGACCATTTTCCCTTGAAAAACTCACCACCACTCATATTTTAAACAGGTGTTGACCTCATCACGACAAGTATTTATCATACACGAACCTTCTTACAGTGCAGAATACTGCTTCAGTGATTACAACCACAAACCTGTCAGCAGACATCAGCTACGACTAAGACGTGAGTGTGTCACAAGCCAGCTATGGCTGCGTATGCCTCAAAAGGCCACATCAGTTTTCACACGGAAGAGTGGCTTCTGGCGAGAAGACAGGATGAGAGCTCTTGCATGCCTCAAACAGTGGTTCTCAACGTGGAGCCCCACTCAAGCAGCATCACCAGCAGCTGGGAACTTGCTGGAACTGCAAATCCTTGAGATCTACTCCACACCCGAGAACCTCATTCTCTGGAAGTGGGCCCACAAGCTACTGCAGCGAGCTTTCTAGTCTGGAATACACTAACACTTGAAGACCTGAGGCCTCAAACAATTAAGGTAAGTTATTATTTTGTATCTTAAAGGGAACATTTAGCTTACTTTAAGTGTCCTAAAAGGAACACCAAAAGAGAAGAAGTTTCATTCTTATAAACACGTGAGTGAAAACCTCCAGGCCCATGCTGTGGCCCTGCTGGGGGACTCATGCCTGGCTCACCCCGCCTAGGCAGGGTCTGCACTATCCCCTCGGGTCTGCGCTGTCTCTAGACCCAGGAGCACAGCAGGCTCCGGTCCAGAACTGCCTCTGTGTCTACTGGTGGAGAAGAACATACATTTAATTCTGAAAGGGAAGACACCATGAGAAACGTCAGGGAACAAAATGAAAAGAGCAGAAATTTTGTTTTTATGTGAAACATTAACTACAAATATGAAAGTAAAATTCAATTTTAAAATATATTTTATTTTTCAGATTTATTTCAAACTCAAGCTAAAGTTAATTGTGATTCGATCAACTCCTCACACGTAAAGACTGTTTAAGCGCCACAGTTTTGGTAAGAAAAACCAGTTTCTCTTCTGAATAAAGCACAGAACATAACAATGTTGCTCTACTGATAACCAGAGCAAAAATAAAGGGACTTTAACTTTTGAAAATTTTACATTCTTTTCCGATTTTATTCAAAAAATGTGCTCTGTAAGAATTCAACTCATTTTCCTTTAATATCATTTATTCTTTTAAACACAAGATTCTTTATGTCAAATATATTACTTAAAGAAATCAAAATAGTGTCTTACTTCAGCAAATCCATTAAGTGCCTTATGAAGTCTCCTTGACCAAGAAGCAGGTACCGCCTCATTGCCTGCATGTGGTCCAGCAAGCTATACTTTTTATTGAGAACATCCAGTAGGTATTTGCTGGTCTCAAAATAAGCAGCATCAATCTTCCCCTGAAATGCATTTTCTAAGTCTGTGAATAAGTCTGCAGCTGGAAAGAACAGGGGAAAGCACACATGCATCCGTAACTTGTATTTTCACAGAGGAGAATGAAGGCACACGCATCCGGGACTCAGGGCCAAGCACTGTCTGTGGCATCAGTAACAGACTGACCCCAGGCACAGGCAGCTGGACGCTCCAGAGGAGACCAGAGCCCTGAGACCACAACGATGAAAACGCTTCTGCCAGCTGAGTTCACAGCAGACACCTACATTTGTGTCTTCATGATTTCCAACTCCCTTTCTACACTGTAACTAACCTGAAATCTCACCAAAACACACTGGTGATAGGGCAAGTGGGTACTGAGTCACCTGTCCACATCCATAAGACGTTTCCATAAGTTAGTCTTAAGATGAAAGCAGCACATGCAAATAAGCTTGATGAAGTGTACAACTCGCAAAAGTTGAGAAGCATTATCACGCATCACAGAGTGAACTCTAGGGAGACTGCTGGAGACGTCTAGGGGACAAAACCAGATTGTCACCAAGAAAGACGCCTGACTCTAAGCAGTAACACAGGGGGAAAAAAGCACTTCCATAGCTTTCTACTGAAAAGAAATATAGTCTTCATGTGGAGACTACACACACAATAGAGCTGCTTTTAGTGCTGATTTACATCTGCAGAGCACAGAGCTGTTTTTAAAACTTATCTCAATACTTGACTTCATTAAACCCACAATCATACTTGAGCCAGAAAATAACCCCAGTGGGAGGAACCACCTCAGACTGAGAGAGGGCAAAACGCCAGCTAGAGACTAAGCAAGAACAAGGCGAGATCTTCTGATTCGGAGTTTAAGTCTCTTTCCCCTATCTGAGTTACCCAGCTGGAGTATATCAGAAGACTTTTAAGATTTGTTTGTCCTTCAGAATAAGAAAGCAGGTAAGACAGGCCTATCTTAGTGTTATTATTCCAATTACATACTGGTAGTAAAAAAACTAAAATGCTCCCAGTGAAGAACATGCAGTTATCTGAGGATGAGTGAGGTCTGCCTGGAGAAATGACACCACGAAGTCCCTTGATGAGCTCACCATGGTCCTGTTTTAAGGGTATGGGGATCTATTATTGTTGACTTGCACAATTTTAATGACAAAGATTGTTCTCTAGAAATGTTTTCATCACACCCTTGTTGAGTCATTAAAAATTTTCATTCCATGGCTCAATCCTGTAATCCCAGCACTTTGGGAGGCCAAGGAAGGTAGATCACCTGAGGTCAGGAGTTCGAGACCAGCCTGATCAACATGAAGAAACCCCATCTCTACTAAAAAAAAAAAAATAGCGGGGTGTGGTGGCGCATGCCTGTAATCCCAGCTACTCAGGAAGCTGAGGCAGAATCCCTTGAACCCAGGAAGTGGAGGTTGTAATGAGCCAAGATTGTACCATTGCACTCTAGCCTGGGCAACAAGAGTGTCTTGGGGGGAAATATAAGAAAATTCATTCCAAAGAGAAGGTTTGAGTCAGTCTTAACCAGCCTTAGCCCAAAGCAGCCTATGAAGACACAGAGCGCGGAGCCTCCTCGGTACACTCTTTGCTTTTCAGGGTTGAGGCATCTCTCCTGTGCTCCAGTTTTTAAATTTTCGCTCTTTATTCTTTTTTCACATTTTTAAATCTTCATAACCTTTTCACAGACAAAGATGAATTTGATGTGTTCTGTTGTTTTTTGATCTTATTGGGAGTTTTTAGGATTTGTATCTTCTATCTTCCCAGTTGTACTATAAACTCAACAGCAGAAACTTGGCTCTCCACAGACCCTGGCAGCTGTGGACAGGACAAGGGTGACAGCAGGAGTCATCACAGAGAAGCAGCAGCAGCAGCAGGAACAGCACCCCGTCGCCCTCAGCGTCTGCAGGGGACCAATCCCACCACCCCCACAGACACTGAAATCCCCCGATGCTCAAGTCCCTTATATAAAACGGAGCAATATTTGCACCTAACCTACACACATCCTCCCATACCGGTTAAAGCATCTCTGAATTACTTATAATATCTAGCACACTGTGCGTGCTATATAAGTAGCTGTTATACTGTATTTTTATTTGTATTTTGTAATAGTTGCGCTGGTTTAAGTTGTTTTGATCTCAGTTGACTGAGTCTGCAGACGTGGGGCGGTGGGTATGGGGTCGCCGGCAGCAGGGCAGCAGCAACTTGCACAGCGAGCCTCCACCAAGGCAGGCGCAGGGGGACACCCTGTCCCAGGCACAGCCCGTCACAGCCATGTGTGCGCCGTCTTCTCTGGTAACTATGAAAGGTCATGACTCCAACTCAACTGCTCTCCAGGTTCTTTTCCTTCCACCTCTTCAGCGTAGAACCATTTCTGCAAAATCTGTATTGGATCACATTTATCTCTATTCCAGGAGCTAACTCGAGGTCTATGGACCGCCCGCCACCCAAAAATACATGTAAAATTGTGTGTGAATGCTTTAGGGTGAGAGGGGCTGTGGCTCTCACATGCCTGGAAAGGGTATCTGCCCTGGACCACGAGGGAGCTCTTGCTACAGCATCCAGCCTTGTCCTGAGTTACCATGGTGAGATAAGCACTTCCAAAATCTCTATATTCGGCCCTGACTTCTAACCAGGGTTTCCATATAGCATTTCCAATACATGCTAGAAGCCTCTATTTAGTAAGTCCTCTCAGCTGCTGAAAACCAAATTGCCCTAAATGACACTCCTCTCTCAGTGCTATCTTCTTCCCAAATTCCCTGCTGCCCTCCTGACTTGGCCTTGTGAGCTCAGTTCTACTGCCATGACTGACTTCCTGATCCCCAGCCCTCCTGTCCAGAGAGCCACGTCCTGTCAGAGAACGTCTGTCCTTCCAGTAACATCCGCAACCAAAATCACACCCAGTAACCTATCTTACTTCCTCGCGAGGTCCTTGTCTGTCTCTCTCTTCAGTCTGTCACATTAGTAAGTAATAACAACTTACACCTTTTTTCTTTATTTTCACTATAATCTTTAGACAAGTCTAACTGGCACTATTTCTCATCTGCACTATCACACATGTTATTCCTTTGTCCTGGGCTGCACCAACCCACAACCAAATTCTCCTCCTCCTCCCAGAGCCAGTGCAATTCCTGCCCCTTTCCAGACCCTTCCAGTTGAGCCTTGTCTGAACATACCCAAAGCACTTTACCTGCACATCCTACCTCCCTGATCACTTTCTACCTTTATTACTGACATTGGTTATTTTATTACACATCTCCTTCTCCATGACCAGATTGGTAAGCTCATGAAAGGAACAGTCACAGTGAAGTCATCATCTCTTTCCTGTAGCTACCTCAATGTCCTATGCAAAATAAACATTTTGAGTGAACCATGACAATATAAATAGCAAATACAGCCAAAACTGGAGAGCTATAAACATAAATTAGCCATAGACAAAATATCATGAAATTACTGGGGGTGAGGCAGGCAGCAAATAGGGAAAAGGAAGAGAGGGAGAGCCTCAGTGCTTCACGCAGACTGAACACTCGCGTGGCACTATGAATGCAATAAACACTTGCTAAGTCCTGGCTCTTCTCCACACAAAGTCTTTGCATCCCAAAGCATGGGTACCGATAGCAATATTTTTTCTGTTAGTTTCTTATTTTCACACACTGTCGCTTTATCGTTTTAAAAGTAACACAAATTAGTAAGAAAGACAAAACAGCAATACCTGTTCACATACTTTCTGTTTAACTCTGCATAAAAAGGAAATTAAAAATTTACACAGTACTATATATACAAACACATAATACTATACAGGTATTGATCGACTTACCACCTATGCAACTTACGACCATTCGACTTTACGACCACAATCGCTACCCACGACTGCTCCGCGTCTGGCAGCACAAATATTGCCCAGCTGGGCATACGACAGTGCGGACCAGCTTCCGGCAGCACTACCAACTCCGCGTGCACCATTTCAACTGTACATATAGCCTACTCAACTTACGACCAAATCGTGTTACGACCGGTCTGCGGTCCCGACCATGGTCATAAGTCAAGCACTAGCTGTATATTAAGGTATTTTACAGAGTAATTCCAATAATCATAAGGTACAAAAAATACTTTTAAGTAATCTATAACATCAGCATGTCATCACCATTACCTCCACTATTGTCACCACTATCACCACCATCATCTCTATCACCATCACCATCACAATGATCACTGTCATTACTATCATCACATCACCATCAACAGCACCACCATCACTACCACCACCACGCCACCATCATCGCCATCCTTACCACCCACCCCAACATCGTTATCACTATCATGACCACCATCTTTACCATCACCACACCACCACCACCATCACTACCACCACCACGCCATCATCATCGCCATCCTCACCACCCACCCCAACGTCATTATCACCACCATCATAACCACCATCTTCCCCATCACCACACCACCACCACCATCACTACCACCACCACGCCATCATCATCGCCATCCTCACCACCCACCCCAACGTCATTATCACCACCATCATAACCACCATCTTCCCCATCACCACACCACCACCACCATCACTACCACCACCACGCCATCATCATCGCCATCCTCACCACCCACCCCAACGTCATTATCACCACCATCATAACCACCATCTTCCCCATCACCACACCACCACCACCATCACTACCACCACGCCATCCTCACCATCCCCAACATCATTACCACTCTCAGCACATCACCATCATCACATCATCAGCAACACTGCTACCATGA
Organism: Cebus imitator; assembly: GCF_001604975.1. Lineage (NCBI taxonomy): Eukaryota > Metazoa > Chordata > Mammalia > Primates > Cebidae > Cebus > Cebus imitator. Next base: position 10,749,035 of record NW_016107329.1, read on the forward strand.
GTCTCACCATCCTCACATCATCATCATCATCACCACCGCCGCCGCCAGCAGCAGCAACATACCGTCCTGGGGTGACTCTGCAGACTTGGTCACAGCTATCATCTTTGTAGTGGGAGTCTGATCATGACAAACCTGGTGCAAGAAATTTATTGATTTTCCTATCAAAAGGACCTAAAAAGAAAAACATCCTATGATTACCTTTATGTACATTTAAAATGACTGCCCAAATACTACAAATATTCATAAGCTACAAATTGGCTATTGATTAAAAACTAACAAGAGCATCTGCTACAGTACTGAGCGAACTCTAGTAACTCAAAGATACATTGAACAGCTACTATGTTGATGTATTCAACTAACATGCACTTCATCTCAAGAACATTAACAACCTCAAAACAGAAGTTTTATTTAACTGAAAATTGGTTTTGTCACATAATCCAAGTATACATAGCCATAAAACATCAAAATCACAAAAATCTTTTCTAATCCTACCTTCCTAGACTGATCCATCGTAATAAATGAAGGAATCATCGATTTCCTCAAAGTATACTTGTCATGCCACAGTCGATCTGTTTTAACTGTTGGATCTGATGCTACAAAAAACTGAAAGCAAAGGGGCATTGAAACATTAAAAAGTGATATTACGGCAAAATATTAACCAACAGCAACATCAAAGAATAAGTTATTCTAGAAAGCCAAGTTCTCTGGACACAGGGAGTCTTGCCCACTTATACAATAAAACTTGTATGAAACACAGAAATCTCTCTAAATTGAACCATGTATTTCCCAGACTTTTAAAACTAAAGTATAACAAAACAAGTTATGTTTTCCTTGGAGACTCAGCATGCCCATGAGAGCCTCTGCAGCACAGCACTGAGGACCCAAGTCTGAGCCCTCTGAGCTGCACAGAGCTCTTCCTCAGTGACAGTGCAGGCTTTCAGAGTTCCCTACCTCACAGGCAGCAGCTGTGTCTCTTCTCATCACTCTGCCTGCCCTTGCAGTCTCTCTTCTACAGAGCCCCAAAGCCTGGAACACAGAGGTGCCCAGGCTGGTGCCCTCTGTTCACAGAGAAGTCCCAAGCTCTATGGGCAGAACTTGCTGTACATGTACCCACATGTACAAGGGGCCAGCACCAGCCAGGTGGCACTGTAGAAGTGACCCTGCTGTGTGGCTCCTCCAGGAACCACCGTGCTCAGGAGCATTCTTCCTCATTGGCACACAGTTCCCCTGCACTGACCCTGACGGGCACACTGCCATCAGAAAGGACACTGAACAATGTGGAGGAAATTCAACTGCTGTTGCTTCCAGTTTATTTGCCACTACAACAATAAGGCCATTTTCATTTTTTCAGTCATATACCCTAACAGACTTCAGCTTTTATTTCTATAAACTTGTTTTATAAAAGCACAACTGCTGAACTGAAGTAACTTTTAATTTTTACAGACAATGCCAGGTTTCCTTTTTACACAGCTACGTAGACTGACACTCTCACGGACAGGATGTCCTGTTTTTGCATCCTTGCTTATTTTAGATTTCGCCAGTTAGGTGGAACCATGGTTATCCTACATTGCTGTCATTAACCAAAAATGAAGCCAAGCGTATTTTCATAGTTCTAACTGCCATTTGCTTTTCTTCTCCTGCGAATGGTCTTTTCATGCCCTTGACCCATCTTTCTATTCATTTTGTCTTCTCATTAATATACATTCTTTGTACATTAGGGATAGTGACCATTTGTGAATCATTAAATATTAGGAATTTAGTTTTTCCAAGTTAATCATTTGCCACTGTCTGTAGTATGGTCCAGATTTTGTTCTGATCTCTTTCTATTGTACGCAGATAAACACCTGTCTTCCTTTATGGTTTCTGAGTTTCCTGTCTTCCTAAGAGCTTCCCACTCCTAGATGATGAGAATGTTCTCCATCATGTTCTTTCAGTATCTCTATTGAGTTATTTTTATTACCTAGATTTTCTTTTCTTTTTGAGACTGGGTTTCTCTCTGTCACGCAGGCTGAAGTGCACTGGCAAGATCGTGGCTCACTGCAACGTCTGCCTCCCCAGCTCAAGCCATCCTCCCACCTCAGCCTCCCAAGTAGCTGGGTCCACAGGAGCACACCACCATGCCTGGCTAATTTTTTGTATTTTTTGGTAGAGACAGGGTTTCACCATATTGCCCAGGGTGGTCTCGATCTCCTGAACTCAAGCTATCTGCCTGCCTCAGGCTCCCAAGGTACTGGGGATTACAGGCAGGAGCCACCATACCCGGCCTATTACCTAGATCTTTAATTCCTCTGAAACGCAGCATAATCCTGGCACACAGTACACTGTAAGGGGGAAGACTATGTTTTCTCCTGGATGGCATTTTATTCTCTACTGGCCGGGCCAGCCCTGTTTATTGAAAACACCATCCTTTCCTCTAAGCATGCCTCATTAGGAATTGTTAATATCACCATAATTGATTATATCAGCAGATTAAAAGAGAAAATCATTTGACTACACCAAAAAATGCTGAGGAGGCATCTGATAATGCCTCTATTTACCTTCTCCAGTGGTGACCAATTCGACTTTTATTATCATGAGAGCGTGGATTTACGCGTACCCAGTGCTTCCCTCATCACAGTTATGCTCTTCCTAGAGCTCCCCATCTCCTATGTGGGGAGGGAAGCCTCTTCAAAGCGCTCCAGAGTCCTTCACATTGGACACAAGTGGTCTGCCCTGCTTTCTGCTATAGAAGGTGCTCCAGGCTTAGCTTTGTTTCTCCCAAGACCCAGAATCAGCCACTTCTCAAAGGAGCCCTACTGCCTTTGAGAGAGAAATAGCACTGGGACCATGACCTCAGCACTTGGCCGTATTTTCAATTAAAAGCTGGAAGGCCTAAGACCCAGCACTGCCCTGTGATGCATGGCAGCTGAGTTCTCCAGTGAGACTGTAAAATACATTTCAGTCGTATCACACCCAAAGTGCCTTTTTGGTGATCTTTCCATAAATCCCAAATATTTTTTTAGATTACGTAGCAATACAAAATGAATGATTCCTTAGCAAAATGTAATGATCAAAACTAACCCAAGAAGCAAAAGAGAGGAGACCCTGAAATGCAGTATCTTCAGAATAAACTGGAAATACATAATGCTATCACTAAGGCACAGGGCTACTAACATTTCTTAAGACATAATTCTTAGGTGGCTTACAGTATATTCCAGGCCACAGAAACATATATAGGATGCCCTCAGTTGATTTTATGAAACTGGCATAACACTAGCACATGTGATTAGAAAAATACCAAAAATATTACAGGACAGTCTCATTTGCGAACATGAATAAACTCTGAATAAAATGTTATACTTGCATTATTGGAATAAAATATTCTTCATAAGCATATATTATACTTCCAATACGTTATACTAAATGTCTTAAAAACAAGAGAATATTGAAATGAATTATAAAATATTACCATGTCGTCATTAAAAACAGATTGTTCTTAACTGCCACAGACCCTTCCAATAATCTGATGAAACGTGCACGTCTTTCAGGAAAAAAAATCACATGTACAGCTGACCCTTGAATCACGCCAGTTTGAACTGTGTGAGCCTACTTATAAGTGGATGTTTTCAAACCAAGAGCACACGCGGAAACATGGCATCCTTGCGGTGTGAAACTCACTCATATGGAAGACCAGCTCTCCCAACACACAGGTTCCACAAGGCCGACTGCAGGACATGAGGACATGTGGACTTTGGTATCCACAGGGCTCCTAGCACCAATTCCCCTCGCAGACCACAGAACAATTATATTCACAAAATAGAGTTTCAGAGATCATTTTAATAAGCCTTGGTGTCAAAGAAAAATATTTAATGGCATAAAATAATGTTCATTATTTGCTTCAACCAAATAAGGTGACAAAATACTGTGCATAATACGATCCACACAAATACACCAGAAAAAAATCGGCATATACAAATATTAAGAGGATGTGTCTGGTTTGTAGGTTACTAAAGAAGTTTAACTTTATCCTCTGTATGTGCTTATGTGATCAACGTTGTTTAAACTGCAAATATTTTTCTATTAGAAAAAAATACTGTTTAATAAAAGAATCAAGTAATGAACACATGTTACCAGTAAATTGTTGCTGTTGTTTTAAATAACATCATTTTCCCAGGGCAACCAAGTAAAAACAATTTTTTTCTTTCACAGAAATCTACTGCCAATAGTAAGCATTAAGGGAAACAAAATTTTAATGATGTCAAGATCTTATATTTGATCCTTTTAAGGGCTAGAAAGTATCAATTATGTACAGCCAATCTCCTTCATAAGTAGGCACATGAATAAATGTCAACATTTTTATGACCATAGGGAAGAGACTGCTACATTTATTTTTAACTAAAATGTCTTAACCTTAAGTATCCATTTAAATGACTAAAGCATTCACTGATCTATTTTAGACTTTTTTGACCTATACTACCTTTGAGGGATAAACAGCAGTACTATCATGGAGCCGTGCTCACTTTAACATATACAGAAGTTGTGCATGATAGAAATAAGCCCCCATGAGTAATCTCAACAGCGACTAAGTCACCGTGCTCATGCTGGAACTGTTCTGTAGCTCACCATATTACAGATTAGATTAATTGCACATAAATTGTAAGTCTGTTATTCAGTTAGACAGAAGAGCTTGTTTCTACAGACAACACACTAATTTATCCTAATAGCTGGAGTACAGCCGGATTTTTATCAGTATGAACAATACAGAAAATTTAAACCATAAAAAACCTCAGACAATTCAGACATCTTTGGAAGTCAGGAAAGCACTGCTTCATCTAAGGGCGAAGCCGCACGCAATCATTCCAGCGGCAAACATCTCAGCAAACAGAGAGCTTGGGTATGCTTTAGAATATAATTAATTCTGTGAAAAATATATAGTTATAGAGAGAAAAAACCAAGGTCAGAATATAATTACGACATGCTTTTATTTTACTGAGGCAGTTTCCACTCAAGGTTCTTTAATTTTCACCATTATGTCAAACGCAGAAAGAATTAAGAAAAAAAAATAAAACATAATTGTACCATGATTTCTCATTAATTGTTGGACAAATGCCAAGGCCTCCCTACTAAAAACAGAAATGAAGAGGGCAATTTTCTTAGCAAGCAACTTCTAAGAATCAGATCCATTAATACAGACCACAAAAAAACTCCAACTTCAACTTGCCAATCATGCAGGCAGCTAACGAGAGATTTCTGCTAAGGCCACACTTAGAAAAAATAAAATGGCAACTGGACCAGGGGAATGAGTGAATTGGTCAGATTCTCTGTACGACAAAGGATGATTTACAAGGTAAACTTACAATTACAATATTTCAAGAGGTATGGCATAAAAATTCCAAAACAGTAAGATATTTATACGGTAACCTTTTATAGTTCAGTAATGCAGCAAGAGTGCTAAAAAGATCCAGAGATACTCTGTATTAGCCATACTTTGAGGGTCTTCAAATTCAAGGATGTAGAGTTTTAGAATATTATCACAGGATTTAAGGAAACATTTAAATCACATCCGCAAATCTAATTTTGAAAACAAGAGAGTTTAATTTTAACTTGGCCTGTCTTTTCTTGCTGCTAGTTGAAGCACCTAATCTTTAGTATCTAAAAGGCAAATGAAACTGAGTGATTTTGCCTGTAACTTGAATACATTGGCATAACTTGTTTACCTGATTCGGTTTAAAGGGGGAAGAAGCCATGTTAGCTACAGAAAGGACTCACCATGCAGCTTCTCTAGATAGTAAAAATGCAAGAAAAACTTGGTTTACTTTTACAGTACCTGCATTTATGCGGCAAAAATATAAACTTGTCCCCAAATGCTGAAAGTGGGTTCCAACTTAATTATGCAGAATACCTTCCAAACTCTTATGACCCTCTATTTTTGTCTGCCTTTGCAAATATACCAGATATAAATAAAATAAAAACAAAATAAAATGTAGATACCATTCTTAGCACTAGTGGGCTAAAAGGTCTGTATCTTTTTTATTGTTAAAAAGTAAAATCTCAGATGTCAGACTTAGGGGCAGCTTTTAATGATACCACAGCAGACACACAAAGCAAAGATGCCATCTCAAAGTTTTTCTCTTATCTTTCAGTCACAAATCAGCCAAGGCCAGAGGCAGCTGGGCAGGCAGGCAGTGCAGTGCTCAGCCACGATCACATTCAAAGAGCTTCCAGGAAGGAAGACAGGGGAAAGCCTTCACACATGGAGTGAGCTCTGCTGGGCCGTCAACAGAGAGACTGAGAGGTCCCTGAGACTGGCAGGGGCCCAATGTAACGAAGTCCCTGAGGAACAGCTCTGAACAGAGACAGCCAAGAGGGAGACGGATCTGTCCTCATTCAACAGGCATCCACCCGCTCCCAGGCAGGAGGAGCTGGAGGCCAAGATGTGTCCAGGCTTCGGGTCACTACAGAAAGTGCAGCTCTCACACCAGCGCCCTGCCAGACTCAAGCATAGCTGGTGTTTGTAAAACCCCAAGTCAAAGAAAAGCTCTGGATCCTGTTCTAACTTGTGCTTCCCTCACCAGGACCCACAGGCAGAGAACGCAGCAGGGGTCTGTGGACTTGGGAGAAAAAATAATCTCATCTTTACGTTCACTCACATCTATCTGAAATTTACCTCCTCCTTCAATTATAAACTCGACTAACAAGCCACAGTAGCCGTGCTTGTCAGCAACAGGAGCCACACATTTCACATCACATGTTAAGCTGCTGCAGTATTTTGAAACGCACTAATCCTTATTTAATGTGTCAAATTTTACTCTATTTATTAAGAAATAAGCTCGCATATTGTCATATCACTGACTTGATATTAAGTTTGGACAAACTACTTAAAGCAAGCAGAGTTCTTTCCAAGAGAATTTCTATTTTTTAAAATTTTCTATTTCCACAGGTTTTGGGGAAACAGGTAGTGTTTTGTTACATGAGTGTTCTTTAGTGGTGGTTTGTGGGATTTTGGTGCACACATCACCTGAGCAGCATACACTGCACCCAGTCTGTAGTCTTTTATCTCTCACTCCCTTCCCACCTTTCCCCTCCAAGGGAATTTCCCGGAGCCTGCACTACTGCACGGAGGAGTGTGAGTGTTGAGTGCGGAGGGGAGATGAGTGTGCAGAGCCGGTGTGGAAGGAGGTGGCACTCTGAAATCAGCCCCCTCCCATCACCTCAATTTTAGAACAAACTTTGCGGGTCCTCACCTGACTCTGGGGACTGCTACAGGGAATCAGAGGGTGGGTAGGCCGGGGTCCTCAAGTTTCAGTGCACAGGAGAAACCCCGTGGGGCTTTGGAAATCTTCATGCCCACACCAATCCACTGAAACTCCTGCAAAGCTCCACGTGCGGCCACACAGCTGTGCAGCCTGAGAGCTACAGGGCTCGACTTAGGCACGGTGACTCCGTGGCGAATAGGAGCACCGAAACCTGGCAGGCAGACAGAAGACCCAGGAAAGGGCCCAGGGGCTACCGCAGCTGGCATTCCCCACCAAGCGTTTGTGCTTTCAGAACTTCTACGGTTTGTTTGTTGTTTACTGAGAGAAAATTTACTTCTATAAAAGTCACCATTTTAAAGTGTTCAACTCAGTGGCTTTTAGTATGTTCACAATGTGGCTGTGCAGCCGTCCCTATGATCTAACCCCAGAACATTTGCATCAGCCGAGACAAACTCTATATCCACTAAGCAGCCACTCACTCCTCTCTGCCTCCCTGCCCCCAGCCCCTGACAACATTAACTACTTTCCATCTCTATGGATGTGCCAATTCTGGGCATTTCATACGAATGGAATCGTGCAATATAAGGCATTCTGCATCTGGGTTATTTCACAGAGCATAGGGTTCTCAAGGTTCATCCACACTGTAGCAAATATCAAATTTCCAGTTTTTTGTTAAGGCTGAATAATATCCCATTGTATGGATATACGTCATTGTACTTATCAGTTCATCAATTCATGGACACTAGAGCTGTTTTCGCTTTTGACCATTATAAACGACGCTGCTACAAATGTTCAGACAAGCTTTTATATGAATGCGTGTTTTCATTTCTCGAGGATATACGTAGAACCAGAACTGTTGGGTCACATAGTAAATCCGTATTTAATTTTTTTAGAAACTGCCAAACTGCCTTCCAGAGTGGCTGCACCATTCTGTGTTTCTACCAGCAATCATGCAGCTTCCAATTTCTCAAATCCTTGCCAACACTTGTTATCTTCTGGCTGTTGGTTTGTTTCTGTTGACCACCTAGTGGCTGTGAAGTGGTATTTAACTGCGGTTTTGATGTGCATTTCCCTATAATGATCATCTTTTCAGTGCTTATTATCCATTTTTCTATCTTCTTTGGAGATATATCTCCTCACATCCTTCTTAAAGGGGGTTATTTTTCTTGCTGTGACAGTTCTTCATGTGTTTGGGATGCGGTACTAGACCATTATCAGATTAGTGATTTAGAAATCCTTTTCTCCCATTCTGTGAGTGGTGTTTTCACTTTCTCACAAGTGCCCTTTGATGTACATAGTTTTTCTTTTGATGAAGCCCGATTTACTTGTTTTCTTTCCTTGCTCATGCTTTTCGTAACATATCTCAGAAACTGCTACCAAACCTATGGTCCCAAAGATTTACCACTATGTCTTCTTCTAAGTTTTATAACCTGGGCACTTAGATTTAGGTGCGTGATCCATTTTAATTTTTTTATATGGTGTATGACAGAGATCTCAATGCATCTGTCTACATGTGGATATTCAGTTGTCCCATTATCATTTCCTGAAAAGACTCTGTTTCCCCCATTGATTCATCTGGGCACCTTCGTTGAAAATCAACAAAAATGAAGATTTACTTCTGGGCTCTCACTTCCATCTCACTGACCGTAGGTCTATCACTACACCAGGATCACATTGTTTTGATTACCTTGCATGTTTTAAAATCAGAAAGCGTCTCTTTCAACCTGGCTCTTTTGCATGATCGTTTTGGCCGCAGGGCCCCTTGCAATTCCTTGTGAACTTGAAGATCAACTTTTCCATTTCTGCAAAGAATGTTGGAATTTTGATAGAAACTGCATTGAAAGCATGGCTCGTGTTGGGGGAGTATAGCCATCCTAACAAGATCAAATCTTCCCATCCATAAGCATAGAATGTCTTCTTCCCATTTATTTAGGTCTTTTTAATTCCCTCAACAGTGTTCTATTGTTTTCAGAGTACAAGTATTGCACTAAATTTTCTCCTACATATTTAACTTATTTAGATGCTATTTTAAGTGGGGTTGTTTTCCTAATTTTGTATTTGGATTATTCATTGAAAGTATGTGAAAATATAACTGAAATTTGTTATTGCGCTTATACCCTGCCAGCCTGGTGAAATTACACTTTAAACAGCTATACATACACCTCTCTACCTATATATAATCTTTATTATAAAGCATGTGTGGATTCTTTAGTTTTCTATATATAAGATCAAGTTATCTGTGAACAGAAATGCCTTACTTTTTTTTGGAGACATGGTCTCACTCTTGTCACCCAGAGTGCAGTGGCACAATCACAGTTCAATGCAGCCTCAGAGTCTTGGCTCAAGTGATCCTCCAACCTCAGCCTCCCAAGGAGCTGGGATTATAGGTGTACACCACAATACCTGGGTCATTTTTTTCTTAATCTTTTGCAGACAAGAGGGTCTCACGATGTTGCGCAGGCTGGTCTCAAACTCTGACCTCAAGCCCTCCTCCTGCTCTGGCCTCCCAAAGTGCTGGGATTATAGCTGTGAGCCACTGCACCCAGCTGGTTTTACTTTTTCCTTTCAAATCTGTCTACCTGGATGCTTTTGCCTTTTTTCTTTTTCTTTTTTTTTAAACCTTGACTAATTATCCTGGCCAGAACTTTCTAAACAATGTTAAAAAGAAGTGGTAAGAGTGAACACCCTTGTCTTGTTCCTGACCTTAGGGAGAAAGCATGGAATCTTTCACCATTAAGCATGGTTTTAGCTGTCAGTGTTTCACAGATGCCCCTTATTAGTTATGTTCCTTTCTAATTCCACATTTGACTTTTTTTTTTAAATTATGAAAGGGTACTCAATCTCATCCAATGGTTTTTCAGCATCAGTTGAGTTGATCGTTTTTCCTTTTGTTACCTTAATAAGATATCTTACATCGATTGACTTTGAGTATATTGAACTACCCTTGCATTCTTGGGATTAATCCCAGTTGGCCATGGCACACATTCCTTCTACTATGCTGCTGAATTCTGTTTTCCAGTATTTTACTGAGGTTTTTTTGCATCTATATTCATAAGAAATACTGGTATGTTGTTTACTTGTGTAGTATCATGTTAACTTCATAAAATGAGTTAAGAAGTGTTCCTTCCTATTCTATTTTTTTAAAGGAGTCTCAGAAGGATTGGTGTTAATTTTTTAAATATTTGGTAGCACTCACCAGAGAAGCCATCAGCTCCCATGGTTTCCTTTGCTGAAGTTTCTTGATTACTGATTCAATCTCTTTACCTGTTTTCTATTTCTTCGTGAATCAATTTTGGTAGTCAGTGTGTTTCTAGGAACTCTCTCAGGTTTTATCTATCAAGAAATGTCTTGATTTCTCCTTCATTTTTGAACGGGAATACTGCTGGATACAGAATTCTCGAGTCATCATGGTTCTTCTTTCAGCCTTTTGAATGTATTATCCTCCCACCTTGTGGCCTTCATAGTTTCAGGTTTTCCCACCTGCCACTTTGAAGATTTGCTTTGTCTCTACAGTTTGGTTATATAGGATGAGTATCCCTAATCCAAAAATTCGAAATCCAGAATGCTCAAAAATCCAAAGCCTCTGGGACGCTGGCATGACACTGACACAAAGTGTTTGCTGCAGCATTCCTGAGAGCAGGTTTTCTGATAGGGGATGCTGAACTAGTAAGTACAATGCAAGCATTCCAAAATCCAGACTCCATAAGGATAAGAGATACTCAACCTAAATGTGTCTTGCTGTGGTGAGCGTATCCTACTTTTGAGAGTTTGCTGAGCTCCTTGAATGTGTAGATTAATGTTTCTCATCAAACTTGGGTCTCTTAGGCTCTGTTCATTTTCCTTCCCGCTTTTACCTTTCTGTTCTCAAACTGGATGGTCTCAGTTGACCTAAGCTCAAGTTGCTGACTTTCTTCTCCCTGCTCAAATCTGCTATGAAGCCCCACTAATGAGTTCATTCATTTCAGTAACTGTACTTTTTGACTCCAGAATTTCTACTTGGTTCCCTTTTACAATTTCTCTTTATTGATATTTTATACTTATTATAAAAAGGAGCATTTTCTTGGGTAGATATGCAATAAATTACTATGAGATGAATGATTATAAAGCTCACTTACAGCTACTTAGAGTTAACCACACATTTGAAAAAAAATGCAATTTTACAACAAAGTTATAACTCCCATTAGGGAAACTGAGGAAAAATTAACCCACAGAGGAAACAAAGAGACAAAATTCCCACATTTTAATTATGTAGTGATCAAATATACAATGTAATTATCTAAATTACCAAACTCTTACAGTAAATATGTTATTAATATTTAGAGTAAATTAAAAGAGAACCTTCCCAAAACTAATCAAAGACTTAAATGGATGTTTATAAATTTAGGGTCTAACAAAAAACAGATGTCAGAGAACTACAAACAAATCAGAGAAAGGCCAGAGACATCTTAGGGATAGAAGATACTCAAATTTTATCAATGTTCTCCTTAAAGTAGCAGCAGATATACTACACACTTCCTATTTGTCTGACGTACTCCTCACACATACGCAAAATCGCACAAGACGAGCACCATCATACACACATCTGGAAGATGGGGAAAGGAAGGCCCAGAGGGGCGAAGGTATTTGCCCAGGATACAGAACCATCAGAACCTGAAACCAAGAACCAGACCCAAATCAGACTTCAGAACCTAAGCTCTTAAGCTCTAACCCACATAAAGTAGATGAAGTAGTCAGCTGAGTTACAATGAGATAAACCAGTAGGTGGTATAAGCCCACTGGTATTGCAGTACTAAACAGAGCAGACCCATGGTAAAGAACACAATATACTTTATGTCAAGAACGATTAATTTTAGCTCTATCAATCAAAATGCATTTCTGAAAAAAACCTACAAGCAAAATTAGTGAAGCAAACAAGAGTATCTCAGGTGTAAAGAGTTATTTGGACAAAATAACTAGCAAATTTAAAAATTACAAATCATGAATTTCCTAAAGCTCTGTCTAATCTCAGACCCTATGTACGTGCATCAGTAAATACAGAATATTTAAAATAAAAATAAAAAAGACAGGGATCATGACATCAATGTAGCAGCCTCTGAGCACTCAGGTAGTCTTGGGAAAGGATACCTGGGAACGTGGCCATTAATTCTTGCAACTTTTCTAAGACTGAAATTAAATCAAAAGTAAAACATTTAAAAGTGAAAATGTTTGCAAGTGAGGCAAGACCTGGGGTAAGTTCATTAATAATGAGATACTGACTTGAATATTATACTCAATAGACATGCATTAATTTTTAAATAAATAAAACATGAACAGTAGCCTTATGCATACTCTAACCAACAAGAATTCTTCAAAAACGTTTCCCAAATTTAAACTACACAAGTCTGAAGGGTCTGTTTTTGTCTCCCCTCAGTGAATCAAAGATTAAACACATTAAAGAAAAAGTCTAGAGGAAAACCAATTGATCAGTTTTTGCCCAAGTCCCTCTGTATTCCCTATCAACTCTCCAGCCCCATCTTCACTACCATGAAAGGAAATGAATACGCAGGCCTGAATAACACATAAGCAGACAATCAATAAAGAACTGGTGGTACCCTTTAAGGACTCCTTTAAAAACACAAATGGCCGGGTGTGGTGGCTCACACCTATAATCCCAG
>NW_016107329.1:10762133-10768541 GCF_001604975.1 Cebus imitator
AAAAAAAAAAAAAAAAAAAAAAAAAAAAAAAAAAAAAAAAAAACACAGGCAAATGTAAGGAATTGGTGGTTCAATTAAGTAGTACTTTAAAAACCTGGTTGTGAGAAATAGGCAAACTAAATTATTCTCAAGAAAAAGATAAAAGTATTACAAATTAGGTGCTAAAGTCAAAAGAGACAATTAGCCAGTTTGCGGCTTTGACTCTTGTTCTAATTGTTAGCAGTATCTAATCCAATCGTATGAAAGCTCAACAATTCCCACGCTATCACTGCAGAAAACCAGGTTTATCAACTTATCAGCAATCATTAGAAAAGTTAAAATCACCCAAATTCATACTATAATTGACATATTAATTATTGAATGAAGAGGATACAGATTCTTTAATAAAAAGTAAATTTTCTCATTTTTATAACTCTAATTTTTAAAGACTGCCTTAAAATATCATCTTGTAGTTCTGAAGGGTACAATTATAACGGATTCTGAGAAGATATGCCTCAAAACTGAAAACAGTAACACACAGAACTTTTTATTTCCAGTGTAGAAGCTGGCCAAAATGTTTCTCACACACCTACATTGGTAAGCATGGCTGAGAGCATACAGATCATGGTAATATAAAAGAACACGCGTTCTCAAAATAAAACATTGATTTTTCATTTTCTTAACCACAAGATCACTTAAACTCCCATAAACTCATTATGTGACACATTTTTTAAACTCAGATAATCTGGATTATTGTGATAATGGTCAGGAGATTTAATATGCATTCTAAATAATCAATTGCACAAGTTTTTAAACAGCTTCCAAAATTCATCTCATCCCGTAATTATGAAATAACTGAACATAAATGCATTAAAAATGACAAGTCTCACTCTATCAAAGGAAATGCCTATTACCTATGTGTCCTTGCCATCTTACCATGGTGATAAAAACTAAACAGTAAATCTTGTAAGTCTCCACTTACTCTTGAAACATTAAGTTTAGAACTTTAAGTCAAAATAATTTTATGATGCTTTCCAGAAACAGACCTAAAAATAAAGATTCAAACTTAAATGATGAATAACAAATATGCCTCTATAGATGGCGTGTAAATGTATTTTAACACTGAACATTATACAAGATTTAAAATAAGACTGAGCTAACTACAGTGTCAGAAGTCAGTATCAAGTTTACCTTTAAGGAGAATGGAACAATGACAGGTACAAAATAGGGTATTGATAAGTACTATTTCTTGACTTGGATAGTGGCTTATTATAAATTGCATATAAAAAAATAAAAATATAAAACAACCTAGATTTAAACAAAAGGTGTAGAGATTAAGAGTGTGGCAGTCCATGCAGGTATGCAGAACCTGGGAAATGGGCATGATTCTTCATCTTAATGGAGAAGGGGGTTAAAAATACCGGTTTACTCATTATTTTAATGTTTAGAAAGTTACAGGCTCACGAAAGCTTTGAAAAACTTTAGGCAATCATTAGTAAAGTAAAAACATACCTTTCAAAGCTTTCAATTTTTTAAAAAAAAAAAAGTTTATTCATCGAAAGGAACACAAGAAGCCTGAAAACCCTTTTTAATCTCTAAATTCAATATGCAATCCCTACAAAAATTTTGAAAAGAATTTTTAACAGAATTGACAGGCTGATTCTAAATTCATATCTAAGTATAAATGTTCAAAAACAACAGAGAAATTGTGAAAAGAACAAAAGGTAAGGACTGCCTCTACCAAATTTCAAATAGAAAGTAGAGTCATATAAATAACATTGACAAATAAAAAGCAAACAGAAAAAAGACAATCCAGAAACAAATTCAAGTATATAGAGAAATTTAGTTCATGATAAAATGTGGTTAAAGCTTTTGTGGAGTCTCAATTAAGGCTCAGTCAACAGTACAATGATTCTTTGTACTAGTTTTGCAACTTTTTCATAAGTTTGGAAGAATGAGGGAAAAAAATTTAAAAGAGAAATTCCATATAGAAAATAATTGAAAATATAAAACCATATATAATACTATCATAAAAAGAGAAAAAAATCAATAAGAAAAATGGGCAAAGGATAATAACAGGTAATTAGAAAAAAAAAAAAAAAAAAAAAAAAAAACCTTATATAAGCATGAAAAGCTGGTCAGTCTCGCTAGTAACCAGTGAAATGCAAATAAACATCCTAGTGAGATGGCATATTTTGTGCATTAGGTGAAAATATTAACATTAGGTAATACAAAGCGTTGACAAGAACAGGGGAATGAGGCCCATAACAGAAAGCTGATAGTTGGGTAAACCTGGAGAGCCACTCCTGAGCACAACGAGGCAGAATCCAAGTTTAAAATATGCATCCCCACAACCCAGCAACCCCACCTCCCAGAACCCACCTTGGGGAAACTCATAAATACATGCAGGGAGACACATAAAAGGATGCTCATTTTAGTACTGTTCATAAGATTAAAAACTACAAAGAACATCCTCTCCATCAATAGGATTGGCTAGATGAAAACAGATCTGTCCCTACCATGAAATAATTCCCAGTAATAAGAAAAACTACACACCCCGTCAGGAAAGAGCTACAACACAGGCTGAGCAGCTGGCACGGTGCCAATGCCCATGCGCCACGCTGTCCAGAGAGTCAATTCTGCTCCTCTCTTGCTTTAAAAACAACTCATAACAGCACAAACAATAAATAAGAAAACAAACTGAACATAACACAAACTTCCTACTTGCTTATTTGCAATTTCACCCATGAGAAACAGTACAACACAGGCCACTGCACCCAGCAGCGCCCACACACAGGCACACCTGTGTTTCAATGGCCAGGCCACCACCACTTCCCGTCACACACAGGCTGTGGCCCCTACAGCCCACTCCCACAAGCAAACGCCAGGGCTTTTCCAAGGTCAGTGTGATCTTTACTGCAGTCCTTAGGTATCTGCTAACCTTTAGCATGTTCAACTGTACTACAACGTGTGTTAGATTCCTGTCTTTCTGTTGTTTTAATGTCACTGACAAAGCTTTTGAGTATGGTGCCCCTCACCCCACCTTCCACCAAAAGCCCTACCATTTCTATCGTGTGATTTTTCAGCAGCACATGCTGCGTTATAAAATCGCCTATATTTCAATAGCTATATATGCACTAACTTGTTTCATTAGGCAGTTAGCACCAGTCCATCGGTAAATTTGCAAAGTTATCACGGCAAAGCGGCAGAACCTGCCATGATGACTGCAGCAAGGCTTGCCTCAGGAGGCCTGGTCCTGCTTTGCCATCCACGTGCTAGTAAACTTGGACACATAATTTGACTTTGCTGAGGAATAAACGGGGACAATTTTCCACTAACCAAAGAACTCATGAACGCATCTGCTGTTCAGTGAGATAACCAGCTGTCAAGGCACTGTGTGAAATGTATATGGCATTCAAATGAAGTGCAGTCGTATTCCTGTTAAGAGAATATGGTAATCATGGCGGGGGGGAGGGATTACTGCATGGCCATGCTTTTTAAATCCAAGTCTCAGAACTGAACAGCGATCCTTACTTCGTGGTAAGTGTCCTCAAGCTCCCCGTCATATATCCAGCGGTACAGGAAGCTCAGAACGGGATGAGACACGAGGCTGAGGATGTGCTGCACCAGGGACCGCATGTATGGGTCTCCTGTTTTCGTGTAGGCATGGACAGCCGAGGCCAGCTCACCTCCTTTCCTTCCTGGGAGAAATGGGGGAAAATACATAAAAACACCCACATTTACACTCATAGTACACACCAGTCACTTCACACTAACCAAAGATGCCCAAGTAATTGAGATAAAGCGCATTTGTTTTCTTATGGTTAATACCACTTTGGACCTAGAAGCAGCAGTAACGTAATGTTTCAGAAACCAGGAGGTACAAACTCTAAGCCTACTTCACCCAAGTCTGTGAGTTACTCCTCTCTTTAGGGTTGCTGAGGAATTTTTCAGAAACAAAAAGTAGCAAAAAATTGCTGGCTACACAATCTAAAGTTCACATGACTTTTCACACCCTTTTTACTTGAGACATACTAAGATTCACACTTCCTAGTGCAATGCAGGGCACTAATATGTATGAAAAACAAAAGTTGTATGAATCAACACTTGCTCGCTTTTTTGTTATGGTATGCTAGTCCCAACCCACTGACTGGTTTCCTGACCCATTAACTGGTAACAACATTGAGTGTGAGAAACACTGCTCTGAGTGGAGAGAGGGGGCCCCTGGGCCTTGGCCAGAACTACTCAGTATGAAGGACTGGGAATGGCAAAAATCCGCTCCAGAAACAGAAGCACATGAAGGGTTCTCATACTATGCTAATTTTATCAGACCAGCGGAAGATTTTAAGGAGAGGAGTGAAATAATCTGATTTTAAGACGATGGCTCTAGTGTGTAGTGGGAGTGTGAGGTTGAGCAGGGATCGGACAGCAGCTCTGACAACAGCCCCTACGGCTCCATGGCCAGGCGCACAGGCCGAGCAGGGTGAGGGGAGTAAAAGACCCCAGGAATCTGCTGGGCACCGAAAGTGACAGAGGAGTCTGGGGGGAATCCAGTTCTGGAGGAGCGCTGGGAACTGGAGAAAATGCTGCTGTTTCTTCACTGTGCTCCACTCCTCTCTCTTTTGAGGAAAGTGCCAAGAGGTGAGAGGGGAGGGTGTGCAGACAGCAAGGCGACCATGTGGCCCTGCAGATTCTGGGGACCCCCTGGGCAGAGGGAGGCAGATAGCAGGGAGCTCTCTGTGGCAGACGGCCGGCTTGTCCATCTCATGCGGTCCTAACAACCCTAAGAGGTGGCGGCTGCTAGGATCTCAATGTTGCAGATGAGAGAAAAAGCAAAGGGGTTCCTGGATAAGGCAGCACAAACAGTGAGAAAAGATGTCAGGAAGCAAGTCGAAATACAGAACCTGGAGCCAGAGAGGCCAAAGCAAGACACAAATATGGGAACATCTGACAAAGAAACACCGACACCAACACGGCCCCTGACCACAGAAGGAATAAAGGCGAAAAGCAAAATGCAAGGAAGGCCACCAAGGGAGTGGCAAGCACGGTGGGGAGCCACGGCCGAGGACGAGGACAGGCGAGAGAGACCTTCAAACCCAGACACCCTCCCCCTTCCCACCTCCTCTCAACGCCACGCCCGGCTTCTGCCCTGTAACTACCGGGCCACACTGGCAACTGGTTATGTTCCCTCTCGGTTAATCGCCATCGGTTCCTACTGAATCCTCGTGGCAGTTAAGGAAAACAAAGGGCAGGACACAAAAGCAAAAGCCCGCACGGCGCCCCTACAAATGAGTTCTGAAACAAAGTGAGCGCAGGCCGCGCACGGGACCTTGGCAGTGGTCCACCAGGGCCGCAAGGGTCTTCAGTCTGATTTTGGGATCGTAGGTCCAAACCAGGAGGCGCCGCAGGGTTAAACTACTCTCAAGTCCCAAATTCACACCCTGGTCATCCTCCAGCTGTAGCTAGAAAACAATAAAGATAGAAATGTTTAAGTACGAATAACTACATAGGTCACACTTCTTAATCTACACTAAGCGAATGTAAGAAAATGATCATACTCATAAAAATGAAGCCAAAGTCCCCTTTAAAAAACAAGTGTTTTTAAGCTACAAGTACCCTTTCTTTAACTGGCAGAACCCCAAAAATTAGCAATTAATTTGGCTCTAGGAGACACTGAAACTTGATAGATATTTAAACCTTACAAACACTATTATGAAAAATATTGCTATCTTTTAAATGGAATGTATGAAGTAAGTTAAAATATTCTATATAGCTTCAATTTTGTAACGCTTCAAATCATGAAGAAATTAAAATAAAAATATTTACCTGAGAATGTAAAACAGAGAGCAATCGATAGTATTCTCTGAGTTCCTGGTGCAAGGCAGCACAAAAGCTCTGTTTGGAAAAGAGAAATAGGACTAAGGCACGACACACTGACTGATTTTAGGTGCAAAGGCATAACGCTTTTAGACAAAGTTCAAGTGGGGTTCTACATTATTTAAATTCACGTTTTGTCAATAATCTTCTAATAGTCTTAATCACCACAACATATATTTTAACACGAAAGAAGTGTTTCCTTAGTACAAGAAGCATGAACTTTGCAGAAGAGCAATGGGGAAACAAAATGTGGTACAATTTTCATGAAGTGTAGTCACTTTAGAAAACGATCCTTTAATATCATAACCCCTGTATTCAGGGCTAAAATGTGATTTTCTTTAATGCTCTTAATTCACAAAATGTAAAAATTGGCAGCTCAATGCCAATCCCAATTTTTGTTCTATTTGTACTGCTTTTTTTTCTGACCAACTTTTCCATGCATCTCCACCAGCCACACTCCTACCCACCAGCCACACTCCCCCCACCAGCCACACTCCCCCCACCAGCCACACTCCCTCCTCACCAGCCACGCTCCCACCCACCAGCCACACT
>NW_016107329.1:10769083-10779550 GCF_001604975.1 Cebus imitator
CCCACCAGCCATGCTACCCACCACCAGCCACGTTGCCCCTCACCAGCCATGCTCCCCCAACCAGTCATGGTCCCTTCCACCAGCCATGCTCCCCCAACGAGTCATTGTCCCTCCCATCAGCCACACTCTCATCCACCAGCCACACTCCCCCCACCAGCCATGCTCCTACTCATCAGCCACACAGCCACACCACACACCTACTCACCAGTCATGTTCTTACCCACTGGCCATGCTGCTACAAACCAGCCACACTCCTCCCCACAAGCCACGCTCCTACCCGCCAGCCACACTCCTACTCACCAGCCACGTTCCTGCCCACCATCCACATTCTCACCCACCAGCCACGCTCCTACCCACCAGCCACACTCCTACCTACCAGCCGCATTCCTACCCACCAGCCACACTCGCACCCACCAGCCATACTCCTACCCACCAGCCACACTGCCACACCACATGCCTACTCACCAGCCACATTCTTACCCACCAGCCATGTTCCTGCCCACCAGCCATACTGCAGCACTCCTACCTCCAGCCACACTCTTACCCACCAGCCACGCTCCCACCCACCAGCCACACTCCTACCCACCAGCCACACTGCCATGAGTCCTGTGCTCATAGTACAGTTGTTTTGTGATTCAATAATTTTTGGAGATTTCTTTGGCAATAATTACTGCCCAATAATCAACCTATGGACAAAACCACATGCTGCTTCACCACGAAGAAGGGCTGGACAGTGGGAAGGCCATCGCTCCTGTCAGCTGCTCCCCGTCAGGCTCCGGCAGGAGGAGCAGCCGCAGCTCCCTCCCAACCATGTGCTGTGACATCAGCAGTTCCCACCCACGGCTGCCAAGACAGCCATAGCTGGGATTCCCATCTCCAGCTTCGGCAGCGTTCCCAAATCCTGCCTCACCATGCTGCCTGCGAAACCACAGAGCTGGGAGTGTCCCCTGTTGGCAGGCCCCATCCCAGCAGGGCTCCTCCCCCACCTTCCAGAGGAGGCAGCAGCAGCTGGGTAGGGCCCCGTCCGAGCGTTTGGAATCAGGCAATGCCAGCTCCCCATGGCCAGCTCCGTCTCACCATTTTCTCTGTGCTTTACAGTCAGTCCCCAGCAGCTCCTGAGCCAACCTCCTGTATTCAGTGTCCTCATGAGCACCTACTGTGGCTCAGTGCTCCTGAGCCAACCTCCTGTATTCAGTGTCCTCATGAGCACCTACCTTGAGTGGACCCTGACAGTCGGCCTCAAAGCTGCTTTACTTGGAAAGAGCCCTAGGAGGAGCTGTTTCACAGTAAGATTTCAAATAGAGTACGCGTCTCCCAAAGTGCACGGCATCTCAGCGTCCTAGAAACCAGGAACGCACCTGCCCGACAAGTCCGAATGAGCGGTCCAGACTCCTCTGGTCTGTGTATCTTCTGATTTTGTTATGCAGCCACCCCAACTCAGAGAGCCTGACTGCTGTGTCTCTCAAAGACCTACTTAGATTTGCCTAAAAAGTAAATGTATCAAGAGTTAAACATTAAAAATCAGTACTAGAGTTTTAATTAGTATTTTTCACAAGCACTTACGCTTTTCAAATTATAATCCTTAGGCTTCAAGACATAAAAGTTAAAACTAAGATCCCATCCCTAAAGGGAAGGAAATCACATCAGGTGCCAGCGTGACGGAAAACACCCTGAAGGGCAGAGCGAGCTCATTTCACAGCCCCTGCCATTGCACTGCAGTGCGGCAGAGACTGTCTGTGACCTCAGTCTCGCTGTGCAAGGGCTAAGAGACAGAGTGTGACCCACACCACAAGAAATGGGCATGGTAAAGGTAGGTTATGGAAAAAGAAAACAAAAGCAGATGAAGACCCCTGACCTGGAATCCTGCATCAATGCCAAAGATGCCAAGGGACCTCTGTCCTTGGGTGCCTCAGGCATCACACAGCAGGATGCAGAAATTGGCTATGGGGTGGCCCCATCAGTAGAGTCGAGGAAAGGAGGCACGCATTAATCTCAAAGGGTCCCCATAATAAAACTGCATGAGCCACAATGGACAGAAACATAAACCAAGATTCCACAGTGCAATTTTATCTCACACCCGATTCTGCAAAACCCCAATGCCACCTTATCAATCAACAGCTCACTATCTGGACTTCATGACATTATTTTTTGAATATTTTAAATTAGATTTTATGTTACCATACCTTTCCTTCTACTTTGTAACAATTTTCAGTGTTGTTCATTTTGATGTTTTTGCCATCTATGCCCTGGAAGACGTACAAAATGTCCCTTACCAGAGCTGCTTCTGTAACTTCCATAGTACCTGCAAAATCATTTTTTAAAGAGAGTAATTACTAGACAACACATTTTAAGACACAATAGATATTATGATACAATTAGCTTCAGATTAGATATTTGCCACCAAGATGCAATTTACTAACTCAATACATAAGCTCAAGATGAAAAAGAGAGTATGAGGTTAGAAAGAAACAAAGGCTTGCTGACAGGGGATGGAGACCGTGCCATTTCTTATCTACAGATCTCTTAAAAAATGACGAGCCTCTGTGGGAACCTAATACATAATCAAGGTAGCAGTACAAATCAATCTCAAAAGGATCAATTATTGAAAGATGGTGTTTGGAAAACTGGGTTTACTACAAAGTATACTAACCAGGGTTCCTCCCTAATACCACATAAAAGAAGTTAATAGTACAGAAAAGACACTTATGGTTTCAATAATTCCTTTGAACAAAAGCTAAGCCATAATTCAGGTATTAAGCCAAAATAAAAAACAGGAGGCAATGCCCAGAAATCCAAGACACCTGTGGGAGGCGAAACATACCTCCAGTATCTGGTCTGGGGATCAGGACTCTGAACCGCCCAGTGCCTGCCCCATGCCTAAGCCTGCCCCACCCAGATGCAGAGTGCATCTCCCAGGCATGGAACTTTCTATAAATATCCACTATGTCAGGTGGCTGAAAAGAACTGCTCAGATCTTACATATCAATATTGACTATTTTCCTCTGCTTATTCTACTCATTCCTAAGAGAAGGAAGTTGAAATACCCAACTCTAATTATAAGTTTGTTTTGCTTTCTAATTCTGTCAGTTTTGCTCTGTGTGTTCTGAGGGTCTGTCAGTAGGTGACTTTGGGTTAGGATTATTTCTTCCTAAACAACTGACTCATTATGAATACCCGCTCTACCATTGGTGCTACTCTTGATGTCTACTTAACACAGCCACCCATCTTTCTTTACTCTTTACAAAATTGCTATTTTTCCATCCATTTATTTTCAACTTTTTTTGTCCTTACATTTAAAATGTATTTCTTGTAAGCAAGCTGTAGCTGTCTGAATGATTTTTTTTTAAATCACAAGTCAATCACAAAAGGATCAATTATTGAAAGACGGTGCCTGGCACTTCAAAGAGAGTCACTGAGGAATTGCTCGATGTAATTTAATCACACTAAATTACATTTAATTACTAATATGTCTGAATTTAAAGTCGCCTTATTGCTGTATGTTTTAAACCTATTTATCCCACTGTTCTTTATTCCTTTACTTCACCTCCTGTTTCTTCCTCAAGTATATTTTTTAAGTTCATTTTATCTCTCAGTTTTGAAGCTATTGGTTAGGGATCAGGAGCCCCAGCAAACAAAAAAGCAGCAGGCAGAGAACAGCACCTGACTCAGTCTAGATGAGTCTCAGTCTAGAGGCTGCCATGCTGTGCCATGGACACACAGCTGTCAAACATGACATGAGTCGATGGCTGTGGACAGACAGACTGGACGCTAGAGCTATACACAGAGACAGGCAGCGTGGGGCAGAGGCTGGAGACTGCTGTGAGGGGCTGAGGCTGCGCCAGGATGATCCAGCTTTCAGATACTCCTCACCTTTGCATTCTACAAGTAATATCCAGAGTTATTTCAGAATCAGCAGATCATGAACCAATAGGGAAGCCCAATCCTCTATATCCAGGATACAGGACACTCATGTTTGAAACGCTGCTAACTGCAATGTTCTCAATAAAGAAACTCAAACTTCCTTTTGTAATCTAGCAGGGCTTTAAAACCCTCAGGTATTCATTTCACCATCAAGCAATTCCTCAATGACTCTATTCGATGTGCCAGACACTGTGCTAAGCACTGGCACCATTAATGAAACAGACATAGCCCCACTGTGGACTTAAGACTTTGGTAGAAGAAGATGATTTTTACCAGGGGCCCTAACCCAGCCTTAAAGACTTTCCCAGGGAGAAAGACAGGACGAAAACTGACAGAGGGAATGTGATGAGGAACAGCAAAGAAGAGAGATGTGGACGGAGGAGAACACGGGGACCACCAGCCAAGAAGCAGACTATGCTGGGAGGAAGAAGCCCAGGTGTCCTGGGGTGAAAGCCAAACTCCCCAAGGCGCTGCAGACCGCCAGGGACTCTGGACTTCACTGTAAGAACAAACGGAAACCACTGGAAGGTTTGAGGTGGGGATCCTGGGCCGTATTTTAAAATAAGGAAAGGCCGAATTCCAAATGTTCAGAGAAAAGCTGTATTAACACAGTCCTTACTCACCACCCGTATCCCCTTCTCTCCTGGACCTTGTCATGTTTCGAGACACAGCATTTGGGACACCTTTTGAGGTAGTGGCTTGTGAAGAAGGCTGATTTGCAGTTAAAGTCCATGCAAGTCGTGACCCCAACTGCTGTCGAAGGCAATCTCCTACTCCTGGAGCTTGATGAGACTGTCTAAAAAAAGGAAGAAACATTTATTATCTTCACTGAAGAGACAAAAGTGTCCCTAGAAACTTCTCTCATATTACTATCATGAATTACACAAATTCATAAATCTGAGATAGCTGATACCATGACTTGACCCTAATCGAATATATTAATAACAATCAGTCAGTCCCAAGTCCCTTGAACTTGGGACGCTTGGCCTAGCGTTCAGACCCAACACAGCGGTGGAAAAATCATCTTACTGCTGATATCTTATATATATATATATTTCTTACCATTAATATCAAAATGTATTTCGCTCTTCTTTATAACACTTAACATACCTTACCCACCTATAGCTACTTTGAAATTCTCTACTTATTTTAACTTCAAAATCAGCAACTCTCATTCACCCCCACATACTGAGCAGAGGAAACGAGTCATCTGGAACACTGCCCCAGGGGCCTGTCCTCACCTGTCTTCAACCTTCGGGGTGCTCACTATGAAAAGCACTGTAATTTTCAACTAACTTCTAATATTTACACACATATAAAATCTAAAGTAAATGCATATTCAAGGTCAAGATGGCTTTTCAGCAATGTTGAGACTACGTCGAAGTTATTTTTTTTGAAAAATATACAAACCTCATAGCTGATTTCTATTCTATGAGCATAAGTTTTGACAGCTGCAACAAAATATCACTTCCTGGGACTGCAAAACACAGCAATGAGAATCTCAGCTGCACCACGGTTTCCAGGTGCCAGAGTTTGGAATTAGAACTGGTACAATACTTGGGGGCAGGGGGCGTTCATCCATTATCCACTCATGAAGTAAGGAGAAGAGGAAAGAACTAAAACAGTTCTTATTTTATTCCATTTTCACCAGGAGAAAAGTCAACAATATTCACTAAAATTATGTCTTTGGGCATAGTTCTAAATTTAAGAGGAAGATTCTAAAAGACTGTTTCATTTCAAAGTTCTCTATACAGATTTTTAATAGGATAACAATAATTACTTCAAATTCTAAGGTATTAATGAGAATGCCAGTTAATTTTTTTAGCTGGACCTTAAATTCTAGATGAAATGTGTCAAGTGTATTTTTAAATGCTTTACGTTTTCTTTATAGAACACTAGACCCCACTGATAATCCACACTCTGTTTTTAAGTATCTTGAACATAATTTTATAACTCACAAAATGACTTATAATTCTATTACACTCATATGGAAAACAACATGCTGAATCCTTGGTCACTGTTTTTCTGGAAAAATATCTATTCTTTGATAATCCACCTTAATGTGATTTCCAGGAATCAACTATATAGGAAGAATGTATTTAAAAACAAGAAAAACAAAGTTCTAGGCATTAATGACAGTGGCACCCGCTTGATTCTCAACTGTAAATCCTGTATTTCCTGAAAACGTGCTTCGACCACGTACATAACGCCTTCGCTGTGCATTCCTGCATTTCATCATCTTAATTCATGTGCACTAAAAGGTCACAATCCTTGAAGATCTCAGCACTTGAGGAAAGTTCAACCTTATTTTATTTTATTTAACAATTTACTAAAGAATCCAATGAGGAAAAAAACATACATCAGTGAAGAGGCCACTGGTCCCCAAGAGATCAACCTGAGAACACAGTCAGAGAACCTCCAGAGGAAGGGTTTGCACGCAGCACTTCCAGCTCCTTCATGATGGGCAGGCACTTCAGTGACAGGTGAGAGCAGCCAGAACTTTACAGTCAGCTCCGTCAATTACCAAGTGGAAAGAACTCCTGTTGTATCACAGCTCTGAAGAGGAGTAATACTCTGAGACAGAGTGCATCAGACACAGTGCCCAGAACACTGCCTGGCACAAGAGGCCCCACTGATACTGTTGGTGAACACTGATGCCCGGTGAACAGCCTGCAGGCATCTCTGTTTCTACCATATAGAGAATCTGTACATGTCGGCGTGGCCTTACCCCGGGAGGAGAGACTGTGGCGCAGGCGTGGGGCCACTGAGGGCACACAGGCCGATGCTGCTGATGCCGCTGCTGCCCACACTGCCGGAGCTCTGGGCTGACTGGGTACTCCGATCCTGGTAGCTCAGGGGGAGGGTCTGCGGCCTGGCATAGTAGTAAGGGGTTGAGTGGGCATCTCTTGGTAAGGCCTGAGCAAATAACGTAGCATAGCTAGAAACCTGAAAAGAGAAACGCACTAAGAACAGAGACAGGAGATCACAGAACAGTCTTCCCGGACCTAGTAAGGTCCTTTACATTCAGATTTGCCTCCTTTTTCTGTAATTGGATTTGGATTCCATCTTAATAAATCAGATGTTACGCTTTTAAAATATGCCTGAATTGATAAAGTTTTAGAACATTTTCTGAACTCCAACAACCACTATACTGATAACTAAACATTCTGATTCAAACAAACTAAAACTTAAATAATTTTCTAAAGTTAGGCATTATGAAATAATGATTGCTCTCTCTATATTCGTATCTATGTGATTTACATTTATATTAACATATAATGATTGCTGAGACGAAGCCTTCAGCGACAAACAGAACTCTTTGACCCACAGCTTCAACCTCTTTGGCTCCCATGTCTCTGGCCGGTGAGTACTTTATTATACCAGACTCTGAGATGCAGAGCACCCAATTCGCTCTGACATACTGCAGGGGACAGACGCTGAGCCCGGGGATGAGAGGGTTTCACTGGCACATAAGTACAGAATGCTCATAACTAAAAGCAAGAAAAACTCCTAAAGGGTCTTTTAGTTCACAAAGAGTTACCTATCAGCGCTGATATTAATAACTTCACAACGTAAACATTTTGAAAACTGACAATTTATTCTGTAATCACCCATTGTCATGTCTGAATAACAAAATTCTGAAAAACATCTTCAGGAAGCTGCACACTGACTAAAAATGCCCTTAAAAAGAAAAAGGAAAAGAAATCTCTGGACCTTCTATGACCAGACAAGTCTGTTGCTTTCCTACACTATTTTCTTAGCTGCAGAAGCTGTTTCCTATCAAAGTCAGCCAGGGTGTCCCGACAGACACAGAGTTGCGAAGGCAAAGCCACCTACCTTGCTTGGCTGCCTGCGTGGGTCCTCACTGAGGCTCAGCAAGAGGTAGAGTATTGACCATTTATTTTTCAGAACTCCCTGTTTAGAAAAAAGTTAATATTAAAAGAACAATTTTATACTACTCTCCAGTCTTACTTTCCTCTTCCCTGAACTATATTTCCAAACCAGAAACGCACTTTAAAATTCATAGCAACATCAAATCCAACTGCTCATAAGTATTTTCAACAGTGCCACCCAACCAAAGCTGGAAGCAAATGTCTTTATGCAACCAACACCCTTGGGTCTTTCATCCCCCTATTAACTAGCTCTACAGTCCCCAAAAGACAAGTTTTTCAAACTACCTTAATCCTGAATAGCCGTATTGTCTCCCCTGAAATAATCCTTTTAATGTCTCCAAAACCATAATTATGAAACAAAGCCATCATAAAAATATGTGAATTATTTTTTCATTTATCAACATCCCATTTACGCCACAAGCACAAGTTAGTCTCATTATTGTGTGTACCTAAAGTCAAGATGTGGACAGGAGCAATGGCTCACGCCTGTAATCCCAACACTTTGAGAGGCCAAAGCAGGTGGATCACTTGAGGTTAGGAGAGTTCAAGACCAGCCTGGCCAACATGGTGAAACCCCATTGCTACTAAAAATACAAAATTAGCCAGGCGTGGTATCACGCACCTATAGTCCCAGCTACTCAGGAGGCTGAGACACGAGAATCGCTTGAACACAGGAGGCAGAGGTTGCAGTGAGCTCAGATCGCACCACTGCAAACCAGCCTGGGTGACAGAGTGAGACTCCGTCTCAGAAAAAAGAGATGTGGGTCTGAAGCACTTAGCTGTCAAGATCACTAACCCACAGGTTTCTATCCAAGGGTTACACACAGATTTCATTCATTTCCAAATGTGTGTCACACCAGTCTGATTCGCAAACGTAACAGCAGCCAAACCTCAGTCGTTCTACCTCGAACTTCCATGGCATTACCCTCTATTCATACAGCCTTACCCTCTGCACGCACAGGCTACAATATACAAGTACCTTTACTGACAAAACAAACTACGGGATGATTACCTAAATTACATAAATTCTCCATTATATAAAACATTCTCTGAATGTTTAAGAGTAAGCTCATCCCAGGTATTTACATTACCGTCTAACTTAAAAAACTGATGGACATAGACTTTTTCAGAAACTCAACTAATTTCCCAGCCTGGGCCACAAGGATGAGAAAGAGACCCAGCCCTGATGGAGTGTATCTCATCACAGGCAACGGACAAGTGAGCAGATGCAATGTGACAAATGGCACTTCACAGCTCACGAAAGGGCTCCCAGGGGAGACTCGCATCTCCTAGAAAGCTGGGCCGTGCAGGAGGGACAGGAACAGTGAACACGGCAACCTGGCAAAGGCCAGGAGTCAGGAGGGAAACTGACAACACAATGAGGCCTTGACGCTGCACCAAGAAACTTGGATGTGGCGCTGAAGACAACAGGAGGAAGCCTCTGAAGGACGTCCTGGGGAGAGGCACCATCACTGCGACAACAGGAGGAAGCCCCTGAAGGACGTCCTGGGGAGAGGCACCATCACTGCACAAGCGGTGATGAACTGGCTGGAGGGGACAGCCTGAGAGGGAGAGCACTGTCATCTGGAGGGAGATGCGAGCAGCTGATTGCAGTGCAGTGAGCTGAGTGTGTGCTCAGTCACGTGTCCCTGGTGAGTCCCTGCAAGCCGGCATCAAGGGCCCGAGAGGCCCAGGCACTCAGGCCCAGGACCAAGGGGCCAAGCTACTGCCTATATTTAGCTCTTTCCACACATTAAACCCTGTCATCATCACAACCACGCTGTGACAGGGCTTATTCTCTTCATGCCACAAATGAGAGAACGAAGGACAGCAAACCTCAGTAACTCACCCAAATCACTGAACTACATGCAGGGTTTACAGCCAGGTCTGCCTGACTCCAGAAGGGACGAAGGAGAGATATGCCTGGGGATGACACTCAGGTTCTCATGTGGGGCAACATGAATGGTGCTGTCATTCACCAAAAGAGAGCACACAGAAGAAAGAGCAGGCTGTGTGTGCGTGGATGCGAATGGATGCCCAGAGGGGTAGGACAAGGGGTCACACTCCGTTCAGCTCAGAGGATGCCAAGCTGTGAGTCACTGTGGGAGTTTCCAGGGAAGTCTCCGAGTAAAAATGACCAGCAGGGAAAGATGGCAAGAAATGTTCTATAAGAAAGTGCTGCGTTAAAATCTCAGATTTTATTTCAGCAAAGATATATTTGAGGGTGAAAGGTGGAGAAATTTCAAAAATGAACAAAATTATGTACCAAAAGCTTGGCAAGTAACATATTTAAAGGAGGAGGCAGCATCACTTTTTACTATTTTTTTTCCCATTTGTGTCTTGAGAAAATACATTTTTTACTATTAAAAAAAAAAAAAAAAAAACACCCAGGATCTCTTCAGTCTGCTGAACAGCATTTGATGTGAAGGTGTGGATGGAAACAGGGAAACCACAGGAGACAGTGAGGCAGTCTGGGAACACCACCAGCTACACTGTCAGCCAGGAGCCACTAGGGAACGCCAGCAGCCAGGAGCCACTAGGGAACAGCACCAGCCAGGAGCCACTAGGGAACGCCACCAGTCAGGAGCCACTAGGGAACACCAACAGTCAGGAGCCACTAGGGAACGCCACCAGCCAGGAGCCACTAGGGAAC
>NW_016107329.1:10780092-10792874 GCF_001604975.1 Cebus imitator
CAGGAGCCACTAGGGAACGCCACCAGCCAGGAGCCACTAGGGAACGCCACCAGCCAGGAGCCACTAAAGACCCCAAGGCCAGAGGAATGGGCCAGGAGGGCCCAACACAGGGCAGGGTCTGCCCTCAGAAGCTGTGGGCACAGCCATGCCACTGACAGCTGCCCGGCAGCAGGGGAGATGATGGCTTGGCATCATCCCTCTCCCAACTCTGAACTCACTCTGGGGCTGAAGCCAGTTCCAGCTGAAGCCAACCGGGAGACACACAGGAAGAGAGGCTGAGAGTACAATCCAGCAGGCTTGCAGAGCACAGAGAGGGGTAGGAGCAGGCAGAGGAGAGATCTGGCAGAGGAAACCACACCGTGTCTGCCACTCTGGCAGTCTAAATGCTTTTAACCATGCTAAACTACTTCAGACCTGCCACGTTACACTCTGAACTACAGGACCACAAGTTCAGGTATAAAACTTTTAAAACTGTGCACAGACTGAATTGTAAGTGAGGAAAGTCTTATCAGGATGTGGTGTAAGATCCAGAGGAACACGAAATCAACATGCTTGCACAGCAGCTGTCTAGTGCCCAGCACAAGAGCTGCCCCCAGCTCTCCCGGCACTGCCACGCCAGAACACCCCTCATCAACAGGGCTCCACCTACCTACCACCCTGCCCCAGCCTGGGCAGTCCAGCTGCACAATGTTCTCCTTCTGCTTCCCTCGTAAGCCACCCTCCCACCTCCGCCTTTCTGCTCAGCTCAGGAACGCCATGGCGCCCTCAGACCCGGCTCGGGAACGCCGCAGCGCCCTCAGACCCGGATCGGGAACGCCGCGGCACTCTACTCACATCTCCAGATCAACCTGGACCCTCCTTCCACTCCCCGACTCCTTCTTCTAGGTCTAAAACAACAAGAGCAAAAGGTCAACTGCACCTTTGACCTTTCTTCCATGTGGCCTGCACAGCACAACCACAAATGGGGACCTAAGACAAGATTAAAAAAAAAAACAGGATCAACAAGCTTCACACTTGTGAGGAGCCAGTTTTAGCAAAGGGATGGAATGGCTGCCATCTGAAGACACGATTCTGCGTCGTTTCACCACTGCTCTTACACTATTATTTCCTAGTACTTTTCATCACGTTTCACTCATACAGTGAAAAAGCCAAGAGTCAGCTGTGGGGACAAGCCCTAGGAAGCAGGCTGCTATTCAAAACATTGACATTGAAGAATAAACATTCAGAGCGCCAAACGAAATTTTAGAAAGCAACCATTTTAAGTCACAAAGTGTCTAAATATGTTTTCATCCAATGGCTAATACTAACAAATACAACAGCTTTTATTGGATGAAATCTCCCTTCGGGGATTTTGGTAAGGCTAAGGATCTTGAGAAATATGGTATCCAATAAGCAAATCTTTTTAACATTCAATGTGTAGAAAATGGTCTTAAAAATGGAGAAAGATTTAAGAAAAGCAAATGATAGAGGAGTTCAAACTAATTTGCCTGGAGTGGACAAAAAAGGTTCCTATTTCTTATTCTATAAATACTACAAAGATAATATTGCAAAATTACGGGGAAAAGCATGCTAAAAATAGTGAATCCAAGTCAGACAATTAAGGAATCAAAATGGGCAGCGAGTGAACTAAGCTTGTTCCAAGAGCACAACATAACAACAGAGGAAGACTCACAGTGAGAGTTGAATCACCAGCAGCACCAGGCCTAACTCAGTCATTTCCACTGTGAGACCCTGACAGTATTTGCTGCACAAAGCACTAAACCGCTGGATTCTGGAATCTAAAACTAGATTCACTTTCTTCTCCATGAAAGGCGAGAAAGCTGGATGAGCTAAGATCCTTTGTGGTCAGAAATCACAAAAATCTCACCCTAAGATTCAACTAATGTATTGGTATACAAGCTGCCAAAATCTTTTATCAAAATACAAGGCGGGGCTTGGTGGCATGCACCTGCAGTCCCAGCTACTTAGGATCGCTTGGGCCCAGGAGTTCGAGACCAGAAACTACATCTCAAAAAAAAAAAAAAAATGTTGAAAAAATCATTTATTTTCAAGTATCAATATCCAATCACATTCAAAATCAATTTTTTCAGTTATTCGCTATGGCAGTACAAATTATGACCCAATGAATCAAGTAAGCGACCAGATAAAGTTTAGCTATTACATATAGATAAGTCAAGGCGTCTACTGGTGTGCTTCCTCCCGGCAGTGTAATTAGCAACTACAATACAATCTCACAAATTCTGTTGACTTTCCCAGTGTAGCTTCATTCATCTTCATAAGCAATTTAGCATTAAATCCAGCTAAAACTTCTAATACTAAAATTCACACATACACACACACACACACACACACACATGCAATCTACAATTAAAAGCAATTACCAATTACAGAAAAGTTTAACAGATACCACAAAAGGCATTCAAAGGTTCCTATATCACCCGTCATATCCTCAGCAATCAGCGCAATGACTTTCAGAATTCCTCACAGTACCTGTGAATGAAGTTTTCTGTGGAGTTCCGAAAATAATGCAGCATCTGCTTCTCTTCGTTGTCGAATAACTGAAAAGTCATGAAGAAAATAAGCATGGTAATTACAAACACCAAAATTCATTTTTATGACACTATTTCACCTACAATAATAGATAACTTACAAGTGATGAATTCAGAGTTGAAAGCCATTGTTAAATTAGATGATGAGCAGCTTGTGACCTCTATGAATCTGAGCAGTTTAACCTCCCTGACATTTGTAAAGTATGAAAAATATTAGGCTGGGATCGAAGAGTTTATGTGAAAATTACGTAAAATAATACAAATCATGGGATTACTTACAGTCCATCTACAAATGTTAATAAACAGTAAGGTAAACAATCAATGCAATTAGTTAACAGTGGCCACCTGGAGGTAGGGATGGAGAGTGAAAACATCTGGAATCCTGAATCCAACGGCAGTAAGAAAGTACAATATTCATGGCCATTTATTTCACTTGGAAACTAAACATCCTAAATATTTTTGTTAAGATACACAGCAATGTTTCATCTTGTTTTAGTATTAAATGTCATAATCAATTACAGTTTCAAAATAAAATTCAAAATAGCTTATTAATTTTCATCCAATTCATTTTATAACAAATGTCTTTGGCTGTCCCAGCTACACTTACAAATTATCTGAAAGCAGCTGCAGTGGTTCCATTCCATGAAGGAGGAGAAGCTGCAGTCTTATTGGGTTCCCTGGGGGAAGAGAACCCAATGTGCTCACATTTACAACACTGCAAACACCACCTGTGCATAGGGGCCTCTCAAAGAAGCTGTAACACCCACTAGAAAAGGTGCCACTTTCAAAGGCTAACTTATAACTTCAATACTCTCTATTGAACCTTCGTATTTATCCCATTTTAGTACTGTGACTTTATAAAAAGCTCATCAGCCAATCACATTTAGCCTTAAATGCTCTAATTCATTTGTGCGAAGATAATGACTGACTTTACAGCCAACCCCGTATTCTTCAGCTAAAAAAGGATGTTGGTATGAAGCACATACCAGAGATGACATAATCTAATCGTAACTGTATATTCAACTCTTCCTATACAGAAAAGGAAAGCTATTCTAAAATATACCATGTAAAGTGCATTAAACAAAACAAATGCACTTAAAATTTAATATAATTTACTGTATTTAAAACATATAGATTCCAAATACAAGGAAGTGATGCTCTTTCTATAGAATGAGATCAACACACTAAAGTCTGAAAAAAACAACCTGGCACTAATTCATGCATGCACTATAGTCACAGCACAATGAAATAAGAATACAAATGAACACAAGT
This sequence comes from Cebus imitator, assembly GCF_001604975.1. NCBI lineage: Eukaryota > Metazoa > Chordata > Mammalia > Primates > Cebidae > Cebus > Cebus imitator. The sequence continues at coordinate 10,783,914 of NW_016107329.1, forward strand.
GATGCTTCTCTATTAAATGATAACAAATCTCCAGTTAACAATGTACCCCACCTGCCAGTGTGAAAAAGGAAGGAACTGACAGGTGTTAGTTTTGTCACACATGATCAACTTTGCTATTTGTTTCAATATAAAACATACTAGCACTTTATATGTGAGGTCGGTTATATCAAATGGAATATTAACTCTTCTGTATTATTCCAGAAAGCAGAGCTACCATAACCCAACTAATCTATCAACAACTGTAATCAAATTTCTAACGTCTAAGCATTTGTAAAATATGACAAATTAACAGTGCCCATCACATAAGAAGAGTGACTCGGCGCTGAAGGAGGTGGTGCTCACTGGAGGTTCCCAAGAAGAGCTGGGGACACCCCAAAGGCACCTGAGTCAGTCAGTACACAACATGCCTTAATCTCAAAAAACACACAGAAAACACAAACTCTATACTGTTACAGTTTTCTTCTTTAAAAGGAAAATTCCAGACTCCCTGGAATATCCACTGCAACAATGTAGCTGTCAGTTACTGAACTATGAGTTTAAACAAACTTTATTTTTAGCTATTCTGATACATAGGTGTAATATTCTCACCATGAGCCCATGCAATGGACTTTGTAAAGGAAAAGGTCTGTTGTTATATAGTACCTAACTGTTGGAGTCCTCATTAATCATCTAAATTGTGTAAAATGATTACAGTTCAAGAGGAGAGCACAGTGTTCTTATGTTCAGTTTTATAGACATGAAAGGAAAACAAATTTTAATACGTTAACAGCAGTTAAAATTCTCCATTTTTATTCCCCATCTTAAATAATACACGCACACTCAGCAATACCGAAGCTCTGCATCGTAACAGCAGATGGATCATTTCCAACCCCATTGCTCATCCAGCCCTGGACAAGCACAGGCCCTGGGTCTAGGTGAAGTACTCCCGGGTCACGGCCTCAACTCGATCCACAGCTGACTCGCCTCCGGTGCGGCCACACAGCTCTAAAATGGGACCTCCACAGACCACAGGCCACACAGTGCATAATGCAACAGCCAGGGGTGGGAAACTGTGCCATGCAGACTTCTAGAAGGTGTATTACTGAGACCCAAGGCAAGCGTCTACTCCACTTGGGCAGTTTCACAGTGAGGCCCAAGCAGGGAAATGCACTCACCTTCAAGCAGGCCTCTTTTCTAGTCCAACTGAAAAGCACCACTGGGTTTGGCTTATACAGCCCAGAGAAATGTAAGGATGGAGAGCTGGCCACCTGGAAAAAACACCTTTCAAACGGGACTTCTCATGTGTGGCTGCTCATTGCTCAGAGCCAAGCTTCCCCCTCAGACTCTCCAGAGGTGAAGCGGGGCCGCAGAGCCCTGCCAAGGATGATCAGATAATCTACTAACCAACCAAGAGCTGACAAATGGAAAGCTTTCTTCTCTAAGCTGCCAGGATTTGCAAAAGCTTTATGCATCATCTGGAATTAAAAATTCTAAAGTACTATGTTCTAATAGTTCTGACTCTACAACAGAACCGACCTGTCCTTATTTTGTACCTATATTAAATTGTGCTTGGGAACTACATACACACATAAACACATGCATACATACATCTGCTGAAGCTCTGACAAATTTAAGAATCCAACACATAACATTTAAGAAAAATACGTACGCTCTTTCTTGATTTTTTCAGCTACTAGAAATTCATCTCTTTCAACAGTTGGGGCAAAGTTGCTGCCAATGACCCGCACGGCATACTGGAACTGCTGGGCTACATCAGCTGAAAGTCAAACAAAAGGACGTGGATTGTTACCAACCAGGTTAAGTTCTGGTCACCTGAAGCTTCGAGTTCAAGACAGTGAAATAGATACATCTACCTTCCACCGCCCCGAGGTCTTAACTGAGAGGACAGAAAAGCTATTAAGAAATCAAAACAGAATGAGTGAATGAAATTAGAGTTCAATAAAATAAGAATCAGAACAGCAACACACCAGAGAGTCTGAAAAATCCTAGATGATAAAAAACCAAACTGGCTCAATAACCACAAAAAGAAAAGGAAGAGAAAGGGCCACATCCCAACACATGAACATGAGGAGGAGGCCTGGTCAAGAGAGCCTCTGAGAAGCTCCCAGGTCAACAAACACAAAAGCCAGAGGTGGGTCACTCAACAGTCAAAATAGACAGTTAGTTTGCATGTGCACCTCTAGATGAAGATAACAGCTTAAACACACCTGCCTCCACTACCTTCAAAAATGCCATCAAGTTGAGGATAAAGGGGTTTTTTAAATTAAAACCATAAACCAACAAGGACAAAGAAAACAAGGCAGAAAGGAATCAGAGAGAAGGCAAACAATGTGAGAAGCTGGATTGCAGATGGTGTGTGGTAACTGATTTAAGAGGACAGTGAAACCTGAACACTAAGTGTCTGTCAGGTTCAGAATAGGGAGAGGGGAGTGGGAGAAACAAGTGTCAGGAAGAAATACAGTTCCCACTACAGAGCCCAGGGAGGCTCAGGACAGGAAGAAACGATGCTCTCAGGATGTAGAAGCAAGCAGGGCTGAAGGGGGAGCCCTGGCTGCAAGCCTGGATGGAAACAGACTCCTGGGTCCCCCATCCAATCCCACACTGCCAGACAACCACCGAGACCTGCCCAGCAAGCCTGCTCTGGATGGCCAGCAGGGTGGCCCTGGTCACTAAGTAAAGGTAACAGGCAACTCAGGGACCCCCAGTCCTTCCTGGAATTCCGGGATGCACAATTTGTCTGTGGGGAGACTGATCAGCCCAAGAGAAAAGAGACAGACAGTTATGGATGGGGATCCCCAACAAGCAGAAGGGTCTGTGTCCAATTCAGGCAGACCACAGAGATCTGCAGATCTGGTTCCAATATTAAAGAAAATACTGCAAAAAGAGAGTCACTTGAACTTTTTGATTTCCCAGTGCATATAAAAGTTAGGTTTAATATACTGTCGTCTATTAGGTGTGCAACAGCATTCTGTCCAAAAAGAAAAAAATATACACACTTTAATTTAAAAATACTTTATTGCTAAAAAAAAAAAAAAAAATGCTAACAATCATCTGAGCCTTCAGCAAGTCACAATCTTTCCCGGTGGAGGGTCTCGCCCTGATGTTGACGGCTGCTGGCTGACCAGGGCGGTGGGTGCTGAAGGCTGGATGGCTGCAGCAATTTCTTAAAATAAGACAATGTAGTTTGCCACATCGATTGACTCTTTCATGAGATTTCTCTGCAGCATGTGATGCTGTTTGATAGCATTTTACCCACAGCAGCACGTCTTTCCAAATGGAAGCCAATCCTCTCAAACCCTGCCACTGTTTTAGCAACAAAGTTGATGTAATATCCTAAATTCTTTGTTGTCATTTCAACAATGTTCACAGCACTTCAGCAGTAGATTCCATCTCAAGAAACCACTTTCTTTGCTCATCAACGAGAAGCAACTCCTCATCCATTCACATTTTATCATGAGATTGTGGCAATTCAGTCATTCACATCTTCAAGTTCCTCTTTGTAGTTCTACTTCTCTTGCTATTCCCACCGCATTTTCAGTTCTTTCCTCCACTGAAGGCTTGAACCCTTAAAGTCACCCATGATGGAAGCTAGCTGCAGTGGCTCATGCTTGTAATTTCAGCACTCTGGGAGGCCAAGGTGGGTGGATCACAAGGTCATGAGTTTAAGACTAGCCTGGCCAACATGGTGAAACCCTTTCTCTACTAAAAAAAAAAAGACACCAAAAAAAAAAAATAATAACCAGGCATGGTGGTGGATGCTTATAATCCCAGCAACCAGGGAGGCTGAGGCAGGAGGATCACTTGAAACCAGAAAATGAAGGTTGCAGTGTGCTGAGAGGAGCTGCTGCACTCCAGCCAGAGCAAAACTCCGTCTCAAAAAAAAAAGCCACCCATGATGGTTGAAATCACTTTCTTCCAAATTTCCGTTAACACTGACAATTTGACCTCCTCCCATGAATCACAAATGATCTTAATGGCATCTAGAATGATGAATCCTTCCCAGAAGATTTTCCATTTACTTTGCCCAGATCCATCAGAGGAACCACGACCTATGGTGACTATAGCCTTATAAAATGTGTTTCTTATATGGTAAGATTTGAAAACTGAAACTACTCTTTGGTCCATGGACTGCAGAACAGATGCATGTTAGCAGGCATGAAAACAACTCCAGATGCATTCTCAATGACAATAATATTTTGAAAGGAATCTTTTTCTGAGCAGTAAACCTTAACAGTAGGCTTAAAATATTCAGTACACCGTGCTATAAAAAAAAGATGCGCTGTCATCCAGGCTTTGTTGTTCCGTTTATAGAGCACAGGAAGAATTCATGTAGCATTAAGGGCCCAGGATTTTTGGAACGGTCAAGAGCACTGGCTTCAACAATTTCAGTCACCAGCTGCATTAGCCCCAGACACGAGAGTCAGCTCTGAAGGAAGGCTCTAACTTCTCTCTAGCAATGAAAGTCCTAGATGCCATCTGCTTCCAATAGAAGGGTGCTTCATCTACACTGAAAACATGTTAGTGTAGCCACCTTCCTCAATGACCTCAGCTAGATCTGGATACTTGCTGCCGCTTCTCCATCAGCACGCGTTGCTTCACCTTGCACTTTTACGTTATGGAGAGAGCTTCTTTCTTTCCTTCAACCTTATGAACTAAAAACCACCGCTGGCTTCTAGCTTTTCTTCAGCAGCTTCCTCACCTTTCTCAGCCTTCACAGAGTTAGGGTCTTGTTCCAGATTAGGTTTTGGCTTAAAGGAATGCTGTGGCTGGTTTGATCTTCTATCTAGACCACTCAAACTTTCTCCCTATTAGCAATAAGGCTGCTTCAGTTTATTACTCCTGTGTTCACTGGAATAGCGCTTGTAATTTCCTTCAAGAACTTTTCTATTCAATCACAACTTGACTAACTGGCATAAGAGGCCTAGCTTCTCACCTATCTTAGCTTTTGGCATGCCTTCCTCACTAAGCTTAACCATTTCTACCTTTTGATTTAAAGTGAGAGACATGTGATCTTCCTTTCACTTGAACACTGATTTCTTTTTATTACTTCTTCTCAAAAAAACAAAAAACAGGATACATGTGCAGAAGGTGCAGGTTTGTTACATAGGTATATGTGTGCCATGCTGGTGTGCTGCACCTATTGACCCATCCGCTAAGTCCCCTCCCCTCACCTCCCACCCCCAGCAGGCCCTGGTATGTGAGAACTCTGTGTCCATGTGTTCTCAGTGTTCAACTCCCACTTATGAGTGAGAACATGTGCTTTCTGGTTTTCTGTTGAACACTAATTTCACTTGAACAGTAAGAGGTCACTGTAAGGCTATTAACTGGCCTAATTTCAATATTGTTGTGACTCAGGAAATAGGGGAGCCTGAGGAGAGTGGGGGTAGATGCGGAACGGCTGGTCGGCAGAGTAGCCAGAACACACACAACATTTTTTTTTATTAAGTCTGTGCACTTCACGGCACCCCAAAACAATTACAATAGTAGCATCAAGATCGCAAGTGACACATCACTGCAACAGATATAATAATCATGAAAAAGTCTGAAATACTGTGAGAATTTGCAAACATGACACAGAGATACAAAGTAAGCACATGCTGTTGGAAAAACGATGCCTAAAGACCTGCCCAATGCATGGTGCCAAAAACCTTCAATTTGTGAAATAACGCAGTATCTGCAAAGGATAATAAAACGATGTGTGCCTGTTCTCCACAAGGAAGCTCAGCACTCACAAACGCTGCCCTACCCAAGACCCACCAGCCAACTTCACTCTTGAAGATGAAAAGAATAGGTATCACCAGACATGCGAGGGCATCATCTAACACAAAAGGGAGACAAAAACAAGAAGGAAAAAAGGAAACTAAGAAAAAGTAGCAACATAGGAAATAAGAAAATGGGGGAAGATGTACAAAAACAAAGAGGCTATAATGGCCTACAGGATTAGACATAACACATCCACAAAATGAAACAGAATGCCATAAATTCAGAGAAGACAAGCTCTTGAATATTAAAAGTATGAAGGCAGATGTTTTTTAAAATAAGTAGAAAGGCTGTATTTATAGTTGAAGAAGCCTCTCAAACACTAAAACAAAAAGGTAAAAAGATGGAAATTAAGACAGCCAAGACAAGGAAATCACCAGATCAGGCCAGGCAGAAGTGGGGAGGGAGAAACCTGGAATGGAGTAAATGACCAAAGAAGTCATACAACACAGCGCCTCAGAAAGGATGGGAGAGGAAGGGCCTGGGAAGTGACACGGGTCACAGCAACTGGCTTACCCCAGAATAAAAACTCAGGCTCTCACCTCTGCTGAGGCAAACTCCCAATCTGAGGAACTCCCACCCCTGAGTACAAGAGACCAGGGAAAAGAATGGCTGCCCATTACAAGCTCAACAGCAAAAGCATGTCAAGGGTCAGGAAGAAATATTTCAGAAAGCCTCCACCTTCCGAGTAAAGCAATCACTTCAATAAGTGGATTAGGGTTGGTACCGGGGTACGACAGCATGCCTGTCTGCCCAGCTTCTATGACTCCAGAAGTGAAGCTACCAGCAGATACCTCCAGATCCCCCCCACTGAGTGCTGGGCCCAGTTCAACCTGGGATGCAGAGCAGCAGTCCGACAGGGCAGTGCCCAGCTGCAGCTGCCAGCAAGAGCCAACACTGTTCTCCAATCCCAAAAAGGAAGTGGGACTATGAGTGGCACCTGGAAATTCAAGTGACCACTCTGAGCTCAGTGCAGCTTCCCCTGCCCAATCCAGAGAGAATCTTCAAGTGACCACTCTGAGCTCACAGTGTGGCTTCCCCTGCCCAATCCACAGAGAATCCTCAAGTGACCACTCTGAGCTCAGTGCAGCTTCCCCTGCCGAATCCACAGAGAATCTTCAAGTGCCCACTCTGAGCTCAGTGCAGCTTCCCCTGCCCAATCCACAGAGAATCTTCAAGTGACCACTCTGAGCTCACAGTGCGGCTTCCCCTGCCCAATCCACAGAGAGTCTTCAAGTGACCACTCCAAGTTCAGTGTGGCTTCCCCTGCCCAATCCACAGAGAATCTTCCAGTCAGCACTCCGAGCTCAGTACAGCTTTCCCTCCCCAATCCACAGAGAATCTAAAATTCCCAGAAGTTTAAGAAAGGATTTAAGGAAGAGATAAACAAAACCAGAAAAGTGGATCTAAGAAGGACATTCTTGGTGAAATAGGAACTACGAAGAATCCCTGCAAGAGGGAAAGAAAACAAACAGGATCAACTTGAAAGAAGAAACTAGGGACAGAAGTCATCTCAGTCAAGACAGAGTGAGCACACTCCACCACTGATGACAACACAAAACTCTGGCAACAATACATCAGACACCTCTGAAGAGACTCTGAACAATGGGTAAGAGGAGCAGACTGGGTACGAAGCTCATGATCAAAGGAAAACCTGGAGTGACTTCCCCATTTTTGCTTCTTGATATTTTGTTTATGTGTTTGCTGCAGACTACACCATCTGGGGCTGAACAACAGCCCAAAACCCAAACCACAAACAGGCAAAGACAGAAAAACCTCTGAGCCAGGCCCAGTCTCCCCAGCCAGGGCCCAAGTAGGGAAGGAGGGAGGAAGCACCGCAGCTCTTCCAGTCCTGTGCCAGGCTACCAGCCACTCTACCTTCACTCAGGGGCAACCCCACAGCTCTCCCAGCCCTGCGCCAGGCTACCAGCCCCTTCCACCTTCACTCAGGGGCACCCCCACAGCTCTCCCAGCCCTGCGCCAGGCTACCAGCCCCTTCCACCTTCACTCAGGGGCACCCCCACAGCTCTCCCAGCCCTGCGCCACGCTACCAGCCACTCTACCTTCACTCAGGGGCACCCCCACAGCTCTCCCAGCCCTGTGCCAGGCTACCAGCCACTCTACCTTCACTCAGGGGCACCCCCACAGCTCTCCCAGCCCTGCGCCAGGCTACCAACCACACTACCTCCACTCAGGGGCACCCCCACAGCTCTCCCAGCCCTGCACCAGGCTACCAGCTACTTCCTCCTTCACTCAGGGGCACCCCCACAGTGGGCTGCCCCCCCACACACTTGGCAAGAACCAATAATGGCCCCAAGACTCCATCACAAGGCTGGCAGGCTGGGGGTTCAGATTTTAGCCAGAACATGAGGAAGTGTCTTAGGAACCAGAGAGTGAGGGCAGCAGCCCAGAAGAGGAAGCTAGAAAAAGGCACCCCTGAAAGCTGTGTGCTGTCTAGAAGGAGCCCAACTCAGACATGATGAAAGACATCCTTAAAAGTTAAAGAATGGAAAAAGATATTCCATGAAAACACTATTCAAAATGAAGGTGAACTGGCTACATTTCTATCAGACAAAGGAAACTTTATACTAAGAAAAATTAACAAGGATAAAGAAGGGATCACCAAATGATGAAAGGGAAATTCACCAACACGACATAATAATTCTAACGTGCACACTCTAAACAGCAGAGGTTTAAGACACATGAAGCAAACTCTTAACAGAACTGAAAGGAAAAACAGACATTCACAAATACAGCATGGGAACAGTAGTTAATGACAACGCATTGTGTACTTGAAATCTGCTGAGAGTCAATCATAGGTTTTCTTACCACACACACACACACAAAAAAAACAGGTACTGAGGTGAGCTGATGAACACAATGATTAACTTCATTGTGGCAATCATTTCACAATGCATACATATGTCAAAGTATCATATTGCGTACCTTGAATATATACATTTTGTATTTATCACTTATACCTCAACGAAGCTGAAAAATATATATGGGCAATAAAAACTGTCAAGGAAAATTAGAAAATGAATTGAATGAAAATAAAAACAATATATCAAAATACGTGAGATGTGGCTAAAACAGTTGTTAGAGGAAAATTTATAGCATAAAATGCTTTCTCATACCTCCAATCAACACTCTCAATTTATATGATAAAAATCTAAAAAAAAGAAAAAACAAAACTCAAAG
>NW_016107329.1:10793914-10795354 GCF_001604975.1 Cebus imitator
AAAATGGTACTGGGCTTACAGGAACTCTATCTGCAATTTTTCTGTAAGTCCACAATGATTCTAAAATAAAACATTTTTTTTTTTAATATATTAATACAAAGACCCATTTTTCACAAATTCTGATTTTATTAGTCTGGAGTTGGGGGCCATGGCATCAATATTTTTTAAAGCTCCATTTTAAAACTTGTAGTCTTCAAGATAAGAAAGCAACTAAAGTGTAAGGGGGAAAGAACGTTCTTTGGTAAACTCGAAAATGAATTTCAATCCATTATCACAAACCATGTATGAAAATTAACTCAAATAAAAGAGTAAAACATAAGCCCCTCTTAGAAATAAAACAAAACAAAGAAGAAATCTTTGCAACTTTGAGTTTGGCAGAGTTCCTACATGACACCAAAATCATGACTCATTTTCTTAGAAATTCAGAAATTGGCCTTCATCGAGATTTAAAAATTTGCTTTGCAAAAAGACATTGCTAAGAGAATGAAAATACTGAGAAAAAAAAAATTTGCAAAGCACAAAGACATAAGCAAAAGTTTTCAACAGATAATTTCACTAAGAAGACATATGAATGGCAAAACACACATGCACACACATACGAAAAGATGTTCAACATCACTAGGATAATGAACATTAAAACCACACTGAGGTATGGCTACACACGTGCTAGAATAACTAAGATAAAAACCACTAACACTGCCCAGTGCCAGTGAGGCCACGGCATCCCTGGAGCTCTCCCACGCTGCTGGTGTGGAGGCTAAGCAGCCACAGCCACCCTGGAAAACAGTCTGGCAACTTCTGAAAACGATGAGCATGCACCTTCCCCGAGCCCAGCAACCCCACTTGTAGGTGTTTATTCCAGAAAACTAACTTATGTTCACATAAAAACCTGTCCATGAATGTTCACAGCAGCATTATCCATAACTGCCAAAAATGGAAGCAATCCAAATGTCCCTCAGTGGTTAAATGGATAAACTGCGCTTCACCATACAATGGAACACTACTCTGCAATGAAAAGGAGTGAACTATTGATACAGAACTGCAGATGCCTCTCAAACGCATTATGCTAACTGAAAGAAACAAGGCTCAAAAGACTGCTCACTGTATGAGTGCATTTACACGAAATTCTAGAAGAGGGGACATATAGACACGGGACAGTAGCTGCCAGCACAAATGCAAAATGGTAGCACAAAGGAAATCACTGTGAACGTAAACACTAATAATTTTTTTAAATGGGCTAAATAGCAGAATGGCGATACTAAAGGACAAATTAAATACAAGCTGGAAAATCAAACACAACAAAAGACAGAACAGTTAAAAATAATTAAGAATAATAAAATTGTAAAATTTTTCTATCATTAAAAAAGTCAGCCCAGCATAGCGGCTTATGCTTATAACTGCAACACTTTCTTTCAGAGGCTGAGGTGGATGGCTTGAATC
>NW_016107329.1:10796144-10799820 GCF_001604975.1 Cebus imitator
ACAGAACCCAAACTCCTGGCCCCAGCCCAGGAGGCTGGCCTCTCGCTCCCACATTGCCCTCCTGCTACTCCTGGAGCCCACCAAGCTCATCTCTAGCTCAGCACCCAGCTCGCTCTTCTCCACATCCTCTCAGGACTCACCTCACCACTATTCTGTCTCTATTCTCGCTAAAGGAGACACATGCCCACCATGTCAGCAAGGATCCAGTGAATGCCTACGTAGTGGGGAACGGAACAAAATGAAATCTAAAATGTTTCATAGGATCACAGGATCAAGGGTAGTTTTTTTTTGCCTTACATTTTTCCACACTTTCTGAATTTTTATACTGAGTATATATTAATTTTATAAACATTAAAAGTATCACTGAAAAGCTTCCTTAAAAAGTTGTGTCACTATTTTAAGAACTTTTTTTTTCCAGACACGGTCTCACTCTGTCACCCAGGCTGGAGTGCAGTGGTGAGATCTTGGCTCACTGCAACCTCCGCCTCCCATGCTCAAGCGATTCTCCACGTCAGCCTCCCAAGTAGCTGGGACTACAGGTATGTGCCACCATGTGCAGCTAATTTTTATATTTTTTGTAGAGACAGGGTCTCACCATGTTGCCCAGGCTGGTCTCAAACTCCTGGGATCAAGCAATCCTCCTGGCTCGGCCTCCCAAAGTGCTGGGATTACAGGTGTGAGCCACTGCACCAGCTAGTAAAAATTATTTTTAGGTTACCATTTTCATACTCAAGTACATCCCCACTCCAAATGTTTTATATACTTTTGAACTTTCTCCTACCAAAAAGTTAGGAATGCTTCAATGCCAGAAACTCTCTCCTCTTCGCCTCCTTTCTCTGCACCTCAGATGGATATTGCACTCCCACCTACCTCTTCAGCCACACCTGAGTCTCCTTACCTACTTACCAACCAAATTTCCAGTCTACCTTCTTGCTGATTATAAAATATTTTTTTAATTCATCAGTTATTTCTTAAACCAAATCTACTTATCCTGTGTTTCAAAGGGAAAAGCACAGAATCCAGACTGTGAAAGGAATTAGCCATGGCAATCATTCCTTGTTTAGTGAACCCACAATCAAAGATGGGAAAAATCAAGCAATGTCCACTACACATTTCTCATTTAAATACTCCCAAAATATTGTTCAGTGTTTAAAGTATAACTAAACTCAATCAGTAATTAAATGAGTAACTCCCAAGTACTTACTACAGGCCAAACACATCAGGCCCTAAGAATATGATATACAGTGGTTAATGAGACAGACATAAAACACAACAAACGTGACACGTAACTACATAAGGCAGACTATGATAAGAGCGTCAAAGAAAATGAGGGCACTATGACAGCTCATGACCAGGGGGACCTCGTGAAACAGGAGCTGAGGGAAGGCCTTGCAGGGAGCACCGTTAGGCTGGCAGGCCAGTGCCACCACATGAGGAGCCCAGGAAACAGAGAGGGGAACCACAGGGAAGGGCAGCGCTGGACACACTGTGCCACGGGACTTTAAATGCCACTCAGCCAGTCACTCCGTCGAGAGCCCCAGGTGATGGGGCCCAGATGTAGATCTCTGATGACTTTGCTTAATCCAAAAGTAAAAAACAAAGTACTCCATTTTTTGGCCACAAAGCACCTAAGGAGTGCCTAGTTCTTCCACCTCTAATCTACTCTGTGTGTGTGAGGGGTGGGCAGTTCTCAGGTGCCTGGAAGGGAAATAAACACTCCTCTAATGACCCTCTGAAAACATTTCAATGAATGCAAGGACACACTGGCTGACCAGAAGGCAGTGCTGCTGAGTTGTACACTCTAAACACAAGAGAGGACAGAGGGGAGAAGCCGTCCCACGGGACACTCAACACGAGAGGACAAAGGGGAGAAGCCGTCCCATGGGACTCTCTAAACACAAGAGGACAGAGGGGAGAAGCCGTTCCAAGGGCTGGACTAGGACTTGTCTCTATGGAGCACAGGGAGAAATTCGCCACGGAATTCAACACTTAAGAGCCGGGATGAATTAATTCAAAATATCAAGCTGTGGCATTAGAAACCTGGGTTCCAAGCTTGGCCCCACAACTGACTAGCTGGATGACACTGAGCAAACTACTTAATCTATCAAAGTCTCTGTTTTCTCCTCTACAAAATGAGGGTCATCATAATTCTACCACTATATAAGCACAACATCCAGCATATTTTAAGCTTTCTATAAATGTTAGCTATTTGTACTAACTTGAAAATATCCTTTAGATACATACTGTATCTATCACAGCCATTAAAATAACAACTCAAAAAAGCACCCAGTTTTTAACCTTAAGCAAGATAAACTGGTCTTCATCTTGAAGATTACAAAGTAAGTCCGGCAGATTCAATGAGATTGGTTTTCTAGAAAGGACCCTCTGACTGCAGAGGAGAAGTGGAACTAGAGGGGATACGAAGCTAAGGCAAGACCCTCAGCTGGGACTGCGGAACTGTCTCAAATGTGAAGGCTCCAGAGACACTTGGATGTGGGCCCAAGAGCTTTTAAACAAAAGGAGATGCCCTTTGTATCCCAGAAAGATTCTATAAACACTCAGGTTAAAGATGACAACTGAACTTAAAAGATGCACAAAATTAAACGTGACTCAAATGAACACAGAAACTCCACAGTTGTATGATTTCTTGAGAGTCAAAAAACAACTGCAGAAAAGCTGAACTGTTTGGGAAGACCTAAGTTTCTGCCTTCATGTTTCTTGCCTACAGTGTGGCTTGTATGTTTCATACTCCTGCTTTTCTGAAGGATAGGGAGGAGTCGGGGGAAGTTGGAAGTAAGCCACAGTGCTCAGTAGAGGAACAGAGCACCTAAACTGGCCATCCTCAACTCCAGATGCAAGTCAGAGTAACTTACCACGCATTTTAATGTTTCAGATGCCAAGCTCCAAACCTACAAGATCAGAATCCCTAGAGATGGAGCCCACAATATTCATTCTGAATAAGTCCCAGATTTAGAGAGTTTAAAATGAAAAGTCACAAAGATACCATAAAAAGTCCTGTTCTCAACCACTGTCTGGCTACCAGTTCCCCTTCCCACAGGCAATCATCGTTATCAGGCTCTCGTGTAATCACAGGGATTCCAATGCATGGCTCTAGTTGGAAGGCGATGCTCTAAAACAACAAAAACATTACTCTGGATGTGTGGTTCTCAAACTTTTTGGTCTTGGGCTACTTTACACTATTAAGATTGGGAACTCCAAAAAGCTTTTACTTACGTAGGTTATATCTATCCATAGTTACCGTATTAGAAATTTAAACCAAGACAATTTTTAAATATTATTTTAAAAATAATAAATCCATGAAGTACAACTTGAAACAAAGCCTGAAACTCTGAAGTTTTAATACACATCTCATGTATATCTTAATATACATGTAATACACATTGATGTTCCCAAAAATGTAATTATATAACCAAAGGAAGATCACATGGTATTTGGAACTTCATCAAAAGCTCTTTGCCATTTTGGAAAATCATGAAAACAATAGCAACACCACCTGTGGTACTGAATCACCAAAACAATACTCTCTATCTTCTGCTAGAAGTACACGCACAGAGGTCTTGGAGTACACTCACAGAGGTCTTGGAGTACACCCGTAGAGGTCTTGGGGTACACTCACAGAGTCTTGGAGTACACGCATAGAGGTCTTGGAGTACAC
>NW_016107329.1:10800225-10804911 GCF_001604975.1 Cebus imitator
AGAGGTCTTGGAGTACACGCATAGAGGTCTTGGAGTACACTCACAGAGTCTTGTAATACACGCATAGAGGTCTTGGAGTACACTCAGAGTCTTGTAGTACACGCACAGAGGTCTTGGAGTACACTCACAGAGGTCTTGGAGTACACGCATAGAGGTCTTGGAGTACACTCACAGAGTCTTGGAGTACACTCACAGAGTCTTGGAGTACACACATAGAGGTCTTGGAGTACACTCAGTCTTGGAGTACACGCACAGAGGTCTTGGAGTACACTCACAGAGGTCTTGGAGTACACGCACAGAGGTCCTGGAGTACACTCACAGAGGTCCTGGAGTACACTCACAGAGGTCTTGGAGTACACTCACAGAGGTCTTGGAGTACACGCATAGAGGTCTTGGAGTACACTCACAGAGGTCTTGGAGTACATGCATAGAGGTCTTGGAGTACACTCACAGCGGTCTTGGAGTACATGCATAGAGGTCTTGGAGTACACTCAGAGGTCTTGGAGTACACTCACAGAGGTCTTGGAGTACACTCATAGAGGTCTTGGAGTACACGCATAGAGGTCTTGGAGTACACTCACAGAGTCTTATAGTACACGCACAGAGGTCTTGGAGTACACTCACAGAGGTCTTGGAGTACACGCATAGAAGTCTTGGAGTATACTCACAGAGTCTTGGAGTACACGCATAGAGGTCTTGGAGTACACTCACAGAGTCTGGGAGTACACTCAGTCTTGGAGTACATGCATAGAGGTCTTGGAGTACACTTACAGAGGTCTTGGAGTACACGCATAGAGGTCTTGGAGTACACTCACAGAGGTCTTGGAGTACACCCATAGAGGTCTTGGAATACACACATAGAGGTCTTGCATATTATGGTAATCACTTATGCTGAAATACTTATCTAATATAAATTTCTTTATTTTTTACCTCATAATTAGAAAAAGAATTACAAAGTAGCTATGAAAAGAAGGGTTACCTCTGACAGATTTGAAACACTAACATCAAGCACACTGCTTTCAATGATAAGAGTAACTATTCAAAGACACAATAAATGTGCTCCCAAGAGGGGCAGGGATATGAAGACAGGATTTGCCTATCACTAGCTAGCAGTATGTGTTTCAAGAAAATTCACAGATGTTAGAAGTTGGCAAAGTTGGTAAATTATGGTTATGCTAACTTTAAAAAATTGTCAAGCACCATTATACATAGGTGCTCTGCTTCTGAAGGTCCCTTGAAATCAACAGTATAATTTTTTTAAATATACCTTATAAAAGTATGATTCATATGAAATTCTCATTAACGTAACAAGTATCTATTATGCCTTGATTTCACAGTACTAAAAAAAGCAATGTATTACAAAAGCATAAGGTCAATTGTTAGTAACATGTCATTAAAGAATAAGGTAATTAATCAAATGTTCTATGGGGTTACCACATAAAATGCCCACTAATCAAATTTTTTAACATCAAATATTGTAAAGGTAGTAATCAATATTGCTCCTTTGCTCACTAAGGTAAAACAAATGAAAGAACAAGGTAAGTTACTAAATATAAATTCTTCAGTAAATACCTGCATAATTTGAATTTACATTATAAATGCTTGGCAGTCCTAGCTATTTAGAACATCACAAAAAGAATATCACCTTCAATGGACTTTATGACATAATTCATTCAGAGAGGGCCAGGTGCAGTGGCTCATGCCTATAATCCCAGTGCTTTGGGAGATGGAGGTGGGCAGATCACTTGAGGTAAGGAGCTCGAGACCAGCCTGGCCAAGATGGTGAAACCCCGCCTCTACTAAAAATACAAAAATTAACCAGGAGTGCTGGCATACACCTTGTAAGCCCAGCTACTCAGGAGGCAGAGGCAGGAAAATCACTTGAACCCAGGAGGCAGAGGTTGCAGTGAGCTGAGATCAAACCACTGCACTCCAGCCTAGGTGACACAGCAGGACTCCATCTCGAATAAATAATTCAGAGACGACTCTGTCAGGATCTGAGAGCCCACTTTTAATTCAGACACAATTCTAAATGGGAAGATAGTAGGATACAGAATTTTGCTGAAAAGCAACTTTTCAATATCTTGGAACAGGCAAAACTTATATATCAAAGAATCTTCAACGTAAAAAAAGTTTTTAAGTTGAGAAACATTCTATCTCACAACGAATAACTTTCAAAATCCAATTATGACGAGAATGTATGAATGTGTGGTTTATCCCTAGAACAAAAAACTCTGGAAAAAAAAATCTGGAACCACCTGTATAAGGAAAACACCGATATGAAGGTGGGTATGTCATAACTAACAATCTTAGTTTTATCTGATTCCCCCATGTATGTCATAACTAACAACCTGAGTTTTATATGATTCCCCCTATGACTAGGAACATGAAACATGAGAAAGGTAACTCAGTGTGCTAGTGACAAAAACGAAAGAGGGCAGGCCATGCTCATACCTCAAGGCCTTTGCACTGGTTCCCTCTACTCAGAACCTTCCCCAGATGTTCAAATGGCCCTCCCTTACTCCATTCAGGTCTCTTTAATTATCTCAAAGGCTTTCCCTCACCTTGTCTCTCTCTATTCCTTTACCCTACTTTTTCACCACAGCACTTATTACCAATTAACATGACCGGTTTATCATCTGTCTCTTCCACTACAGTGTCTGTCAGATCTGTGGGAGGAATGACTTGTGCATCTGCATCACCAGCACTTAGCAGAGTTCCTGGGGGGAACTTTGAGAACGGGGTGGTCCTCAAAGATTTCTTAGATAAATAAAGCGATAGAATGAAACTTCACAAAATGTAGCAATAATTGTGTGATGTCACTCATTCAATAGTGACAGAAAGTCATTCATGATTGCTCCAAGATTATCATAGAACATCCAATGAATTACATATAGTAATTGTCATGAAGCATGAAAGGTCAAAATGCATTCTCAGTACTTTAAATGTAACTTTGAAGTCTTCTTTCAAAAATTGAATTATTCCACATCTTGGTGCTTAAAACGTAACTCAGTTGCTTCAGTTACTCAGAAAATTCCCTCATGGTGCATCCTCACTCTCTCCCCGACCAACCTGACCAAAACAAGTATCAGGAAATGACATTCTGTACCATTTCTTTTAAAGTACCTCGGCTACAAAATGGCTTTACCTACTATATAGGATTCGTTTAGTTGTGCTTATTAGTAACAATATTCGACATGTGAACTTTCCCAGAATAGTTTTATACCAAATCCAACCCTCAACCTTTCAAACAGCAGGAAAATATGGCAGATAACAACAGTCGTTAACACCCCCCTTCCCATAATATTCAAGCCTGTTAAACTTTCCTAATGAAATGGACGATGATGTGGCTCTCCAGCACCTCGCATCCTCCCCCGCGGCGCAGCCGCTCTCTCCACCCCACACAGGATGAACCCAAAGGTGCGCAATGGCGCCCTCCCCCGGCGTGTGACACCAGAGAAGGGGCATAAATTGGCGAGCTGGCATTCCTGCCGTCCTCACTGACGGACCCGCGCGGAGTGAGCGGTGACTCAGCCGGCTGCGGCTCGGGCTCCGCCCTCCCGCCCCTGGGCCCCGCGTTCTCGCCCCGACCTCGGTCTCTCCATTCCCTCCACACTGGCACCGGCCCTCCGCTCTCCTTCCGGCTCCCTGGTCCCCAGAACCCCAGACCTCCGCTCCCTCCCTGGATCCCTGGTCCCCAGAACCCCAGACCTCCGCTCCCTCCCCGGATCCCTGACCCCCGGCCCTCAGCCCTCCGCTCCTCGTCCGGGCCCCGCGTCCTCAGCCCGTCCCCCAGCCCTCAGCCCCGGCCCTGCATCCTCGTCCTTCCAGCCCCGGGACGTCTTAGGGCTGCGCGCGCAGGGAGGGCCCCCCGGGACCGGTCTGCGGGCCCCGCGCGCCCGACCCCTCTACCTTCGTTCCTGCCCAAGATCCTGCAGCACAGGTTCTGCAGCAGAACGTTCGGCGACTTCTGGTCCGGGGTCGCCATCCTCGCCCAGGACTGCGCACTGGGGTCCCGGCAGAGCCGCCACCGTCGCCGCACGCGCAGGGACCGCGGCCCGCGCCCTCCCTGCGCCCTGCAGGCTGCCGGCTCCCGACAGGCTAAGGCGCGGGCGCCGCCGGCCACCAGGGCGCCATTTTAACGGAACCCGCCGAAAGCGCGGGCGCTTCCCACAATGCTCCGCTTCTTCCCTGCGCCGCGGCCGCGCGTGCGGCGGCCTAAGCGTTCCCTGCCCTGCCCCGCGCATTCTTCCGGCTGCTGCCGGGCCGGCCGGAAAGTTCCGGGCGACAAGGTGGCCCGAGGCCCTTGAGCTGCGCGGACAAAGCGGCCCCGGGGTCGCGAGCGTGACGGGCTTGCTGGGACAGCCGTTGGTGGCCGGTGGCACTTTAAAGGCCGTGATTTGGTGTGTGTGTGTGTTAACGGCACTGGTTTGATTCGCATTGCTGGTGGAAGCCGCCCGTTTAGAGGGTGCAGGGGTGATGGTGGTTCGCGCGTGGCGTGGCGGTTCACCTGCCGCGCTCTCCCACAGGCGCCCCGCTCAGCCCCGACCTCACAGCGCCGCGCAGGCCGCTCCCCAAGGCCCGGTTAACTGGGACGTCCTGGGGAGACAAACCAGTCAGGTAAGGAGTGAGACAACAGGAGACCTGCAGAGGAGAAGGGCAGGCGGCAGGCGGTCACTGCAGAGG
>NW_016107329.1:10806519-10825045 GCF_001604975.1 Cebus imitator
CACTGCAGAGAAGAAGGGCAGGAGGCAGACAATCACTGCAGAGAAGGGCAGGAGGCAATCACACCAGGCCGTTTTCGATGCAGTGGAAAAAGCTCACACAAGGGAGCACGCTTGGGAGCCGTGAGCTACCAGGTTAAAAGCCCAACTTCCTGAAGGAAAAATGATGGAAAGACAAAGAGCCCAAGATCCCATGAAATGCAGGAGGGAGGACAACACAGCTCTCCCAACATCCCAGCTGAGGCCAGCCGCACACAAGACTGTCTGCCAAGCCTGCCGGCCTGGGTCCAGCTCAATATAAAGAATTGTTAGCAAATAAAACGTGTATTGGTGTTCTGACTCAAAAACATGGAGACAAGACTTGTAGGATATTACAGTCAACAACTAGACCCTGCAGGTAAAGGACTGCCTCCGTGCAGAAAGCAACAACCAGCACGGCTCCGCAAGAGCCTGTCAAGCAAGCACCAAGGATACGATCACCCCTCACTGCCTTCCACCCGCTTTCTGTGGAAGCACGTCTAAACTTGAACCACACTCAACACTATCAGTTAGAAAATGGCTTCTTATGAAGTTCTTCTCTCACCCCATACTGCAATCTCCAGATGCCATCTAAATCCTGCCACTCTCCCCCACCTTCAGCGGAAACGCTGCATGCCTGCATCATCTTAACTGACCAACTGTCTCCTAGGATGGACATACAAGAACCCCCCTCACTAACGCTGATGTTATTTGGTTACAGATGGCTCTTAAAGGATGCATCTGGAAATTATTACACTGGTTATGCCATAGTGTCTTTGCCCAAAGAAATAGAAAGTGTTTGTCTTCCAGGAGCAACCAGCTCAACAAAGTTAATAGCATTAATTGGAGCCTGTCAGTTGCCAAAAGGAATAACTGCTAATCTTTATACCAATAGCAGATGTGCTTACAGAGTAGCTCATAACTTTGGAATGCTATGGAGAGAGGATTTTTAAGCTTTTCTGGTCAGTCCATAAGAAAATGGGTGTTTTCTTTCAGAATTATGGGAAGCAACTATTGCCAAAAGCATTAGCTATTATCAAGATTCCAGGCCATTCAAAGACACTCAAAAAAGCAAGATAAACCAGTTAGCAGATAGTATAGCAAACAGGGTGGCCATAAACATATCTGAACAACAACAACAACAAAATCAAACCATTTTGGCCTTTAAGGAAGTTTGATTTTTATGTAAAATAGCTCAATCCAATCTCCAGAAACAGGAAAAGAAAATTGGGAAACAAAAGTAGGTACATACTCTTCTGAGACTGAGGTACACTATGGACCAGATGGTCTACTCAGACTTCCAACTAAGTTACAGCCATCTTTTTTTTTTTTTTTTTTGAGACAGTCTCACGCTGTCACTAGGCTGGAGTGCAACCTAGATGTTGGCTCACTGCAACCTCCACCTCCCGGGTTCAAGTGATTTCCCTGCCTCAGCCTCCTGAGTAGCTGGGACTACAGGCACCCACCACCACGCCAGGCTAATTTTTGTCCTTTTAGTAGAGACAGGGTTTCACCATGTTGGCCAGGCTGGTCTCAAACTCCTGACCTCAAGTGATCCGCCTGCCTTGGCCTCCCAAAGTGCTGGGATTACAGGCATGAGCCACCACGCCCAGCCACAACCCTCTTTCTTAACATGAATACACGTCATAACTCATTGGAGCCCTGATAAGATGATTAATTTCTTGAGGAAAACAATGTCATCAGAAACCTTTTCCGACTGTTGCTCACAGGTATACAGTCACTGCTGTCTTCCTAGAATATAATGCAAGGAAACCTTGACACAGTTCTCCAGGTCATTTTCCTTTAACAGATGGCCCTTTTGAGGTATGGCAACTAGGTTTCTTCAGTTACCCCATCACAAGGATACAAGTACATCCTAGTGATGGTTTGTGTATTTTCTCAGGTTAGAAGTATTTCCATGCAGAAGAGTAACAGCCTTAGTGGTAATAAAACTATCTTAGAGAAGTTTATTCCGACTTCGGGACTTCCTCAAGAACTTTCTAGCAACAGAGGTACTAATTTCACTGCACAAATAATCCAGTCAGTGTGCAAAATCTGGCCCATTTCCCACATTTCCATTGTGCCTATCACCCCAGTCATCTGGATTAGTAGAAACCACAAGCAGAATAATCAAAACTCAATTGGCAAAATTAACAGGTTTTAAAACTTCCTTGACCAGAAGCTCTTTCTTGTTTTGGCTTCACCTAAGATCAGCCCCTCTGTGTAAACACCAACTGTCTCTATCTGAAATTATAACAGACAGACCTATGAAATTGTCTCCAGGAAATTGTAAATCAGTGATGTTAAAAAGGGACAGTTTGTATTATTACAAAAGCCTCTTTAGCCGCCTAACTAAAAACTGTCACTTAGTAAAAGACTTTCCACATGAGCTCCAAGAGGCAAAACTCAAGGACCACATACTTCAACCAGGAGACTTTGTAGGAAACAGCATCATTTAAAGGCCTTTCTTTAACAAGGTGGAAGGAACCTTATCAGGGACTCCTAACCAACCCTTGTGCCACTAAGCTCTAAGGAGTTGATTCCTGGATACCTGCTACCCATGCAAGGAAAGCCGCTTTGCCAATTTGGACTTCATCTCAAACTGGCTATCTAAAACTAAAACTCTCCAGAACCAACAAGGATAAAAAGAAAACGACATCTGAGGTGATCAGCCTTCTCCAGACACCCAACCAGGCATGTATCTAGACAAACCCTTAATGCTGATCATCATTAATAGATGAGGAAGCTCCTCCTTTGCAAGTTCCCACCACATGTCCTTCTTTTTGTCCCTAGTTCTTATGTTTTGTTGCTACTATCACCAGCCATTGCCCATGAATTAAATGTCTTCTTGCAGTGGGCTCGAGACTGTGCTAGTAAATTACTCATTAGGTGTGTGGCCTCACGCTCCTTTCTGGAGGTTCTGGCCCACCGTGGTGGCAGCTCCTCTGCAAGGATAGGAGTAGACAGAATATCAGAAATGTGTCTGTGCTTCTCAGGAACAGTCATTGGTGCTCAGCACTAGTATGATGAGGTTAGTGTGCATCACTGATCTATTAATACTTTACAAAGAAAAGGCATAGGAAGAGCTTTTCAGTAAAAAACTGGTTCACGTGCCTTAATGCTGGCACTGCCCCAACTGAGAAGTTAGACTGCTCGGTATGAGGATGGCATAACACAAACGTGGGATGGTTTCACCTGCTGACCCTCTCTTTTGGTCAACTAAGTCCACTTGCCCCTTTCCACTGGGAACAAAAGAACCACATCAAAGATCTGTGGACCAGTAGCACTGAAAATGGATGGAAACCCAGAGAATGGGGCATCCACATCATTGTGTTACAGAGTCCTGGCGGGCATGCCACTGAGTGAAATCAGCAGTGAGGGGATACTGTCTCACTGCTCAGAGACCCCCTAACAAAAGGTTTCTGCCATTCTATGGCCCTGGAGTCAGGGGAAGACAGAGGAGGCAGCTTAGAGTGGAAAAAGTGCTGAAGACTGAGCCAGAGGGGGAAAAATGTCTTCCAGGCCCCCTGAAAAGGAAACTTGGCAGAGGTACCTCAGACAGGCCTCAGCTAAGGGACCCCTGTGGAGGTCTCAGAAGGGAGGTGCCTAGGCTGGGCACAGGGGATGCCCAGGGCACCCGGGTCCTTCCCTACAACAGCCTGCAGACACAGCAGCATGCTAGCCACACACCCTGAGGCAGCCAGGTGGGGCCTTTGTCATTGCCCATGGTCAGACCTGAAAGATCCCACAGGGCATTTGGGCCTGCAGCCAACTTTCCAGGCAGCTTGTTGCATTCCAACTTTGTTTCAATTAAACTAGTTTCAAAAAAGAAAGATTTCAAAATATTGATGGGATGCTGCTAAGTTGTTGATCCTTACATTAGAAAGGAAAATGTAAAAGGAGTAGTTTAAGCTTCCACATGAGGAATCTAGAAAAAGAAAACCAAATCAAGCTCAAACTAAGCAGAAGGAAGGGCAGTAAGATCAGAGTAGATGCCAGGCACAGTGGCTTAAGCCTGTAATCCCAGCACTTTGGGAGGCCGAGGCGGGTGGATCACCTGAGGTCAGGAGTTCATGATCAGCCTGGCCAACATGATGAAACCCTGTCTCTACAAAAATACAAAAATTAGCTGGGTGTAGTAATGGGCACCTGCAATCTCAGCTGCTCAGGTGGCCGGGGCACAAGAATCACTTGAACCCAGGAGGCAGAGGTTGCAGTGAGCCGTGATGGTACCACTACACTCCAGTTTGAGTGACAGAAACTCTGTCAAAAAAAAAAAAGCCGGATCAGTGGCTCACTCCTGTAATTCCAGCACTTTGTGAGGCCAAGGGTGGATCACCTGAGGTCAGGAGTAAGAGACCAGCCTGGCCAACATGATGAAACCCCATCTCTACTAAAAATACAAAAATTAGCCAGGGGTGGTGCACGTGCTTGTAATCTCAGCTACTCGGGAGGCTGAGGCAGGAGAATCACTTGAACCTAGGAGGTGGAGGTTGCAGTGAGCTGAGATCGTGCCACTGCACTCCAGCCTGAATAACAGAGCAAGACTCCATCTCAAAAAACAAAAAAGAAAAGAAAAGATCTGAATGGCAATGAGTGACAGAAAACATAAGAAACTAAAAGAAGTTGGTTCTAGGAAAACAAAACTGATCAGATTTGCTAGACTGAACAAGCCAAAAGAAAAAGACAGAAATATGCCAAATGAAAAATAAATAACATACTAGGGTCCATGGTGAAACTGAGAATATCACAAAGAAATTTTAAAATGTTAAAAAAAATAGATAATTTAGATAAAATGGACAAATTCCTTAAGAGATGTAAATTATGAGCACTGGCCAACAATGAGTAGAAAATTTGAATAGATGTATTAGTAACCAAGTTGAATTAGTAGTTAACTACATGCCCACCAAAAAAAAGATCTGAACCAGATGGCTTCACTGGTGAATTTTCCAAATTCTTAAGAAACAAATG
Source organism: Cebus imitator (assembly GCF_001604975.1). NCBI lineage: Eukaryota > Metazoa > Chordata > Mammalia > Primates > Cebidae > Cebus > Cebus imitator. The sequence goes on from NW_016107329.1 coordinate 10,811,506, forward strand.
ATATCAATCTTACAGAAACCAGAGACAAAATAATACTTCCCACCTTATTTTACAAGGCCAATATTAACCTGATACCACAGCCTGGCAAACACATCATAAGAAAACTACAAAATGAGAAAGGTACAACTTTTTTAACAAAGTGATTGCAGATTAAATTCAGCAACACAACCAAGTGGGGTTTATCTGAGGAATGCAAGGTTGGTCTAACATCTGAAAGTCAATTAATATCATAACTCCTCAACAGAATAAAAGAAAAGAACCGTATGACCTTCTACCAGAAAAAGCATTTGACAAAACCAACCTTTTCATAATAAAAACTCCCAACCTGTGACTAGAAAGAAACTTTCAAAACCTGATAAAGGCCATCTGTAAATAAACCTGCAGCTAAAAGTTTCAGAGAATCAGCTATTTGTCTTATTTATTTCCTCTGCTATGTCTCTGTTTTCATTTCATTAATTTCTTCATTATCTCCTTCCTTCTGTTTACTTTGGGTTTATTTGTTCTTCTATTTCTAGATTCTTGTGGTGGGCACTTAGGCTATTGTTTGAGACTTTTCCTCTTTTCTAATGTAAATATTTAATGTTATAAATTTCTAAGTACTGCTTTGCTGAGCCTTGTGAATTTTAATATGTTGTATTTTCATGTTTATTTTGTTCAGTGTACTTTTATTTATTTCCCTTATTCTTTGACCCATGGATAATGAAAAATGTATTATTTCTTTTTCATGTGTTTGGAGATTTTCCTGTTATTTTTTTTGTTGATTTCTAGTGGTGGTAAGAGAAGTCAGACTATGATTTTAATTCTTTTAAGTATGTTGAGATTTCTTTGATGGTCAGAAATGGTATATCTTTTTATATGTTTTGTGGGCATCTGAAAAGATTATGTCTTCTGCTGTTGTTGACTGTCACATTCTCCAAATACCCATTAAATCTAGTTGATTAATCATTAGTTGTTCTCTGTTCTTGTGGATTTTCTGTTTAGTTGTTCTGTCAATTGTTAGGAAAGGAGAGTTAGTGTTCTTAACAATAACTGTGGATTGCTCTGTTACTCTTTTCAGCTTTATCAGTTAATACATTTTGCAGCTCTGTTATTTAGTGTATACACATTTAAAATTGCTATGCCATCTTAGCAAATTGACCTTTATGTCGTTATATAATTGTCTTGGCTCTGAAGTCTACTTTATCTGATATTAATAGGACCACTCCTGCCTCTTTTGATTGTTTGCATGGTATACATTTTTTTCTGTTTTTTTCCATTTCATTCTACTATGTGATTGTGATTGAAGGATAGACAGGATATAGTTGGGCCATGTTTTTTTAATGCTGTTTCTAATCTGTATCTTCTAGTTGGTATATTTAGACCATTTACATTTAATATAATTTGATACGTAAGGCTTAATTCTGCTATCATATTTTTTTGTTTTCTGTTCATTCTGTTTTCCATTTCTTTTTCTCTTTCATGCTTTTCTGTGAATTATTTGAACAATTTTTTTAGAATTCCAGTTTGATTTGTCAATATTGTTTCCCAGTGCACCTTTTTTGAGGAGTTTCTCTAGGTACTACTTTACATGTACATAACTTATTTCTGTCTACTGCTGTTGACATTTTACAGTGTGAGTGAACCTTATCTCCTTTTATGTCCCTTTACATTCCCTGTTTTTGATATAAATGTTTCCTCTATAAACATTGAGAACCATGCTAAATGGTGATACTGTTTGTGCTTCATTCATAATTTAGAAAACACAAGAGTAGAAGAAAGTCTATAATAGTTATTCATATTTTCATTCTACTTTCTTCCTGATGTTTCAAGATTCCATCTTTTATCATTTCTCTTCTGTTTAGAGAACTAGCCATTCTTTTTGGATAGTTATGATGGCAGCAAATTCTTTTTGTTTTCCTCCATGTGAAATATCTTGACTCTCCTTTCATTCCTTAAGACTATTTTCACAAGATAAAGAATTCTCTGAGTTAACACTTGATAAATGTTGTGCCACTTCCTTCTGGCCTTTGTGGTTTCCAGTGAGAACTTTTCTTTCATTCAAATTGTTTACCCTGATGCTAGGGTGTTGTTATTTCTCACTGGCTGTTTTCAAGACCTTTTTTTCTTTGTCTTCAGTTTTTAGGAGTTTGACTATGAAATGTCTTGACATAGTTTCCATGGGTTTGTTCAGCTTCTTGAATCTATAGGTTTATGCCTTTTGCCAAATGTAGGAATTTTTCAGACATTATTCCTTGAAAACTTTTTAGCACTTTACACATTCTGCTTTCCTTCTAAACCCTGGTTATATGGATGTTAATTATTTTGTTATGGTCCCATGAGTCTCTGAGGCTTTCTTCATTTTTTAAAAATATATTTTCTCTTTGTTGTTAAAATTGAGTGACTTCTATTATTCTAACATTTCCAGACTTAAAGACTAATAAAAGACTAGTTAATTCAGACCAATCCTCCCATTGCAAACACATGGAAACAGTGGACACAATATAGAAACCATATGTTCAAAGGCACTGGAACATAAACAAGGCAGTGAAAAAACCTGGGGACCAAGATTTGGGAGAATAAGAAAACAGGTGACCTTGGCATTAAAATGCTTTTCTCCCATGGATTTCCTCCAATTTGCAGAAGAAATGGCTGGGATATTGACAAGCTGAACAAAGCTTTAAACTTACTTCTGAACTTACAAAAACAAAAATTGGAGTTTATGGAATGATAAGGAGGAGAGTGGTGGCTTGTCTATCAGCCTGACTAATAGGCTGTTAAGGTTGCTTAGGGATCTGGGTTGGGAATTGATGGTAAAACTGTAGAATACAGACTAAGCTGTAAATAGATTGTCCTCTTCAGAGATGTGTGCTCAGCTTTAAATTATCTCAACCTATGATTGGATTAAGATGGTGGGCAGGACTGCTAGTGCCCCTAGTACATGGGAGAATCAAACATAAATCCCCACTAGGAAAATAAAACTTCATTCTATCCTCAAAGTACTTCTATAAGCTTTCATATAGTGTCTCAGTCACAGAATAATATTTAACCAGTCATGTGAGGGGACAGCTAGTATTTTGGAAAACCAAGAGAAACAACAGAAAATAGAGATTTACAGGTGTCACAGATAATGCACTATGAATAAGATGCTCATGGGAAGTCAAAGAAAAGATTGGGAATGTTTGGCAAAGAATTTAGAGAACAACAACAAAAAGCCAGTAGAAACTTTAGAACTAAAAAACATTACCTGAAATTAAAAATCAATGTGTGACCTTGCGGCAGTTTACATACAAAAAAAAAAAAAAAAAAAAAGATGACATGAAGAAAGAAGAAAACAGACACATTAAAGCATGGTGAAAGAAAATGATTCAAAATATGGGAAAGAATATGAAATACATAGGGAACAGAGTGAAAAAGTGTAACATTCATACTATTGGAATCCAGAGGGAGGGAAGAGAAAAAATACATCAGAGGCAACAACTGAAGAGATCATGGCCAGTGACACTCCTGATACGGAAAAGGACATCAAGGCAGTGAAAGAAGAGCTACAAACCACAGCCATACTCACCTAAGGAAAGTCATGCCAAGGCAAAACTAAGCAAAATCCTTGGAGACCAAAGCCAGAAATATTCTTAATAGCCAGAGGAAAAAAGAGGTTATCTTCAAAGGAGCACTAATTGACCTGATAGTTGATATTTTAGCAGAAAGAAAAAATAGAGGCCAGATGAATTCCATGCACTGAAAGAAAACAACTGCCAATCTAAAATTCTATACTCAGCCAAAATACACTTTACAAAGAAAGAGAAACAAAGGCTTTTTTAGAAGAATAGAAATGAAAAGATTTACCACCACTAGATTTATAGCAAATGATATACTAAATAATATTTCCTTCAAGCAGAAGAAAAATGATACTAGGTGAAGGCTGACATTGTAGGCAGGAACACACAACAGTGGATGCCATAAATACAGGATAAATATGAATCAATACTGATTAGAAAAATAATGTTTTTAGGTTTAACATATGTAAATGTAAATACATAACAAAAATATCTCACCAATAAAGAACATGGAAAATATTATTAAAGTGCTCTGTTATTTTTGAAATGTCCTGAAAGAGATAAAAGTACCATTTATATTACACATTGATATGGCAAGGATATTTGTTGGCATTTCTAGGGAAACCGTTGAGTAAAAATATTGATAACTACCAAACTAATAAAGAGTAAATTGTTAGACAACAAAAGGTTTCCATCAATCCAAAAGAAAACCAAAAAAGAAATAAAAGTGAACATATTACAGGAGGGACAAAAGAACAATAGAAAGATGGCAGAGTTAAACCAAAATATGTCACAAATTACATCAAATATAAAAACACTAAATCCATAAAGTACAGTTCTCATCGAATGGTATCAAGGGTGCATACTGTCAACATGACTTGTCACTGTTGGTGGTAATAACTTTGATCACCTGACTTTGGGTACTGTTTGTCAGGTAAAGTTATTCTATGAAGTTATTCTTTTTCTTTTTATTTCCATACTGTAGTCTTTGGAAACAAGTCACTGTGCAGCCCACACCTAATAAGTGGGTCCTTACGCTCCACTTCCTTATGGATGGAATCTCCACATATGTTATTTAGAATTCTTCTGACTGAGACAGTTGTCTGTTCTCCCTCATTTATTTATTTATTCAATAATTTATTTATATTAGTATTTATGGACATTTCTTTTATATTTGGAGTTATAATCTAAAACTACTGTATTTTCTTGCTCAAATTGTTCCAGACTTGAATAGTTGAAGCTCTTTCACATGGTTCCTGTGTCACCTTCACATTCTTTCATCATTTCAAGTTAAAAAAATTAATGCACCTTATGGTTTATACCGTTTTAGATTTTATACTATTTTTACACCACTTTAGATTTACAGAAAAAAATGAGAAGATAGTATACGGACTTTCATACACCTCTCCTCATTTCCACACTCCCTGCACAAGTTTCCCAAACAATTAGCATCTTGCATGAGTGCACAGTGAAGGGACCAATGTTGAGACATGATTATTAACTAAGGTCCACAGTTCACGTTAGTTCGTGGTAAGACAATGAATCCAATACTGGTGCACCCACTGTGTCATCTCTTCTCCGTGAAATGGATCCTTTCAGCTGAGGTGATGCTGGTGGGATGCTGCAGTAGAGAATTCCAAAAGATGGCTGCCAATCATCCTGCCGATCTCTGTGGGAGTCCATTTCTCCTCTCCTTGATGTGGGTTAGTTTTAAAATTCTTTTATATTCCATCTCTCATGTCACACTTGATATTACAGAGGAAAAATGCATTCAACCTGCCTAAATTGGAAGCTGTATGATTAATGAGGTTATCAGTACCCAACTCAATATCAGGAGCTTCTGATTGATTGACTACAACTAGTTAACGATCTTTAAAATTACAATTAATTTATAAATTTATACTCATTTTTCTTTTTTGGGATCAGAGTCATTTGTTGTTCTGACATCATATCAACAGATTGAAATTTCAACCAGGCTTTGAAAAACTCATATCTTTCAGGAAAATGTCATTAAACTGTTGAAAGTAGAGGGCTAAATTACTTTAGAAGTCAAGAAGTCTTTTAAGCCACTCTCCTTTCTGTTATCTTGCTTTATGAGCATGTAGCATTTCTTCTCATACTTTAAAAAAATTGGAGTTAATTTTCAAAGGTTGACATTTGATAAGGCTTTATTATAAATATCACTAGGATCAAAGAATGCTTTTTGCCTCTCTCTCCAGGTTAGCAAGCAGAAACCACTACTGCCCTCTTCTCCAGAATCATTTTAACCTATATTCTTCTGTCTTATAAACCGGATCTATAGTTATGGTTTTTGAGGCATATTAAGTTTTTGAATATGGTGTTCAATGGTAACATTGCTTCTTTGATTCTAAATGTATTTTAATTTTAAAACACAATTCAGGTCACACCTGAAATCCCAGCACTTTGGGAGGCCGAGGCAGGTAGATCACTTGAGGCCAGGAGTTTGAGACTAGCCTGGCCAACACTGCAAAACCCCGTCTCTACTCAAAATACAAAAATTAGACACAGCGGCGTGTACCTGTAATCACAGCTACTAAGGAGGCTGAGATAGGAGAATTGCTTCAACTCAGGAGGCAGAGGTTGCAGTGAGCCGAGATCATGACACTGCACTCCAGCCTGGGCAACAAAGCGAGATTCCATCTCAAAAAAAATAAAAAATGAAAAATAAAACACCCCACAATTTAAAAAGAATACAAATGGCTTTTTGTAATGGTGATGAAATGTCCTTGTTTGGACACAAAATTCCATGACTAACATTTTCATCTTCTCTCATCTTGCTCTTCCTCATATGGCCTCATTTAATAATGCACTCGCCATGAACTTTAACTTCAGTTTCTTCATAAACTGGTTTTTTCGGTAAGTTGGTTTAGTGCCCGGGCTTGGGTGAGGACGGATCCATTCTCTCTGTAGAGTTAACAGCGCTTCACAGTTCCCACAGCTCTGACAGGGGTTGCAGTGAGGAGTGGATGAGGTAACGAGAAGTGCAGGCTGAGACATCCACCCAGGTGGCCTGTGACATCTGGAATGTCGGGTTCTGAGGTCAGATCTCTCTGGAAGGTCAAGACAAGACCTTTGGAGACAGGTTGAAGGTTGGGCATGCCCCAGTCAGGTCCAACTCATCCCCAGGCATGTGAGGCGGGCTCTGTGTCCCTCCTTTCAGCTTATAAACCCTTCTCAAAGCCTCTTTCTGGACTAGGCTTGCTCCAAAACATTGATTTTCATGACAGGATATTCCTTGTGGTCAATCAAGTCTATTAAGCTTCTGGAATCCAGAGGGCAGGATAGCCCAGGTGCCCCTGGCCATGGCTACAGGGAGCCCAGTGCCCTAGAAGTCCTGGTGTCCACACTTCCTGCTATGCCTACTGTAGCCCTGGGATGTCATTGCTGTTTTGCATAAATTATGATCACTGCGCTACTGCTCCTTGTGACAAGCACTTAGCAGTTACATCTCCAATCCTCACAACAACTGAACAAGATCAGTCTTGTTCTGCCCATTTTATAGAAGCGGAAGCTGCAATCTGAAGTTGTGAGCAGTGTGCCCAAGTTCATGGTGGGAGGAGACCCCGGGTTCGAGTTTGCACAGCGAGCCCCTCAAGCTGTGCTTTCCAGCTGTACAGCAGTGCCTCGCATTCAGACATCTGTGATTGCTTAATATTGTTTCATACACTCTCTAGTGTCTTTAGCCCTTCAGTCCTAAGGAATTAGAGGAAAGCATCAAGGGAGAAATCTGATAAGGCATTTGAAAGAAAGAAGTTAATGAGTTTCCGGATGATTAGAGCGCTTATTTCCCCTCTGCTTGAACAAAGTGCTTCGCCCAGGTTAATAATGTAAAGAGAGGGAGCCTCTGTCCACCAAAGAACCTGCAGCTGCAAACTCTTCCATGAGCCACCACCATGGTCAGAGGAGGTCTCAAAAGCCTTCTGAATAAGTCTCTTTTCCCTCGGCAGTGAGCATTGTACTCCATGATTGATTTGAAACACATGAATGCCCAGAAGGGCCATTTATTTCTATAAATATATGTTATAAATTACCTTGGCAGCAGCAGGCTTCAGTTCATCTCTGCACAGGAGAGGAAAACATTTGTTCTTTGTCATATTTTTATATTTCATCTGCCTTACAGAACAATTGAGTGGGCTAGTGACCAGTCATGCACAGCCACTACTGTTTGTTCATTTCACTCAGCATTAGCTTGAATGGTTTTTAAAGATACAGCTGGAATTTACAGATGAGTCTGTGTAATTTGAGGCAGACTCAAAACCAAGAAACTCCCCCATCATACGTTTTACACATTAACGCTTTTAATTTGCGCAAGTTATATTTCTACATAATGCCCAGCTAACATTTAGTATATAATGTGAATATAAGATTACCATGAAAACATTCCCAAGGTAAGACCTGCATTCTAGTCTGATGTGCAAACTGTTTTCAGTTTAAAAGCAGATGATTTAATAAAACACAGGAAGAGCCTGAGGCTGAAGACTGGGGTTGGGCGGCTCTACTGCTGACGAGAATAAATCATTTCACTTCCTCTCACCCACATTCTCAGCTGAGAAACACCAACTGTAGTACTTTATCAATTTTGGATTCTTACTGAAAGAACCAAATGGATCACGTCCCATAAAATTTGACCTTGCCTTCCGATTCTACTCCAGGCTTCTCCATCCATGATCACAAATTTGCATACCAAGAAGAACAGCTGCGAAGTTATCTTTGCAGTTTCCCAGCCTATCTTTGTATTAAAAGGGAGTTGTTCCAGAATTTACTCCACCTAAAACTGGGCAAGTCTTTGCTCTTTCCTAATGATTGTATTTAACTACTAAATCTCTAATATTTGGTAGATTTTGTTTTTTTAAACTTAAAAGATATTAAGGATTGCATATAACAATCCTAAGTGTTAGTAACAGTCACAAACGCATCATGCCTAACTTTTTTATCTTGGCTTATGGAATGGGGCCAAAGCTGACATACACAGAGTGGAAGGAAAGTAGAGGTCAGAAGGAGGAAAGGAGAGGAAGGCAGAGGGAGGATGGAAGGAGAGAGGCTGTTCTGCTCGCTTGATTGATTTCGAGAATTGCTTTCTGTTTTTCTACTCCAAATTGGTGCTCTAGCTCTGCTATTCTAGAACCAAGAGCAAGAGCAGAAGCTGTAACGTTGCCCACTTCCTCTGTTCAGATTTAGTCCTCCCTGGGATCCTATAGCAGTTTCCAGGCAAAAAGTTTCACTGCCCAAGTTCTACCTAGAGAATTTCAAAAAGTGTGTTAATGATGAACTAATAGGATCACTATTTCCAGGTGAGAAAACAATCAAATTCAAATGCTTTGCTCTAATTTGACCTATAAGGCTCTTGTTAGGTTTCATTCCATGTCTTTGGAGTCTTGTATTACGACTTTTTGTTTTCAATTCATGCATTTTTTATATTTCCAAGGTTTTCTTTGGTATCTTTTAGTTAGGGAACCTATCTTCAAATATTCACCGACAAACTTGGTTGCTTTGTTGTTGAGACAGTCTTTGTCATCCAGGCTGGAGTGCAGTGGTATCATCACGGCTCACTGCAGCCTTGACCTCCTGAACTCAAGTAATCCTCCCTCCTGAGTAGCTGGGAGTACAGCCATATGCCACCATACCCAGCTCATGTTTTAATTTTTTGTAGAGATGAGGTCTTGCCATATTGCCCAGACTGGTCTTGAATTCCTGGGCTCAAGCAATCCACACCCCCTCGGACTCCCAGAGTGTTCCAATTACAGGGGTGAGCTACCATGCCTGGCCCAAACTTGTTTTTATTTAATTGGCAATACTAGATATACATAATCTTTTAAAAATAAGTTTTTTTCCTGCTCCCAAGATAATAAATGTGCATTGAAAAATTTGGAATACCTAAAGGATGAAAGTCAGGACAATTGTGCCCACAGAGACAGCCGTGGTGATGGGTTATTAGTGCCTGTCCACCATCTCTCTCCACCGCGTGGGTGCATACACTTGTGATTGCACTACACAGGATATTTTGTAACCTCCCTTTTCAATATTATATCTCATATTTTTCTATGTCATCAAAAAGGCTAACCCTTGGTTATTAAGGATCTCCTAATATCCCATCACGTGGATGTGCTGCTCTTTATGGGATTAATTTCCCTCTTCAAACATGACATCCAGCTTATCTTTAAATTTTTCACTATTACACATAAATAAAGCCATTCTAAAAACTGCTTGGGGCCAGGCAAGGTGGCAGGTGCCTGTAATCCCAGCACTTAGGGTGACTGAGGTAGGCGGGTCACTTGAGGTCAGGAGTTTCAGACCAGCCTGGCCAAAATGGTGAAACCCATCTCTACCAAAACAAAAAAAAAAAAAAGAAAGAAAAATTAGCTGGCATGGTGGCATGAGCCTGTAATCCCAGCTACTTGGGAGGCTGAGGCAGGGGAATCTCTTGAACTTGGAGGTGGTGGTTGCAGTGAGCAGAGATGGTGCCACTGCACTCCAGCCTGGGCAACAGAGTGAGACCCTATCTTAATAGTAACAGCTTGGAACCCAAACAGTTGGCTGAAGCCCATTTGTAAAGTCATGAATTTAGAGGAGACAATCACACAAGGTCTTTATCCAGATCTTTCCGTGGAGACGAGGCTCTCTGTCAGCCCACCTCGTCAGAAGTCAGAATGCCCGGGGAGCCCTTAGTCCAAAGGTCAGCTGCGCCCGTCTCTGCCTCCGCTTCGTCCTCCACCATCTGACCAGGCAGTGCTGGGACGGGGAGCGGGCTGGAGCTTTAAGTCCTGGCACTGCTGTCAACTGTCAGTGTGGCCACCGCAAAGCGACGTAAATGCCCCAGAGTTCGGCAGCTGGTCGTGACGACGTCACGGAGGCCTGGGAAGAGGAATGCACCAGATAAAACGCTGCGTCACTGAACGCTGTGCACTGAGCACGCACCTTTGATTCTATTCATAGCCTTGCAGAAGAGCTGGAGATGAGGCACCTTTCCTCACCAGACAGCTCACACACAGGTATTACAACCTGGCTACCGGCGTCAGGAGACGGGCTCAGAGACATCGAGCGCTCTGCCCGAGCTCACACAGCAGTGAGTGGCCGAGCAGAGGCCAGACCCGGCCGCGAGGCCAGCGCGCTCCTTCCGCAGCCGCTTCGTAATGGCCGCCGCCGCCACCCAGAGGGACTGACTCTCAGAGCCTCAGGACGAGCTACAAAGTGCATTCTTCCCTCCTAGGTTAGCGCTCTACTCATGAATTCGGAGGTAAAAAGTCGGCAGAAAACGCTGAGCGCGCCTCCGCCGACGGCCTCCCCGTGTCCTGTCAGGGCTCCTGTGCTGCTCTTCCCCGGCCCTGGCGCGCTGCCTGCAATCCGCCATTGGCTGTCACTCTCCGGCCAGCTCCCGGGGTGTCGCCTGACGCTCCTGCCGCAGTCACAGGCATTTTGGGGACGCGTCTGAGCGCCTGCGGCGGAAAAGACACGCTCCGGCCACCCTGGGCTCAGAATGTTCTCGCCGCGGCCCTTCGCCCGGGGAGGCCGACGAGGGACGCGCCGCCTCCTCCCTCAGCGGGAGGCTCGTGCCCGCCAGGCCCCTCCCAGCGACCGCCGGGGCCGCGGTTTTCCCGCCCTCCCGCCGTCCCTCGCGGCCTGAGAGGAGGCGGCGGCGCGCACGTCCCTGAGGCGGCCTGGTGCTGCCCCCTGCCGTCCCGCGGGACCCACCGCACCTGAGTTCGCAGAAGAAAGGCAGCAGGAGCAGCCGTCAGGCGTTGGAGGGGTCTCCGAACTCTCCGAACGCGCCTCCCGCCGTGCTCCACAGCCTTTGCCCGACTGAAGAAGGCAGCTGGGAAACAGCCCGCCCCATGGATGCGAGCAGGACGCGAGCGAGCGCGTTCCACTCTGCCACGGGCGGGAGAGCGTCGGGGCCTTCAGAAAGCCCGGGTTCGAATCCCAGTGCCAGAGGTGACTCTGAGCCAGACGCTGCTTTGAACCTCAGCGATCCAGTCCTTAAAACAGATTGATCTCGCAGGATGTTGAGAGGCTTAAAACATACCCGGCAGGCATCTAAAAATGGCAGCAAAGAGGCAACGGAATTTTTATTAGTAGACGTCAATATGTGAACTTCTTCAAGATTACATGAATAAGATCAAGAGAGAGATTCACTTTAGCACACTGAGTCTGCGTTTAAATGAACCTGAATTTAGCATTACACGTAAGTCAGAATTGCGTTGTTTTATATATTAAAAATTCACCCAAGATTAATTGGAAAATGAGTCTAAATACGTACAATTATTTCAGTACTAGCACTTAATAAACAAAGGTCTGGTCTGCAGAGATTTATTGATTCAGCAAACAGAGATTGTCTCATCTACACAGCACAAGAAACCTGTGCATCACAAATGAGAATCACGTGTATAAAGTAAAATTTCTAGTAGCCATTTCTTAAAATTGTAAAATTAATTAACTGAGATTGTTCTGTCCTGTATCTTTCTTTCTGACCAGTAGCATTGTGGCTTCAGAGCCACAGGTCCTAAATTTGAATCCGAGTCTGGCCTCTAGGCAAACACCTCTCAGATGCTGGATGGATGGTGCCTTTGAAATAAACACATGTTGTAACCCAGTATGCACAGAGGCCTCATGCCCACAAACTATTGCTACCTGAGAACATCAGATAGCCCTGCCTGCGACTGTCACCCAGAACTGTTTGACTTGTTTCTTCTCCTGTGGCCTTGACTGTTGGCTCTTGACTCTGGTATTCACTTGGCCCTGGTGTCCTCCCTACTAATCTGTTGTGTATAAGATGCATGTGTACAGTAAGTTTTTATTTTTCTAATAACAAAATGAATCAATGCTTATTAAAATGTTTCACCTTGCTGAAATCTGAACTAGACCAGATTAGCCTTGCAACGCTCTGAAAACCAAATTGTTACTGGAATTAAAGTTCACAAAAATAGGCCAGATCCTACACACTGAACCTAAACACTATCTATTAAAACTTGGAAACTTAAATAAGATCAAGAGGTTGCAGCTGAGCCAAGATTGCATGCTACTGGACTCCAGCTTGGGACACAGAGAGAGACTCTGTCTCAAAAACAAAACAAATAAACAAAAAAAAACCTTAACCCCATATGGTGTGGTGTGCAATGCATGTAGAGTAAAAACTTGAGACAATCATGTTTTAAAAGTGCGTAGGGCAGGGTCTAACGCAAGCAGCATTTCAGGGCTTGACTTGCAGTGGTGAAGCATTGATACAGTAGCCTGAGAGAATTTATTTATGTGCACTGCAGCACCTAGAGCAAGTGCTAGGAAAGTCACACAAAGTGATATACCGAAGAGGAAGGAAGGATGGAGAGGACAGAAATCATCAGATATAGAACAGCAAACATCAGCCGGGTGCAGTGGCTCACATCTGAAATTCCAGCATTTTGGGGGGCCAAGGCAGGCGGATCGTTTGAGTCCAGGAGTTTCAGACCACCCTGGGTGACACGGCAAAACCCCATCTGTACAAAAAGTATTAAAATTAGCCCCATGTGATGGCACACACCTATAGTCCCAGCTACTTGGGAGACTGAGGTGGGAGGACTTCTTGAACCTGGGAGGCAGAGGCTGCAGTGAGCCAAGATCGTGCCACTGCACTCCAGCCTGGGTAACAGAGCAAGACTCTGTCTCAAAAATAAATAAATAAACAAATGAATAAAACAGCAAATACAACTGCAGATTCTGCAGCATTAAGGATAAAAAGGGATTACTGTGAACATACTTACAACTTAGACTCATGCACACAGCAACTTTGAGGGATTAATTAATCAAATTGTTAATCCTGGAGGAAATGCAAATGGAAACTGAAGTGTGATGCTTTGCACTAACTAGAACGGCCAACACAGAAAACACTGACAATGTAAGCTAACAAGGGGTATAGAGCAGCTGGACTCTCTCCTACATTGGGATTGAATAATAAATGGTGCAGTTACTTGGAAAATGTGTCGCATTTCTTTCTTCTTCTTTTTTTTTTTTTTTTT
>NW_016107329.1:10826703-10860662 GCF_001604975.1 Cebus imitator
CTTGAACCCAGAAAGTGGGGGTTGCAGTGAGCCAAGATCACAGCACTGCACTTCAGCCTGGGTGACAGAGCAAGACTCCATTTTAATAATAATAATAATAATAATAATAATAATAAGGCTGGGCAAGGTGGCTCATGCCTGTAATCCCAGCACTTTGGGAGGCCGAGGAGGGCAGATCACCTGAGGTCAGGAGTTCAAGACCAGCCTGGCCAACTTGGTGAAACCATGTCTCTACTAAAAATACAAAAATTAGCTGGGCATGGTGGCACATGCCTGTAATCCCAGCTACTTAGGAGGCTGAGGCAGGAGAATCACTTGAATGGAGGCGGAGGTTGCAGTCAGCCAACATCGCACCACTGCACTCCAGCCTGGGCGACAGAGTGAGACTCTGTCTCAAAAATAATAATAATAAATAAATGTATTATTAAATACATTCTTAAAGGGCATCTTCACATGGACTGCGTCAATATTTCCTTTAAGATTGGGAATCAAATGAAGATGCTTTGTTGATTGGATGGCCCCAGAAGCCCTGTTGCAAACTCCAGGAAAAGAAACTGATTAAGAGGTGAAGTATTAAAATAAACAAACACAACTATCAATGTGTGTGTGGCCATTAGTCCTTTTTCGGAGTGGCCTTGCCTCGGGTGCTGTGTACTGAGGCATATGGTGGGCCTCTATCCTGTGCCAGACTATCACAGTGAAGAGTGTACATAAATTAAGCAGGCAAAAAGGGTTCCCCAGATCTACCTTTATCACTCAATCCTGCTGTCTCTTAACATGCAGTTACATGTTCCTCTCTGTATACTAAAAAATGCTACAAGATGCTTCAAAGGAAAAGGAAAGTCGTCTTCTATTTTAGGTCAGCTGAGTGATAGCTGGCCCAGGACACGTCCTTCCTGTCCACCTCAAGTTCCTTTTAGCGTTTGGTGAGATGGAGAGAAAATGGTCCTCTGATAGTAAATCAATATCCAAGCAGGATAGAAAGAGTGTTTTATATCAAGTTTCCATAATGCCAATGTTGGGTATGCGATAATGCTTGAAAATGATGCTGCCGCCCTGCCAGCAATAGACTCAAAAGTTCAATTTTGGCAAAATAAATAAAAGGATGGTTAAAAAAATGATTTTCTTTTGCAGTGATCTCATAGGACACAGCATTGACAAACAAGGGCAAATTTCTTGCAAAGCTTGTAGAATATATGGGAGATGGTTGGAAAGTTAAAATGTAGAAGGAGCTAAAGGAGCCAGAGAGGAACAAAACCTCTTGTGTGCCCACTGAGGGCAGGTACTTTGCACAAATCACCGTCAAAGCCCTCCCAAGCCTGCGCTCACCCACACGTGGATCCAGTGCTCCCAGTTCTGGCTCTGCAGCTCCCCAAAGTGCTCTCTAAAATACGACCCAGATCTCTGCAGGTCGAACTCAAGGCAGGTGTCTTTGAGAACTCCCAAAAGGCTTTTAATGCAAGGTTTCATCTCCTAGGGTCGCAGCTAGACCCACCTGCTCTCTCAACCCTGGTCGGCCCCGGCTTTGGGCACCTGCTCCTGCTCCTTTTCTTCTTTATGGGGCTTGTTCTTGACCACCCATGCATCTGTTCTTCCTCCTGATCTCTGAATCATGTGGTACTAAGGAAGAACCTAAATGCTTCTTCTCTATGGGCACCTGCTGTGCAGCACCCCACAATATCACCTCTGGGCCCTGTCATGGACACCTTGCCCCACCCCTGGCCCCAGTGGGCCCTGCTCCCACCCTACCCATTCTCCACAGGGCCCACGATCTCCTCTCATGGTTTTTTTTTTTTTTTTTTTTGAGACAGAGTCTCACTCTGTCACCCAGGCTGGAGTGTAGTGAGGCAATCTCAGCTCACTGCACCCTTCACATTCCGGGTTCAAGCAATCCTCCTGTCTCAGCCTCCTGAATATCTGGGATTACAGGCATGTACCACCATGCCCGGCTAATTTTTGTATTTTTAGTGGAGACAGGGTTTCGCCACGTTGGCCAGGCTGGTCTGGAACTCCTAACCTCAGGGGATCCACCCGCCTTGGCCTCCCAAAGTGCTGGGATTATAGGCATGAGCCACCGCACCTGGCCCCTTCAATGATTCTGAAATCAATCTCAAACATCTATCATGTCATCCTTAAATATTCTAGCGGACAGTTGGTGTTTAACTGGGAAAACAAATGCAAATACAACTGAAATGCTGGCTAGCGCTCTGTGTCGGCACTCCCTTTCAAGAGGTGTGGGCCACCTCCCCAGAAATGGGGTCAGAATGGCTGCCCTGTCTCCATGAGGGCCTTGTGATGAGTACACACCACAGTAAATGTGAAATGTATAAAATACACGGGACTAAGATGCACAATAACAGAGTCATGGCACTCATTTCGGAGGACACGCTTCCTTGGTGCTCCTTACAGCTTACACACCGCGCCTTCCCCCCCCCCCCATTCCTTCCACATCCCTTCAAAAGGTCAGCTCTGCTGGCCTCGTCCGAGGTTGCTGTGAGCTCCCCAGTGCCCGGTCAAAAGTCCGTGTTGAATTTTCATCCTACCTGAGCTCTCCCCACCACTGGACAATGACTGCTCTGGAAGCTCCCTGTTCTTGGTGTCAGGAACACCACTCTTTCCTGGTTTAATAAAAGTGATTGATGAACGGTTCCTCCTGTTGACTATCCCTTAAATGGAAGGTTTTGCGGCTTCCATGGGCACTGTTTGGCTTCCATGCATCTTCATCCCCCGGTCTAGGGCTGGCTTGGATGCTGGGTAATTACCCACCAAGCCTGTGGGCTGCTCCCAGGGGTGCTAACCCAGTCCCTCTGCCTGGCCAGCCCCATAGGACTGAGGGCAGCCTCAGCACAGAACCTCACCACTCTCGTGTGGTTCATCCATTTGACTCTGAGCTCCTTGAGGGTAGATGCCATGCTTTATTAATACCTATATTCCAGCATCGATATATTGCCATTCAATGAGTGTTTGCCACAAATAAATAAATGAAGACTTATTAAATGTGATTCAAAAGGCACTTAGGGGAAAGAACTTTGGTGAATCATAAATATGCTGAGAAGGGGCCAAATAGGAAGTATTCTTTAGCATTTTACAAGCCTAAGAAAAGGTGTGTTTACTCCCTAAGTTTGGCTTTATGAATATCACACAAGTGATGCGTGATATTCCTGTGTCTGGCATAAAACCAATCACTTGCAAATGGCTATTTCTTCAAATTGAAAAGAACGTCAGCCTGTCAAATGTGTGCCACTTCCACGCAGCTGAAGGCCAGCCCTCCTCGCAGTCACTCAGGCTGGCTGAGAATAAACCTCTTTAAAGTATTTTACAGAGTTCAGTTTTTCCGTTGATACAAAAGTGTGGTATTTTGTCTTGAATACCTCTTTGGATGACCTAAGGCATTCTGTTCTACTCACTGTGCTCATAAATTGGTGTTTAAAAGGCATCATACAAAGTGTTTTCTATAATTTAAATTACCTCCCATGACACATGCAAACAGGTTGCGCCTGAGACCCGGCCACACCTGCCCACTCCGTTTTCCAGATGCAGAGGCAAACCATCTTGATTTCAGGTGACACAAGCACAGGGCTAGGAGGAACCTGGGCCATCGCCCTGATGCCTTTTTTCCCTTCAGGCAGGACCCAGTTAACTGACCCAACACAGGCAGAAACCTGCCCTGTCATTAAAGACCTTTAGGGAAAGGGATTCCATCCTCTTCCCCTGCAATCAATTCTCACTGCAATGAGCGACCTGAATACATCAAACCCATCCAGAAGAATCGTCTCTGCCAGGAACTCCCTCCCCACAGGACTCCAGGAGGAACCCCACGGTTTACAGCCCCTGATTCTTCACCAGGTCAAGGTGCAGGCCCACTCTCTCCCGTGAGCTGGGAGGCAGCTTTGTCAGCCCAGAGGCCGGGGGGTTTACGCCCGTTGTCTAGAGTCCCACTGTCTGTCTGTCTGTGTTGGGAGGCGCCTGTCTGGCTGCAGATGGGGCTGAATGTGGACACCAGTCCTGCTCCCAATGCGGGCTGCTCTCTCAGGCTTCAAGATGAAGGTGAACACAGCGAGACCTGGGGCACCCCTCACTGCACCACATGGTAGGCACCTGTGCGTGGTTCCATCTGGAGGACCCAAGGGACCAGGCCTGCCGGGAAGGCGCTGGCCAACTGCCGGTGTCTCAGGCAGCAGCACTTGTTCCTGGAATGGTGGCACCATCCCTCAGGGGTCAGGGCTGGGCACTGCTGTAACATCCTTAGAAAGGCTTAGCTGCTGCCCATTCATCGCCAGCCAGTGAGAAAGTGTGGGCTGAGGGTGTCGTCTCTCTGTCTTGCATGACTATGCAGCTGGCTTTGCAGCTCAGACAGACATGCTGGGTTGGGGGGCACTGCTGCCTGAGATCTACTTGCACCTCCCAATTTACTCGGAGGCTGGGGAGACATTCCACGTAGAGCCTAGGCTGGGGAGGTCGAGAGGCATTTGGGTTGTAAAGACGGAATGCCTGCTGTGTTTGGAGTAGAGCAGTGAACCCTCAAGTCACAGCCCCTGGTGTGGACAGAAACGCCGTCGACGGGACACCCCGAGCACCCTCGGCATTGGAAGAGGGAAGAGTAGCAGGGCTCTGCAGACCTGGGGAGCCTCATGGAGAAAGTGGAGTGTTCGGTGTTATTCCAGGAGGGAGAGAGGAAGGGGTACGCCAGGCAGGATGGACGCTGTGGCCACAGTGGGCCTGGGGAGCTTGTGCAGAGTTGCCGTTTCCTCCTTCATCCCACGGGGTGAACTGACCCTGTCAGCTGCTCTGCTGGGTGACTCGTGTGGTGGTGAATGTACAATCGATATGCGTCTCTGGCTGGATGGATTGTAGTTCAAGGAAAGACAGTCAACAGGTAAGCCACACTGGACCTACAAATTATGGGGGGCGGGAAGCATGATCGAAGGAATCCCGAGAAGAGTAACCGAGCCCCCCTGTGCACTGGGCAGTCTGCCGCCTGAGAGCGAGGGGAACAGAAACCAGCCAAGTGGAGCTGGTAGGAAGTCACTGCAGGTGACTGGCCTCCGCTGTGGCTCTGCCCCAACCCCTCAAGGCCCACCTCGTGTTCTCATCCTTGCCCTGGTGGTCAGTGTCACACAGCTGCTCTCTGAGGCCCTGCGTCTCCCTCGCTTTTTTCTGGGGCATTCCCCATGAGGCGGGGGGAGGATCCCCAGACTGGACGCATGAGGCCGTCAACACTCCCTGTGGCAATGCTTGGATACCCATGAGTAACGGGACTCCTTCCACCCCCCTGTGTGGTGGACAGGGCTCCCCTGAGGCCCGTCACCAACAGTGTGGCCAGCCTGGCAGCACCTGCCTACTCCCTTCTTCCTCCCTGCCAGCTCCATACTTCCCAGCCTCCCTCTGCTGCCCCCTGGTCTCCCTTCCCAAATCAACCACCTTCACACAGCCCATTGACCCCAGCTCTGCCAACCGGGGGAACGCAGGCTGAAAGAGCCCCT
Source organism: Cebus imitator (assembly GCF_001604975.1). Classification (NCBI taxonomy): domain Eukaryota; kingdom Metazoa; phylum Chordata; class Mammalia; order Primates; family Cebidae; genus Cebus; species Cebus imitator. Next base: position 10,832,187 of record NW_016107329.1, read on the forward strand.
GCCAGAGGTGGCCTGAAAAGTGCATCCTCAGGATGGGTTTGAGAGCTCACGGCGATGGTCCGGGAAGTCAGCCCAGGTTAGTAGCACAGCCTGGGTGGCTCAATTTCTCTGTCACCATTCTGCAGACAGGGAAGTCTAAGACCAAGGTGCTGGCAGATTTACTGAGTGACGAGGGCTCTCTTCCTGGTTTGCAGACAGCCACCTTCTTTCTGTATTTTCACATGACAGGGAGAGAGAGAGAGAAGGAAGAGAGAGGGAACACAGTACTCTATCTTCCTCTGCCTATAAGGACATGAGTCCCTCACAGGAGCCCCACCATTGTGACCACACCTAAACCTCCGTAATGCCCAAAGGCTCACCTTCAAAGGCCCTCACACTGGGGGCTGGGGCTTCAGCATGGGAGGTTTGGAGGCACATACACACTCAGTCCATCGCAGTGACACAGAGGGCATGCAGCGGCCGCACCTACTGTGACCCCTGGAAGTGCAGGGGGAGGAGCAAGTGGAAAAAAATGCATTGGCTTCCTCTGTCACTGTGGTATTGAACGGAATGGAGGAAATGGCTCTTACAGACTGTGAAGTTGGCCGACTTTTAGAAGCCCCTAAAAAAAGAAATGACCCTCGGCCCAAGGCTCCCTGTGAAAGTCAGAAGGCTCCGAGGCAGTGTTGACAGAGGCCTCCGCCTCCTGCGGCTATGGGGAGACCGTGGAAGATCAGGCCCAAGGGCTGACTGAACAGCAGCAGAGCTACAGGAAAGCAGAGCTCACGGCCTTGACGGGTCTCCCAGGCCAAGTCAGGCTCCTGCGATGGGCAGCCCTGCAACCTGCTGTCCGCGGCCTGAGGCTCTTGGCTGCCCAGTACCCCTGAACCCCCAGAGTGGGCAGAGTGGCTTCCTCCCGCTGCTAGAGACAGAGACACTGGCCTACGGGAGTGGGCACCTGAGTCTGTGTCTCACATGAACACTCTCCAGAGAGGAACTTGACCCCGGGTCACTGCATGATGTGTGTGGCTCCGTCACATGTATGTGTGGAAATCCTGGCCCCTAGAGGGTGACACCAGGAGGTGGGATGTCTGGGAGGCTCCACCTTCATGCATAGGATTAGTGTCTTTTTTTTTTTTTTTTTTTGAGATGGAGTCTCATTCTGGAATGCAGTGGTGCCATCTTGGCTCACCACAACCTCTGCCTCCTGGGTTCAAGTGATTCTCCTGCCTCAGTCTCCCGTGTAGCTGGGATTACAGGCACCTGCCACGATGGCCAGCTAATTCTTTTGTATTTTTAATAGAGATGTGGTTTCACCATGTTGGCCAGGCTGGTTTCAAACTCTTGACCTCAGGAGATCTGCCTGCCTTGGCCTCCCAAAGTGTTGGGATTACAGGCGTGAGCCACATACCAGGCCAGATGAGTGTCTTTAGAAAAGATGTGCCAGGGAGCTGAGTTGCCCGCCCACCACGTGAGAGCCCTGCAGGAGGCGCTGTCTGTGAAGGGGAGAATCCTCCAGACAGAATCTGCTGGCACCTTGGCCTTGAATTCCCCTGCCTTCACTTCCAAGCTACACATTCTTGTCTATAAATGATGCCATCGGTGGCATTTGCTCATAGCAGCCCAATGGTACCAAGCTGACCAGAAAGACAGAATGAGCTGCAGGTATCAGAGTCCCCTCCCAGCACCCGTGCCTTCCGGCCTGGTGATGGCACAGCAGGAGTTGGAGGGAGGGGGGTGCAGGCCCACACAGGGGGTCCCTGTCATCCAGTTTGCTGCAGGTTCTGCCCCAGCACCCAACCCGGATTCGGCATCTCTGCTGAGGGAATGGCAGGCTAGGCCCATATCAGTCACCTAGGAAGAGGCAGCTGTCTGCACCAGAGTCACCTCTGCTCTGCTTCTGCGCAAGAGGAGCCTGCTCTGCTGGGGGCTGGGTGGTGGCAGCACCAGGGACCTCGAGAACACCCACCTGGCTACAGGCATGAGGTCCTCAGAGGGAGGCAGCCCTGAGCGAGGCCAGGGCAAGTGTGTGTGAGTGTGAGTGTGTGTGTGTGAGAGAGAGAGAGAGAGGGAAAGAGAGAGAGGCAGGGTCGTGCTCTGTCACCCAGGTTGGAGTGCAGTGCCTGATCACAATTCATTGCAGCCTCCACCTCCTGGACCCAAGCAATCCTCCCACCTCAGCCTCTTGAGTAGCTGGGACCAGAGCCACATGCTATCATGCCCAGGTAATTAAAAAAAATTTTTTTTAGAGATGGGGTCTTGAGAGATGGCCTCAAGCAATCTCCTGCCTTGGCCTCCCAAAGTGCTGGGATGACAGGTATGAGCCACTGTACCTAGCGGAATTTTGCCTAATTGCTTTTTTCAATTAAGCAGACAATGACTGAATTGGCCACCGTCAGATGCACATGAAAGAAACACTAAAGGGAGTATTTGCTGCAGAAGGAAAATGTCCCAAATACGTAGAATCTCAGTAATAAATACATTGATAACAGAGAGTGGTGACGCTAAAGAACAATAAATGGTATAAAATTAACAACAATACATTGTTTATTTTAAAACGTACGGAAAATTAGGATTCATGAAACTAGTATCCTGTGGGTCAGGGTGGGGTGCCTATGGAGAACGGAGTTCTTAGGCCCTTGCGTGTCTCAGAGGGCAAAGATGCTCTCTCACTTCTACTAGAGTTTGATAAGTCAGGGACACATGCCATAAGCTGTAGGCTGACCACTAAAAATCGCAAAAGAATGTCTAATAAGCCCCTAGGAAGAAACGTGTAATAAAAAGTTCTTAAGAGCTGGGCTTGGTGGCTCATGTCTATAATCCCAGCAGCTTGGGAGGCTAACACAGGCGGATCACCTGAGGTCAGGAGTTTGAGACCAGCCTGGCCAACATGGTGAAACCCTGCCTCTACTAAAAATTATAAAAATTAGCCGGGTGTGTGGGTGGGCACGGGTAGTCCCAGCTACTAGGGAGATGGAGGCAGGAGAATCACTTGAACCCGGGAGGCAGAGGTTGCAGTGAGCCGAGATCACACCACTGCACTCCATCCTGGGAGACAGAGCAAGACCTTATCTTTAAAAAATTATTAACGAGGAAATGGAATATTCCTCTTCCAGTGACATGGAACAAGTTGATCCACTCCTTCTTCCCCTCCCCCAAAAAAGACTAAATTGAGCTTCAGATTTAAACAATCTTACCAACATAAGTAAATAAATGTAGAACATTGTAGCCAATAGCTATGAAATACATATTCTTTTAAAGGTCCTTTAAACAGCTCTGAAGCAAGCCATAGTTCAAACCACTGCAATGACACAAAGTAGATACTTTTTTCTTTTTCTTTTCTTTTCTTTCTTTCTTTCCTTTTTTTTTTTTTTTTTTTTTTTGAGATGGAAGTTGCTCTGTCACCCAGGCAGGAGTGCAATGGCGTGATCTCAGCTCACTGCAACCTCTGCTTCCCAGGTTCAAGAGATTCTCGTGCCTCAGCCTCCCAAGTAACTGGGATTACAGGAGCCCTGGGAGTTTAAGACTTTAAACCAGCCTGGCCAACATGGTGAAACCGTTTCTACAAAAATACAAAAATTCGCCAGGCATGGTGACAGGTGCCTGTAATCCTAGCTACTTGGGAGGCTGAGGCAGGAGAATTGCTTGAACCCAGGAGGCAGAGGTTGCAGTGAGCTGAGATTGCGCCATTGCACTCCAGCCTGGGCAACAGAGTAAGATTCTGTCTCAAAAATAAATAAATGAAAAATTAAAATTAAAGAAGTTAAGACAGGAAAGGAGATAAAACAGAAGAAAATATGAAAAAAAGTAATGATAAGAGCAGAAACTAGTGATGTGAAAAATAAAGAGAACCAACTAGTTAAAAACTTATTTCTTTTAAGAATTTTAAAAAACCCAGACAATTGGCAAGATTGATAAAAATAAATTTAAAAAAAACACACACACACAGATTACCAATATCAGAAATGAAAAATGAAACAACACCACAGCTCTTACACATACAACAGCAACAACACAAGGATACTTTGAACGATTTTATGCAAGTACTTCGACACCTTAGATGAAATGGACAAATTCCTTGGAAAACATAATTTACCCCAACAGAGACAAGAAGATATAGAAAACCTGAATAGTCTTTTTCTATTATGGAAATTATTATCCATACTTTTAGAACTTCTCACAAAACAACGTCCGAACCCATATGCCTCTCCAGTGAATTCTTCCAAAACTTTGAGGAAACACAACCGTCTTACATGTGCTGATGAGGACAGAAGAAAAATGAGGAAAGTGCACCCACTTGTTGTTAAACCAGTATAGCCTTTGTACAAAACTTCTAAAAACATTGTCAGAAGTAAAGCTTACAAGCCAACATCTCTTATAAACATAGATGCAAAATCATATTGAGAATAGCAAACCGGGACTCCATGTTTGGGTCCCCTTCACGGGAGCCGTCTTTCTCTCTCCTGGATTTTCCTCTGGAGTCCCCTTCCACACTCTCTCGTGGAAGCCTGTCTTCTCTGTAACTCCATCTCTCTCTGTTCCCTAACACTCTCGTGGAAGCTGCTTTCCTCTCCTGGGTTCCATCTTTCTGGATTCTCTCACTCAGTGTGAGAGTTAGCTATTTCTTTCCCTCTCCTTCTGTTTCTCTCTCCCTCTCTGAATAAATCACTTTCTACAAACAAACAAACAAAAAAAGAATGGCAAACCAGGTGTAGTAATTCTAATTAAAATGATGCTACATTATGACTAAACAGAATTAATTACAGGAATGCAAAATTAGTCAGCATTAGAAAATCAATCAATATAATTTACGACAGTAATAGAACACAGGAGTAAATTGTGTGACAGTCTCGGAAGATGCAAGAAACAAAGTTCAGCATCCATTCATGATCAAAGTTCTCAGCAATTAAAATGGCAACATTTTAAATCTCAAACATATAATTTACAGAACAACCATAGCAAGCTTTATACATAATCACACAACAGTTAACAGCTTTACCCTGAGATCAGGAACAGAAAGCATGCTTACTGTTACCATTTATGCTCGCCTTTTAACTGGAAGTTCTAGACAAAGAATGAAGGCAAGTAATAATAGTAATAAATTAAGGACTGGAAATGAAGAAATAAAACTTATTATGGAAAAGTTTATTTTATATGTAAAAAAAATTAAGTAACTACAGATGAAGGTGACCACAGGTCAATATTCAAAAATAAACTGTGGGCTGGGCATGGTGGCTGATGCCTATAATCCCAGCACTTTGGGAGGCTGAGGCAGGCAGACCACTTGAGGTCAGGAGTTCAAGATCAGCCTGGCCAACATGGCAAAACCCTGTTTCTAATAAAAATTCAAAAATTAGCTGGGTGTGATGGTGCATGCTTGTAATCCCAGCTACTCGGGAGGCTGAGGCATGAGAATTGCTTGAACCTGTGAGACAGAGGCTGCAGTGAGCTGTTATCACACCACTGCACTCTAGCCTGGGTGACAGAGTGAGACCCTGTCTCAAAAAATAATAAATAAATAAAGTATGGAGATCTGTCTCCAGTGATGACCAAGTAGGCTCCTATCAAACCAGTCGTCTTGCAGAAAGTACCATAAACTCAAGACAAAGTTTTAAAAAAAAGAAATCAACTACCTGACCTGGTGCAGTGGCTCACACCTGCAATCCCCGCAGTTTGGAAGGCTGAGACTGGGCGATTGTTTGAGCTCAGGAGTTCAAGACCAGCCTGGCCAACACAGCAAAAGCCTGTCTCTAGTAAAAATTCAAAAAGGAGCTGGGTGTTGCATACTTGTAATTCCAGCCACTTGGGAGGCTGAGGCACCAGAATCACTTGAACCTGGGAGGTGGAGGCTGCAGTGAGCCAAGATCACACCACGGCACTCCAGCCTGTTATTACTCATGAGAAAGTTGTCAATTTTTAAATATTGACCTGTGGTCACCTTCATCTGTAGTTAATTTTTTACTGACAGAGTGACAGAGTGAGACTCTGTCTCAAAAAATAATAAATAAATATAAATAAGTAAATAAACTATGAATCTCTGTCCCCAGTGATGACCAGGTAAGCTCCTATCAAACCAACCCTCTTGCAGAAAGTACAATAAACTCAAGACAAAATTTTGTTGTGTTTTTTGTTGTTATTGTTTTAAATCAACTACCTGGCCAAGCGCAGTGACTCACACCTGCAAACCCAGCAATTTGGGAGGCTGACACTGGGGGATTGCTTGAGCTCAGGAGCTTGAGACCAGCCGAGGCAACATGACAAAACCCCGTGTCCACCAAAAATTAAAAATTAGCCAGGCGTGGTGGCACATGTCTGTGGTTCCAGCTACTTGGGAGGCCGAGGCGGGAGGATCGCTTGAGCCTGGGAAACAGAAGCAGCAGTGAGCCAAGATTGTGCCAGTGCACTCTAACCTGGGTGACAGAGTGAGACCCTGTCCAAGAAAAAAGAAGAAAAAATCAACTACCTGAAGATTGACTCAAAAGAAGACAAATTCTAGGGAAATCGACACTTAAAAAAAGGAAACAGCTTCCCAGTATGTTAGTTTGCTGGGGCGTCCATAACAAAACACCACAGGCTGTGTGGCTTAAGCCATCAATATTTGCTTTCTCACAGTTTTAGAGCCTGGAGGGCGACGGTGTCAGCAGGACTGGTTCCTTCTGAGGCTTCTCTCCTTGGTTCGTAGACAGCTGTTAGCTGTCTGCGTCCTCACTCTGTCTTCCCTCTGGTACATTGTACAGTGAGGAGCAATTATTCAAAGAATGGCTAACTCCCCGTCAGAAACTATAAGGCCAGAGGAAAGGGGAACAATCTTTTTTTTTTTTTTTTTTTTTGGCATAGTTTTGCTCTGTCGCCCAGGTTGAAATGCAGTGGCATCATCTTGGCTCATTGCAGCCTCTGCCTCTCTGATTCAAGTGATTCTCCTGCCTCAGCCTCCCGAGTAGCTGGGATTGCAGGTGCCCACCACCATGTCCAGCTAGTTTTTGTATTTTTAGTAGAGATGTGATTTGCACCATGTTGGCCAGGCTGGTCTCGAAGTCCTGAACTCAGGTGATATGCCTACCTCATCCTCCCAAAGTGCTGGGATTGCAGGCGTGAGCCACTGTGCCCAGCCTGAAGTATTAATTATTCAACACTTTAATTAAAAGGCAGACATTATCAGATTGGATTTTAAAACGCAAAGCCCAATTGTATGTTGTCCTCAGGAGTTCTACTCCAGATATAAAGCGCAAGAAGGATATGCCATACAAATAATTCGCATGAGAACGCTGGACCTCCATGTTAGTATCAGCTGTCCTAATTTCAGTAGACTTCAAGACAGAGAATTAAGAGAAACAAAGAGACATTTCACAATGTCTGAGGAAAAACATTGTCTTTCTCTCCTTTTACAGAATGCTACCGAAACCAGACAGGGAGTTTTTCCCCTACACCCACCAACCTCCAATGCGCCAGACACCAATGCAAGGTCCTAAAACTCAGTCATGGCATTACTTGGAGTCAGTGGGAACCCATGGGTGGAGAACTCAGTCCTGCAAGACTGCCTCCACTTCAGATGCCAGTTTCAAGCAGTGGGTCAGGTCCCCAACTTAGTCCCGCTTCTGTCCAATGTAGCTGCATATTAGGGGTTCCCATGAGCCCCTCTTCAGGTTTGATAGCTCACAGCACTCAGAGAAACACCTGTGTTCACTAATTTAGTATAAAGACCACAGATGAACTCTCAGGTGAAGAAAGGTGCCAGAGCAGGAGCTGGGGAGCACCCCAACAAACACCCTACCCCCAGCATGTGGGGGTGTTCACCAAACTGGACGCTTCCCAACCTCCTAGTTTAGGATTTCACAGTGGTCTTGTCACGTGGGTGTCATCAGTTAGGAGCTCAATCTCCAGCACCCCCAGGGGGTTGGAGTTGAGGGTTCCAGCTTCTCATGGTAGCTCGGTCTTTCTGGCGACCAGCCCCCTTCCCAGGGGCCACCAAGAGTCACCTCATTAGAACAAGAGGTGCTCCTATCACCCCAGAAATTCCAAGGAATTAGGGGCTCTGTGCCGAGAACTTGGGACAAAGACCAAATATATATTTCTCGGTATTTCACAATGTTACATCTCAAATTAACTTAGCAAATGAAGCAGACATGTGAAAAAACGTGCTTTGGTCACTAGAAATGGAACCTGGAGGATACAATGAGAAAGCGCATCTGTGTGTCTCTTACAGAGATGCTGCTCCTTGATACTTCACAGTTCAGCCCAGAGCCTTCACACTTCCTGTGCGGAAACTTGCAAACTTAAGAGCTACAAGGCAGGTACAGAGAATACCCAGCCCTTTCCCAGGTTCACCGACTGTTGACATTTTGCCCTATTGCTTTGGCATTTGTTTTGCTCTCTCATCTGATATACATTTATATAAAATGTGTAAATATCATATACATCAAAAGAGGAACATTTTCTGTATAAACATATTGTTCCCCCTCAGTTATTTGAGAATAAATTGCATATATTGTGGCCTCTAAATACTTTATTTATCCTCTAAACATTTACCTTCTGAATATTTCAGTGTCTTTCCTAAAACCAAAGATATTCTCTAACATAACCACAGCACAGCTAGCCATTTCAGTAAATTGAACATTGATAAAATATTTTCGTCTAATCTACTGCCTGAATTCCAGGTTTACCGCAGACCCATAATGTCCTTCAGCGTCTTCTTTTCCCCAGCACAGGATCTATTTTAGGATCATAGATCGCTTTTAATTTTCTTGTTTTTTAATCCTCAGCCTTCCTGTCTCTGACGGCGTCGATGCAGTGTCTGCTTTAATGATAATATAGGATGCGTTTATGGTTCTGGAGCGCTATTATTCTGATGAGAAGACAAGAGCCAGAGTCAGGGGCTTCTGGGGTGGGGTAGGCACCCACCTACTCTCTCCCACCCCGCACAGCACCAAGCATCAACAGCCCCCACCTGCGGCCCCTCCCCTAACTCTTTCTTGAACCCATGACAGGACCCACGGGGCCGATGGCCTGCTGTCACAAGGCATGTATCTCATGCAGGACAGCCTCTCCCTTGCTCCCACTTTCTGCCCACAGCTGGTCAGAGGAAGGTAAGAAAAGAAAGAGGACTTATGGGACCCCAAGACCCCCACCCCAGGCTTAGCGGAGGCAGGACTCAACAATACCATTCTTGATAGCCAAGGTGTCCTGGATGTCAAAGAAAACAGAAAGACGGGCTCTGAGAACAGGTGACTCCTTCATGTTCTCCCGCCCTGCAGCCACGTGTGCTCCCACCCTGACAAAGATTCATGGAGTTCAGACCCCAGTCCTCGGCTTATCTGAAACAGCCAGAGAGAACTGTGGGCAATCTCCCCAGGAAAACATCCAAAACAGTTTTTAGGTGGTATCTAAGTTATTTCAGGCCATCTGAACTCTGGGCTAAACCCAGTTATTTCAGAATTTGAAAATCTTCGAAGGAACAATAGAAAGCCCCAGAGGCATTAGAGATAATGATCATAGAACAAGAGTGACATTTTTAATTGCAAAATTGCTCAAGAAATAGCATCTTCAAAATGGGAATTGATCTAGCTGATGCCGATTATTTGCTTATGGTAGATTCCAAATTATATTCTGCCCCAACGTTTTTCCGATGGAAAAATCAACATCTCTTTCAAAGATCAAATCTTGTGCTTTCCTTAATTTCGCATTGAAATGATTGTCCCTTCCAGGGGGTTCTTTTTCTGTCTTCATTCAGCAGCAGGCTTCCATTTCTGGTCTGCAGCCCTGCTTGCTAGCAGTTCCGTCGAGCCAGTGCTTAAAGTTTGTCAATTACTCATGCAAATGAACCAAGTTGCCGATCCAGAATTAGTAGAACTGGGTTTCCCTTTTTATTTTAAGATTGTGCTAGAGTGCAGGGAAAACCAGCTGTGTCTGTCAGAATGCTTTCAGCCACAAGGGACAAAAAAAATCTCACAAAGGGAGCTCAGCCAGTCAGAAGAATGGGTCACCTTGAGTCACACGTCCCAGGTGTGTGCAGGTCTGGGGACCCCGAGGAAATCAGGGGCCACAGACACAACAGTTCTTCCCTGTCACTGCCGTAGAATCCAGGCTCCCTCCTCCAAGGGGCGTGGCTGAAGAACTCAGAGAGCAGATCAGCCCTGCTGCTTCCAGGCTGTAGAACCAGCAAAGGCTCCATCTGCAGGGTCCATCCCCTCTAGGGAGGATGGGGGATGACGGCCCATGCCCTTGGGTGCGCCCCATGGCCAGGACACCGCGACCTGGTGAGTGTGCAGGATGACTGACTCCTGTGTGACAGAGGAGGAGCCAGGAGCACAGAGACATCAGGAGCCGCCTGTGGTGGAGCCAGGACGAGCACTGGCAGCCAGGGTCTGCCCTGCCCGTGCTTTGCACCAACAGCCCTCGCTGTCTGCACTTCACGGGGTTGTCTGGGTCCCGGAGTTTGTATGAGTAATGGGCAGGGCAGGCACATGGTAATGCTATCCACTGGCAGCTACCCGTTTTCCCAGCACTATCCCATTTCTGTCCTGGTTCCCAGCTTGTCCCCATGTGGCACCTGGGGCAGGGCATGACACAAGCTCCAGTGAGACCTCTGCCCTCAGACTCACCCACCCTCCTGCACCCCACATCTCAGGAGCCAGGAGCCGCTGCTGCTCCTCTAGGGTGAGGCCCTGGCTTCCATGGGGTTCACGACAAGCAGGGCTCGAGGTGTCATTGTTCCACCCACAGGACAACGTGCTTTTGTGAGTCAACAATATTTATACCATCGAGCAGCATCACCCTTAGGAAGGTGGCAGAAACATGGGAGATGGGCGGGAGGAGCCTCTCCGCTGGGCAGCTGAGGCCATGCGGGATTCCGCAGGAAGAGCCTCCATGGGGAGGAGAAGCAGGTTCAGGAGCCCACGGAAGAGGCCAGGCAGGAGGAAGGAGGAGGGCGAGGCCCGGGACGTTCTCCTTCCCACCTTGGCTTTGGTAGACAGATCCAAGGAGCTGCAGCCGGAGTGGCCTCCAGGCCCCCGAGAAGAATTCCTGGGAGATTTTGCAAAGCCAGGGTTTCCTTCACAAAGTGCCACTGTCAAAGGCATTCCAACCAGAGCGAGTCTTGAGCGAGGGCTGGGAAGAGGAGGCCGGGACTGGTGGGGCTGCACTCTCAGAAGGCCAGGGCTTCCTCCCTCTAGACGTTTACAGGTCAGGGACAAATTCATAATGTTTACCAAACAGACTCATACCTGGGAGGGTCCAGATATGCCAATATCTGGAGAACAAAGGCATTCCTAATTTTGCTTTAAAGCTAACAATATCGATTCTTGTAAAATAGAGCAATTAAGAAAACTAAACCTTTATCTCAAACCCTCATCAGAGAGCACATCTCCCATACACACAAGCCTTTTCCTAGGGCGGACGCTGCCTCCTGTTACTTTCGGGAATGTCCTTCTCTTGGCGGAGCAGCTGCGCTCCCGCCACTTTACTTTCTGAATCAACTTGCGTTTACTTTGCACTGCGGACTCGCCCTGAGTTCTTTCTTGTGCAGGACCCAAGAACCCTGCGTTGGGGTCTGGATCGGGATCCCTGTCCTGTTACATATTTCTGGCAACCACAGAAGCGACCATAGTGCAGAATCCCTGACCTGAGGCCGCCTTAGGGTACGTGGTGGGGTCCTCTAACACCCCTGCGGGGCCCACTGGCCACCTCTGCTGCAGGAGGCTTCAGCTGCCACCTCACAGCAGAAAGCATCTCACTGTGGAAACGAGGTGGGTTCTGCAGGAAACAGAAAGATTTAATTGATTTCAGTGGTGAAGAGAGAAAAGGCCAAAGCTGACTCTGGCACAGGACAGGCTTGGAGGGCGCTGAGGACGAGGTCGACCAGACGAAGGCGTGTGTGCCTTGACCTTCCCCTGGCCCTGCCCTGCCCAGCACCATCTGACTGACATTCTGTGCGGGGCTGAGTCCTCATGTCTTTCTCCTGGAGCGCCGCTTCCCACCTGGGGAGCTTTCAAAGCAAACTGGCTGGGACTCCACCCTCAGGTTTCTGACTGCATCGCCTGGGCTATGGCCCTGCCATGGTGTTTCCGAGGCGCTCCCAGGCGAGCCATGAAGCCTGCTCTGCTCTGCTCTGGGTCCCTGTGTTGCAGTCTGGAGTAGAAGCATCTGTGCAACTCAATTAAGCACCGATTCAATGACCCCCTATTTAGTACCTGGCATACTTTGTACTGGGCATGGGACTCGGTTATTGTGCCCCAGGAAATTACAGGGCACAGTCCCGGCCGAGAGTCCCTGTGCCTGGGGATACACACATCCAGCCCCAGCCTACTGTGAAGGGGAGGGAGGGTTTTTATAGAGAAGGGAGACTTTTGAAAATGCCAAGTCTCTTAGCTCAGTGTCCATGCCAGACCCTGCCCACTCCAACAGCCCCAGGGCCCCTCCTTCCTGTTGCCTTCAGCCTCTGTCCTTGCTTTGTTGCTGAATCAGCACAGCATGAAAGTGCCGTCAGATCCACCAGTTTCTCCTGGATGCTGTGGCCGTGGAGGTAGGCTGTGGCTTCCGTCCCCTCAGCCACGTAGCCACAATCACCCGGTTACCCAGGAGGAGAAGCGTGAGTGGAGCACTGCCACCACCACCCTTAGCCCCTTCTCACGCCACGTCCTGTGACTCGGCCCCCACAGTCCTCCCCTCCCAGTGCACCATCTCAAAACGTAACTCATCTGCCTCTCAAGGGGCTAAAAATCTGACAAATTGATTTCCTTTAAGATATGATTGGACAGAACACGTGCTGTAGCTCACGCCTGTAATCCTAGCACTTTGGGAGGCGGAGGCAGCCAGATCACGTGAGGTCAGGAGTTAGAGACCAGCCTGGCCAATGCGGTGAAACCCACTCTCCTCTATCTCAACTAAAAATACAAAAATTAGCTGGTATGGTGGCGGGCGCCTGTAATCCCACCTGCTCAGAAGGCTGAGGCAGGAGGATCACTTGAACCAGGGAGGCAGAGGTTGCAGTGAGCTGAAATCAGGCCATTGCACTCCAGCCTGGGCATCATAGCAAGACTCCATCTCAAAAAAAAAAAAGATATAATTGGATTGATAAAGCTTAATAGTTACCATCTTAGAGGTGTCTCTAGTCTGTCGGCTGAAGTGCCTCCATGTTGAAAGCGTGAAGAGTCTGTAGTATACATTGGGAGCGAATTCTCCAGGGTCTCTCATGTTGCTACATGCCTTGTAGGCAAGACACTAACTGCCTTTGTCCAAGGCTGTCTCTTCCAGAATGACTGTACAGCAAACAGCCCTGAAAGATACAGTTTCTCTCTGGAACAAAGGGTGGTCACGTTCCTGCCTGTGACAGACGATTTGCAACCTCTGAGCTGTAACGCACCTGCTGTGTGTGGGGGCGCCACCTGTGCCCAGTCACTCACCCTATGGCACTGGAAGACAAGAGGAACTGCCATCCAGATGCAGATGTCCATGCTGCCTGTGCCAGGAGTAACAGTCTTTCTTCTCTGACCTTGGAAGCTCATGCCTCCCACAGCATCCGTGAAACTGGCAGGCTGATGCATTAGCTCACAAATGGTGAAATCTCAGTCTTTCACAGTTTCTGGCACTGTGTTCATATGATGGATGATTACATAGCTGTCAAAATGAACGTACTGCGGTGAGACATAACATGGTGAAACTTAGCAACATAAGTTAAAAAGAAAGTCTAAAATCACTACAGAAAGTACAAGACCAGGTTAGTAAAGTTAAGCACGTTCATACACACGCACACTTTTTAGGAATACATATGGGTGCAAAACTATTTTTTAAAACGTGAAAGTGGGGGAGCAGGGACATGGGATTTAGGATGATGGTCACCTAGGGGTGAAGAGCCAGGGGACGGTGTGAGAGCAGTGTGGAGCTGTGTGGTTTAAGGTAGGTTATGGCCAAAATCCTGGCTTTTGTTTGGGGTGGTAAGGTATAGATGCTCCATCTACATTATCAAAATAAACAGCTGACTAGTAGCTCACAGTATTGGCCAATGATGAAAGTGTGCTACATGAAGCAAGGATTATTATTAAGTCAGTTTGTCTGCCTGAAAACACTTAATAAGGATGGACAGATAAATAGTTTAAATGATTAAATGCATGGATGAATAGACGGATGGATACGTAAACAACAGACACGAAGGTTGGCCAAAAACCTCCTTCTTGAGGACGCGCCTGACTCAGGAACGCCTATCCTTTCTTCCCCTTCCTTAATCTAAAGATGAAACGAGACACGTCACAGGGAATACGGGTTTAGAGGACTGACTACCAATGCCGCATGGCAGAGTTTGGTTGTTGCTCTTTTTCTTGGGATGGGTTTGCATAAACACCTGCAATAGCAATTTCTTATACTGCAGAGCCCCAAAGACACCCTTCAAGTCCGCTAGTCTGGACGTGGTGAACTTTGCTGTAGGTTCAGCAAGACCCATCCACAGCATTGATGGAATTTCTAGAAAAACTTGCCAGCCGGCCTCTTTGCCTGGCTCTGTGAAGTCCCAGAGAGGCTAAGGGAGCCTGGGAGCCACCAGAATTGCGGGTTTCTCCTTGTGGGGTGCTCACTAGGGCCTGGGTGCCACACAATGGGGACATGGGAACGGAGGTGCCCACCCACCCCGGCAGCAGCTCCAGGCTTGCAGGGCCGTGCACTCTGCACCCAGGTGACACTCTTGGGATCTGGCCACGTGGCGGGTCCTTTGGCTCAGCTTGTTCCGTGCCCCCAGAGCATGTGCTGCCTGTACCAATGTCCCCCTAAAAGGGATGATAGTTTACAGGCTTTTCTGGGCCTCGAGGCTTGAGTTAAATTTTACAAGCTAATTTCCTTGAAAGACAGAATTGCTGGGGGTGAAGAAAGGCTTGTATAACTTGACCAAGGAATGAGATGTGTAATTTAAAATTACTTCATAGGCTGGGCATGATGGCTCATGCCTGTAGTCCCAGCACTTTGGGAAGCCGAGGCAGGCAGATCACCTGAGATCTGGAATTCAAGACCAGACAGGGCAACACAGTGAATGAAACCCTGTCTCTACTAAAAATACAAAAATTAGTCAGGCAGGGTGGTGCATGTCTGTAATCCCAGCTACTCAGGAGGCTGAGGCAGGAGAACTGCTTAAACCCAGGATGTGAAGGTTGCAGTGAGCCAAGATTGCACCACTGCACTCCAGCCTGGGCAACACAGCAAGACTCTGTTAAAAATAATAAATAAATAAATAAAATAAAATAAATTCCTAGGAAATGGAATAGTAACTATTGAAACATGGAGTTTCCGGGGCTCACGCGGCCCAGGCCCTGGCTGGAGACTGTAACCCCGGCGCCGCCCCGGCTTTATCCCCTTCCCTGTGGGTCAGAGGCGGAGACGGCTGCTTTCAGTGCTGAGTTGCCGGCATTCCCGCTTCCACAGCACGCCCTGGTCCTCACAGCAGGTACGGGTCTCCCAGGCGTCTGAAAGAGGAATCAGAAGATAAAGATTCTATTCCAGGTGCGATGACCGCTCTTGGATCCCTTTGTCCACACCGCAATCACACACAACTCCTTTGAGGTTGCAGTTTTTCACTCGTGGCCTTTGGTTCACGATGCCCATCACCCCCACACCCCAGTCCAGGAGGATTCATTTGACAATGTCTGTGAAGGGCTGACCTCATCAAAGGAAAGAGCTATATGAATCGGACACATTCAAAATAGAAGTGAAGCCAGAAGATGTTTAATCTCAAGGGTAAACGCTTCCTGTCCAGTTCAATAAACCACATGTGTTCAGAGAGGAGCAGGTGACACAACGGAAGAGGGAAAACAGCGCTCCACAGGGGAACAAAAGCGGGCCCGCCCAGCGGGCAGCAGAAGGAAAGGCGCCCAGTGCTTAGAGGTCCGCAGCTGACAAGAGGGCCTGTCCTGGGGCCACATGCACAGGAAGCAGACAGCATCACAGGCTGTTGCTTGGCGCTTCCATGCAGTGTCAAGGCACCCCTAATTGGTGGACGCACCCCGCATTGGGAAGTCGGGGGTGGGCTTAGCCTTTCCCTGGAGCTCGGGTAAGGCACTCCCATCTTGTAGAGGAGGGCTGGCCACACACTTTTCAGTTTGCATGAAGGCCTACGATGCCTTTGCCACGTGAATTCCATCAAACCCCTCCCTCCCTGAGAGGTGTTGGAGCACCACAGCCGGGAACCCAGGTCCTGGAGCCTTGGTTCAAATCTCAGTTCTATTGCTTAATATTTCCCCCAATATTTTGTTATGAAAAATTTTAAACACAGAAAAGCTGCAAGAATGGCTCAGTGAGAACCCACCCGCCCGCTGCCCGCTCCTACATGCTAACAGTGGACAATTTATCACATCCACCCCTCTGTCTACCAATCCGTCTTGCTTTCATGTATTTCAAAATAAACTTCAGGCCAGGCAACCTCCCATCAGGAAGGTCAAGGCGTGGTCTCCCACGGCTGCCCCAAAAACACCTCCAAACAACTCTGCCCGAGAGCAACCAGGGTTATGTGGATTTCACTTTACAAGTAAGATGCCAGATTAAGGAGAAAGATTACAGATGGGGAGGGAAGTCAGGGATGGTCCCTGCTCGAGTGCTATCACTGAACAGCAGCGGGCATCCGTGACTCCGATGGCCACGCCACAGCCCTTCTGAGCAGACAGGCGGCGTGACCAGCATTCCCACACCCTCCAACAGACGACTCAGAAAGGCAGGGCTTTTACGGAAACACCTGAGCCGAGAAGTCATCCGCTAATAGTTTTCTTTGTCAGACTCTTTGTTTTCAGTGTTTCATCAGGAGCAATCTCAGCTTTAGAGGAAGTTTGGAAAAAAATAACCCATTGTCCACGCTTAACTATTTGTTTTTTGGGTTTCTTTTGTTTTGTTGTTTTGCTGGTTGACGAGGTTCACCTTGGCAACCTCAACATGTCTCTGAAAAAACAGGATGTTCTCCTGCACAGCCAATGTCCCATTCTCTCATCTAAGAAAGTGAGTAATGATTCCTTAATGCCATCTCCTATCATGTCCAAATTCAGAATGTCCCCATAGTCCCCAAACGCCTTGTATTATACAACCAAAGTTCATGCATTATATTTTGCTTTTCTGTCTCTATTGCCTCTTTTTATTTCATTTTTTGAGACATGGTTGCACTCTGTTGCCCAGGCTGGAGTGCAGTGGCGGCATCTCGGCTCACTAGAACCTTCGCCTCTTGGATTCAAGTGATTCTCTCGCCTCAGACTCCCAGGTAGCTGGGATTACAGTCACACATCATTGCATCTGGCTAAATGTTGTATTTTTAGTAGAGACAGAGTTTCACTATGTTGGCCAGGCTGGTCTTGAACTCCTGACCTCAGGTAATCCACCCACCTCAGCCTCCCAAAGTGCTGGGACTACAGGCATGAGCCACAGCACCTGGCCTATAAAAATAATTTACTCTTGAAATTTGACAGGATTTTAACAAAAGTATGTTCATGCCTCCTGAATACATCTTCTATGAGAACTGCATACAGATATTCACCTGTTCACAAGAAAATTGAGTAAATTATTTAAATGTTACTGTGCCCTCCCTGGATTGGACTTTGGAATTTGCCTTTCATTAACACACTACAGTCTGATGTGGGGCTAAAATGTAAACACAATCTCTGTTTTAAAATAAGTGATCCTACATAAAATTAGCAAAATGGAACGCTGCTAGGCTGTGAAAATGAGGTGCCCAGTGGGACGTCAGGCGTGCTCCTAGTGCGGTCTCACCGTTGCCTGACTCTCCGTCTACCCGTCTTCCTGGAGTGGTGGCCGCTGCGTCTGACCCTGACTCAGATGTGAATTGACTCCAGCGCATCCTGAGTTTGCTGGCTTCTGGTGCAGGGCTGGTGTGAGACGGGCAGGTAATGGTGCCATCTTGGCTCACTGCAACCTTTGCCCCCCAGGAACATGCCTGCAACCGACACCCACTGGATGGAGTTTCTCTCCCGGCTTCCCTGCCCTGCTCTCAGAGTCCCCCAGATCCTAGGCCCTCACTGCCGAGGGCCACAGCCCTGAGCAAGCACCAGCTTTCCTCCCTGAGCTGTACTAGGGCCCCAAACCCACCTCATACCCCCAGGATCCCAAGATGGCAGTAAGTGTCAGTGGCCCCCAGAAAGGTCACATCCACTGGAAGCTGTGAATGTGACTTTATTTGGAAATAGGGTCTTTGTGGATGGAATCAAGGTGATGTCACACTGAAGTAGGGTGAGCTCAGGTGCAACCATCAGTGTCTTTAAAAGAAGGAAATTGGGCCAGGTACAGTGGCTGCAGTCCCTGACCTCGGGCTTCCAGTTGCCAGCACGGTGAGAGAACGCACTTCTGCTGCGTACACTGTGCCGTGTGTGACCCTTTGTTACCACATCCCTAGGACACGAACTCAGGAGGCGTCTGTGACTGGCCAGGGTGTCCTTTTGAAGCCGGTTTTAAAGCAGGATGGTGTCTCATCTCGAGGAAACATCTCAGATGGTGAGGGTGAGGACCAGCTGCTCAGCAGGAAGCAGTCACACCTCAGAATGGAAGAGGAGAATTTGAGAAAGCTGCTTCGATCTGCAGGTTTTGAAGGAACTGTGGGCATTTTGATGTCACTTTTATGAGCAATTGTGCCCAAGGCACCCATGTAGAAATGGGAAATCATAACTTCCAAGCATTGCTCATCACAGACACCCCCGATCAGACAAGCCAATAGCTCCTTATCCATCCCAGGCTTTCCCCTGCTCCCTGCTGAGGAGACCCTGGGCCAGGGAAGAGGCAAATTCACGCAATAATTCAGCAAAATAGCTCCTTGACCTTTTTTTTTTTTTTTTTTGAGGTGGAGTCTCTCTCTGTCACCCAGGCTGGAGTGGAATGGTACCGTCTTGGTTCACTGCAACCTCTGCCTCCCAGGTTCAAGCGATTCTCCTGTGTCTCAGCCTCCTGAGTAGCTGGGATTACGGGGGCCCGCCACCACGCCTGGCTAATTTTTGTATGTTTGGTAGAGACTGGGTTTCACCATGTTGGCCAGGCCGGTCTCAAACTCCTGACCTCAGGTGATCTGCCTGCCTCAACCTCCCAAAGTGGTTTAAGAAGGAATCATACCCCCTCACTTTCATCTGGTTGTTCACATGCTAATTCTGAGAAACATAGCCATTGCACTTTGATACTAATTATTCTGCTTCTTACAATATTTAACCAGTACTCTGACAAATTGTTAATTTAAGAAGAATTTGCAAAGGAAGTAACCCTACTGTGCTTTCTAAAAGGTAGACTAGAAAAGAGTGTGTGAAAGCGTCTCACTGTAACCTTCCCTGAAAGGGTTAGCTTTTTAAAATCGCAGCCGACCAAACCTGAGCTCTGCATCCAGAACTTCAGCTTTGCGTGGTGTGTGACCGTATAATGCAAGCTGCACATTGTGGTGACCTACCAGTTTGAGTTGAATTAAATATTGAAAGCAAACTCCAGAAATATCTCAAAGGAAACACACCAGCAATATTGTATCGATTGTGCTAGGCTGCTTAATAATTAATTCCCTCACCTCAGTTTTTGAATGTCGTTCTGTTTATGCCTCAGCACCAAAAGCAACTGAGAAAGGGGCCGCAGCTCTGGCCTCCATCTGCTGCTGCACATTCGGAGCAGGGCGCAGTGGGGGTGGGGAGGAAAGTGGACCCCTTTTGTGTGTCCACTTCCTAGGAACCCAGGCCAGCGTCTCAGAGCAGACCTCGGCTTCAAGCAAAAACAGAACTTGTTTCCCCCTCAATAGGGTGGCCCTCCCAGGTTCAGCAGACAGAGAATCGAAACAAGGACCCCTCCAAACACAGCAGGAGTACCGACAAACTCCGGAAAGTTCAGCCGTGGAGTTGTGGCTGCGTTTTGTGGCCCTGCTTCAACCCGATCAGTGTTTTGAACGCTGTTGGGGGAAGACGAGAGTCTGTTCACATGCTGCCCAAACCAGAAATGCCGGCGTCATGTCCACGCTTCTGCTTCTTTGAAGAAGGGACCGTCTCACACGTCCAGACAGGGCTTTGGAACTGGAGATGAAACCCTGTGAAAGGGAAGCCTTGGTTTGTAGTCACACCCAGCCTGGGCAAGGAGGCCAGAGGAGGCCGGAGGAGGTCGATTCTGTGTCTTGGGTGGGGCCTTGCTTAATTCTTTTTTTTTTTTTTAATTTGAGACAGAGTCTCGCTCTGTCACCCAGGCTGGAGTCCAGTGTTGCCATCTTGGCTCACTGCAACATCTGCCTTCAGGGTTCCAGTGATTCTCCTGCCTCAGCCTCCCAACTAGCTGGGATTACAGGTGCGCACCACCACGCCTGGCTAATTTTTGTATTTTGTAGTAGAGATGAGGTTTCACCATGTTGACCAGGCTGGTCTCAAACTCCTGGCCTCGTGATCCGCCTGCCTCAGCCTCCCAAAGTGCTGGGATTATAGGTGTGAGCCACCGCACTGTGCCCCCTTGCTTAATTCTTAAAAGGACTGATTAAAAACAAAAAGCCTGATCGAATTACAGATTTAACAACTGAATTAGTGAAAATAATCTTACTTGAAGGATTTCGCCAACAGGAAGAGCTGGGGATTGTTCACGGACGTTTTTTTGTCTTGTTTAGTTTTCCTCATCACATACAAAGCCTTCCTCGTTCCACCCAGGGGTGGGAGAGGGACAGGCCTTTCCCTGACTGGGCTGTCAGGGCTCACGGGGTGCATACAGAGCTCCCACCTGCAGCCAGGAGCAGAACTGAGCACCCAGCTTCGGGTTCCACGGATCTCACAACGATCTGACATGTGCAGCAGCAGGGCTGGAGCAGGGGCCACTGCCCTT
The DNA here is from genome assembly GCF_001604975.1 of Cebus imitator. Lineage (NCBI taxonomy): Eukaryota > Metazoa > Chordata > Mammalia > Primates > Cebidae > Cebus > Cebus imitator. Next base: position 10,852,950 of record NW_016107329.1, read on the forward strand.
GGAGGCTCGGATGAGCCAGTCATGCAGGACAGCACAGCGGGGACGGGGTTGTCAAGTAAGGGAGACGGTGAGGGGAGGTGACCACAGGGAACCTGGGACTGGGCCAGGCAGGAGAAAAAGGGTCTCATTCTGTTTCTGTAAGCTTTGTTAGTTTCAGGTCTTAAGTCCCATAACATAATTCAAATTTGGGATCCTTGCATTACCTCGTTTATGCAAGTAGAATATAGAATACTACACATTAGGCCAAAAGACCAATGAAAGCAACATTTTATACATTTATTCTTTTTTTTTTTTTTTGAGACGGAGTCTTGCCCTGTCACCAGGCTGGAGTTCAGTGGCATGATCTCTGCTCTCTGCAACCTCCACCTCCTGGGTTCAAGTGATTCTCCTGCCTCAACCTCCCAAGTAACTGAGATTACAGGCACCTGCCACTGCTCCTGGCTAATTTTTGTATTTTTAGTTGAGAAAGGATTTCACCATATTGGCCAGTCTGGTCTCGAACTCCTGACCTCAGGTAATTTGCCTGCCTCCACCTCCCAAAGTGCTGGGATTACAGTCCTGAGACACCGCACCCAGCCTCCTCCATTCATTCATTCGTCCATTCAGCCCATATTTCTCAAGCACTATCTAAGAGCTGAGCCTGTACTGGACTCTGGGTGTGGGACGCTCCTCACAGAGCTGCGCTGAGTCGGGCCTTCCTGCAGCCACCTCTGGTATTGGTCAGTGCTGCCTCCCATGCAATGCTGTCTCAGCGGTGCACCTCCAAGAACACACTGGGTTCTTTTGGCTTCGTGCTGGGAGTCCCGTCATTTGATAACTGAAGAACAACATGCTGTGTAGACACCTGAGACTCTGCTTCATTGGCTCAGCATCCCTGGGGTGCACTCGTTCACCCCAGAGACCACCCCGTTCCTACACCTTGCTGCAATTCTGCAAGAGGCCATTTGGTCTGGTGGCAAGGTGGCCTCTGATTAGCCAGCCCCCACTTCAGCACAGCTTCTGTGGGGTCCAGAAATGCTCACTTCTCTCCAGAAGGCAATGTGGGGTCCTTGCCCCTGGGTGGCCCCTCCCATCTGACACTAAGAATTGCAACGGTGGCTTCTCCTCTTGGCCCTCATGGGTGGCATCCCCAAGGGCCTTCTGTTTGCACCCCAGGCACTGGACAGAGCCTTCTCTCCTTCTGCCCACACCTGGAGGCCATACCCAGCCCTGGTCCCATCCTGCCCCGATAAGCAGATCCAGCATCACACTCCCTAATGAGAAGTGTTGATGGAAGAGGTGAGGCACAGGGAACTCACACTTTCTTCATATGGCAGGAGGTAACCGGGTCTCTCTGGGCAGTTGTGTCTCCCTCCTAAGTTCTCTCCTTTTGCTCGTCCCCAAGTCTCTATGTAAAGCACCAACCTCTCTCTCCCTCGCTGTGAACGATTTACCTCTGAGCTCAGCTTCTGGGCTCTGTTCAGCCAAACAACAGTCACGCTGACACTCAGACCATCTGTGGTACTTCAAGGGTGCCCCTCAGTGGACTCAGCCTCCACACGCCTTCTCTTCACAAGATGATGGAAATATTTTCCACCTAACAAAATATAAGCAAACAGTCGGGGCGCAGTGGCTCTCGCCTGTAATCTGAGCACTTTGGGAGGCCGAGGCAGTCGGATCACCTCAGGTCAGGAGTTCGAAGCCATCCAGGTCAACGTCGTGAAAACTTGTCTCTATTCAAAATACAAAAATTAGCCAGGCATGTTGGTGAGTGCCTGTAATCCCAGCTACCCCAGAGGCTGAGGCAGGAGAATTGCTTGAACCCGGGAGGTGGAGTTTGTAGTGAGCCGAGATTGCGCTATTGTACTCCAGCTTGGGTGACAGAGAGGGGCTCTGTCTCAATAGTAATAATGATAAGAATAATAATCAAACAGAAATGTCCTGGCTGAAGTGCTGTTGCAAAGGAGACATGCTCTCCTTGACATGGGCAGGCGAAAACGGCTAGACTGCTGAGGCTTGTCCTGTGACCTAGCCTTGTGCCCTCGGGTCACTTACTCTCCCTGGGCCTCAGTTTCCCCATCTATAAAAGGAAGGGGTTGGGCTCATAGTGTCCAGTTCTAACTGGATCTGGAGCAACTGGAATGTCACCACCCCCGCCCCCGGGGACACGTCGCTTACACAGAGAGACACACTGGCCACCTCTTTCCAAAGAGTCATGGCACCATCTTCGGAGCTGTTAGCAACAATAGTCCTCATTCTCTGTGCCAACTGGCTGTAGGTGTCTAGAAAGAGACTGAATTCTAGTTGTGTGCCAGGTGCCATAAAGGGAGCCCTGAGCAGGTGGCTGGGGGGTCACCATTCAGTCTCCATGCAGAGCGTTGACTGGCACACTGAAGATGCCAACCCTAGGTGATTCTCCAGAAGCTCACGGCCAGCTGTCTGTTCTCACCGCACAGAACCAATGCCTGTTCCCTTTTCCTCCAGCTCTGCCATTGTTCCCACCTAAGTCACGTGCTGACCCATCGAGCTTCCTGAATTTTAACAGCTGTTTTTCTGTTCGAGTGGAGGTTGCAAGAGAAGGTGGTTGCATGGCTTAGCAGTGGACAAGACCAAGCCCGTGAACGTGGCTGCTGGGCTGAAGCTTCACACAGATCTCCGGGCAAAGCCACACCTCATGCCCGTCAAACGAGTCAAAAGGGATTTCTCTAAAAGCTTTGAAATGCAAGACTGATTCAAGGTGGAACTCAAAAATGACAACAGCAGCTCCCAAAAGGTCCTCTGTCTCCACCTAAAGCCCCGGTAAGCTTGTCTGTCACTCCAGAGCATGTAAGCATGCACAGCACTGTGGAGTGATCCCAGGCCCCGTGAGGAAGGAAGGTGCGACCCTTGAGGGGGGAGCTGTGTGTTCATTCCCGTTTTAAAGCGAGTAGAAGCCCAGGAAAGTAGAGTGATGTGCAGAAGAGCATCCTGGCCATCCGAGACTTGGGGGTGCAGGTACTGGATCATATGACAAATGCAGGCTTCACCCTGCACTCTGCCCACCCCGAGGCTCTGGGCCTCAAACGTCATAGAACACTCACGCACTTCTCAGGGGCTCAGTGTAAACTGCACACTCTTGGCAAACCCGATTATAACATTTGTCAAGCAGATAACGCCTTGAGAAAATGTAGAAGAAGGATTGGCGTTTTGCCACTCAAAACCTTAAATGAACTCCCACTCTAAGATGTGAGCCTTTGCGGTTGATGATCACACAGCGTCTTCCACTGGAACGCTTCCCTTTTGCACTGAGATCTCGGCTTCACGTGCTGTACAAGAAAAGCACAGCTATTGTGCAAGGAGAATGAGAGGGGCAAAAATGAATGTGAATCTGCTGCAAAATGCCCTCCTCGATCCTCATGCCTTATTCATGAATGTGCCTCATCAACATTTAGACCACAGACATTTGTACTATAAGTAGAAGTTCTAGAGAAAGTAGATAACTTAAATTTTCTTACTTTAACCAACTCGATGAATAATGCATAATATGCTATATAAGATGCTTATCAAGTTTGACTTAGAAAATGAGGAAGTAAATTTACTGAAATAAGAAGGAAAGAGAAAAACTCCAAATTATTCAGGGACTTGAGATCTACAATAACAACAAAATACCACACACACTTAAAAAGAACTGACCAAGAGGAATTCCTCCCCTTAGTTATTTAGTCTACATGGAAAAAAGCATTGTCATTTATGGAGAACTTTATTTAATAAAATAGGCTTGCTGTGTGCAAAACACCCTCTTGTCCTTGGTTCCTGTCAACAAAACAAAAATCCAACTTCTGCCTAACACCAGATGCCTTCATGGCCTGCAGCTTCCCTTCCCGCTGTCTGATAACATTGAACGGAAAAAATTCTTTAAGAAACAGTCAGAGAAGCTTTAAGAGTCTGGCAGGCCAAGGAAGTTCTGCTTCAAAAATTTAAGCTCTGCAATTCTATTAGGACAAAAGGGAGCTGGGAGCTCCCATGGCGAGATTCCACGTCCCGTCTGTAGAGCCACAGGCCTTCGGTGGGAAACTGGAATACTCAGCTCTATCTCCCCTACCAGATGGGCATGGATGGAGGTCACCTGCTCCTGCAGCTGTCGTGGCACTAGCAGATCTCAGCAGCTCTCATGGCCCCTCAGTCCTGGGGCCACCTGGGCATGAGAGGACAGGGACTGAGATTGGGAGAGAGAGATGCCAATAAAAAGGAGAGAGTCAGATCCAAGTGACAGAGAGAGAAAAGAGAGCAGCTCACCAACACCAGCACACCGTGGGCACTCTGTGAACCCCAGGTATTGGGGACAGCTCTCAGCTAATTTAGAAAGTTTATTTTGCCAAAGTTAACGATGAGCACCCGACTGTCTCAGGAAGTCCTGACATGTGCCCAAGGTGGTTGGGCACAGCTTGGTTTTATACATTTTATGGAGACATGAGACATCAATCAATATGTGTAAGATGTATGTTGGTCCTGTCCAGAAAGGTGGGACGACTCGAAGTGGGGAGAGGGCTTCCAGGTCGTAGGTAGGTAAGAGACAAACGGTTGCATTCTTCTGAGTTTCTGATTAGCTTTTCCAAAGGAGGCAATCAGATATGCATCTATCTCAGTGAGCAGAGGGTAACTTTGAGTTCTGCTTGACCTTTGTCCACAAGGAAATTCCCTTATAAGGGAAGTATGTAGCTTTTTTTTTTTCTTTTCTAAAATCTTAACCAGCTTCCTTGTTAAGGAATAGAGTGGGATGCAGCTTTGCCCTAAGCAGTTCCCAGCTGAACTTTTCCCTTTGGCTTACTGATCTTGGGGTGCCAGGATTTATTTTCTTTTCACGCATTTCAAGGCAATCCTGCTCTGTCTGTGAAGATGACAGAAAACGGCATGCAAGTGAGCCGGACCCAGCCCTTTCCATCAGGACGCAGAGAACTCCCGGCCAAATGGTCCCTGGGCTGCAGAAGAGAAAGAAAAGGAGAAAAGGAGGAACAAGAAAGGGAGTTCCTGGTTTCAAATAACCCTGTTGAATTAAGCAGTTTGTCACCCATTTTTTTTTCTTTTCTTTTTTTTTAAAAAAAAAAGAGAGAAAGAAAGAAAAAAAGAATAATAATAATAATAATAAAATGAAGGAGAGGAAGGAAGAGGAAGAGAAAGAGGGAGAGAGAACGGAAGTGTTGCTTTATTGCCCGGGGTAGAATGCAGTCTAAAAATGGGTATTGAAAACCTCTTTTATGCTAATGGAAACAGGAAAAATATAAAAAAATAAAAAATAATGAGGGAAGAAAATAACAAATAAGCAGTCAACCAATATTTCATTTAAACCTATGAGTAGGTGTGATGTGGTACTGATAAGAGTGTGTATTTTGTGTATTTAAAGTGGAGAGTTCTATAAATGTTTATTAAGTTTACTTGTTCCAGATCTGAGTTCAAGTCCTGGATATCCTTGTTAATTTTCTGTCTTGTTGATCTGTCTAATATTATTGTTGAAGTCTCCCACTATTATTGTGTGGGAGTCTTTCTTTATAAGTCATTAAGAGCTTGTCTTATGTATCTGGGTGCTCCTATATTAGGTGCATATGTATTTATGATCAACGAGACCTGTTGTTACTTTGATCCTTTTACCATTATGTAATGTCCTTCTTTGTTTCTTTTAGTCTTTGTTACTATTAAAGTCTATTTTGTCAGAGACGAAAGTTACAACTCCTGTTTTTTTTTTTCTCTCCATTTGATTGGTGAGTCTTCCTCCAACCTTTTGTTTAGAATCTTGGTGTGTCCTTGCTTATGAGATGGATCTGGACCCAGCATGCAGATGGGTTTTGACTTCTTATTCAACTTGTGTGTCTGTGTCTTTGATTTGGGGCATTTAATCCATTTAAATTTAGGATTCATATTGACATTTGTGAGTTTAATATTGTCATTTAATGCTAGCTGGCTATTTTGCCCATCAGTTCATATAGATTCTCCATTATAAAGATACTCTTTATCTTTTGGTATGTTTTTGGGATGACTGATAATGGTTGTTCCTTTCTGTGTGTAGTGCTTCTTTCAGAAGCTCTTGTAAAGTAGGCCTGGTGGTGATGAAATCTCTGAGTGCTTGCTTGTTCACAAAAAATTTTATTTTTCCTTCATTTATGAAACTTAGTTTGGCTGGATATGAGATTCTGGGTTGAAAATTCTTTTCTTTGAGGATATTGAATATTAACCCCCACTCTCTTCTAGCTTATAGGATCTCTGCTGAGAGATCTGCTGTGAGTCTGTTAGGTTTCCCTTTATGGGTAACCTGACCTTTCTCTCTAGCTGCCCTTAGAATTTTCTCCTTTATTTCAACCCTGGTAAATCTAAGGATTATGTATCTTGGGGTTGCTCTTCTTGTGGAATATCCTTGTGGTGTTCTCTGTATTGCCTGGAGTTGAATATTGTCCTGCCTTACTAGATTAGGAAAGTTTTCCTGAATAATATCCTGAAGAATATTTTCCAGCTTGGATTCATTCTCTTCATGACATTCAGGTACACCTATCAAATGTAAATTAGGTCTTTTCACATAGTCCCATATTTCCTGTACACTTTGCTCATTCCTTTTTACTCTTTCGTCTCTAATCTTGTCTTCTCGTTTCATTTGATTAAGTTGGTCTTTGACCTCTGATATCCTTTCTTCTCCTTGATCAATTCGAGTGTTAAAACCTGTGCATACTTCTCAAAGTTCTCTCATTGTATTCTTCAGTTCCATTAATTCACTTATATTCCTCTCTAAATTGTCCATTCTCATTAGGATTTCGTCAAACCTTTTTTCAAGGTTCTTAGCTTCCTTACATTGGGCTAGAACACGCTCCTTTAACTCACAGAAGTTTCTTATTATCCAATTTCTGAAGCCTAATTCTGTTATTAGAACTCACTCATTCTCCATTAAGCCTTGTTCCCTTGTTGATGAGGAACTGTGATCCTCTGTGGAGGGAGAAGCATTCTGATTTTGGGTATTCTCAGCCTTTTTACGCTGTTTTCTTCCCGTCATTGTAAATTTATCCATCTGTCGTCATAATTACCGACTTTCAAATGAGGTTTCTGAGTAGACGTCCAACTTGTTGATTCCCAGCACCGAAATCCGAGCAACCCACTGCGCCGGCCAGAACAGCGGTGCCAAGACTCCTGGTGCTTTTCTGCCCGGGAATCTCTGGTCTGGCTTCCCTCCTGGGTCCCCCTTTCAGTCAGCTGAATGGGCGACTCTGCCTTCCCAGAGCTCCAAACATCGACCAAAAGGGGAACCAGTCCCGTTCACTCCGCACCGGGCACCGCCGCACCAGCCACAAGAGCCGCGCTGGCGTCCCGTGGGGCTCCTCCGCTGGGAATCTCCTGATCCGTGAGCAAAAAAAGTTCGTCTGAAAGTGTGGCGTCCTCTCGTTCTCTGCGCTTTCACTGAGAGCCACAATCCCGAGCTGCTAGACATCGGCCATCTTGGGTCTCTCTCCTGTCACTCATTTTTATCTTATTAAGTTGAACCAAATTCAGTGTTTTACGTTGAACCATATGAAATAGCCATTTTTGCTGGTAAAACTGGAGAATTTAATGTAGTGGTGATTTCATATAGTTCCACTTGATATACTGTTGGTGAGAGTGAGTTCTGACTTGATATATTGTTGCGGGGCTCAGCTCTGACTCGATACATTGTTGGCAAGGGTCAGCTCTGACTTGATATACTGTTGGCGGGGGTCAGCTCTGACTTGATATACTGTTGGC
>NW_016107329.1:10860872-10879153 GCF_001604975.1 Cebus imitator
GGGTCAGCTCTGACTTGATATACTGTTGGCGGGGGTCAGCTTTGACTTGATATACTGTTGGCGGGGGTCAGCTCTGACTTGGACCCACAGGAATTCGCAGACTTTTTCAAATGACCAAGTTCAGGAATGAAAGCATGGATGACACCATTGACCGTGTTTACAGAAACAAAAAGGGATGGTGGGACTGCTAGGAGAACTGTGTGTCAACAAAGTGGTAACTAAGATGAAATGGACATTTTTATAGTAATAAAAGCTACTGAAACTAACTCAAGAAGAAATAGAAAATCCAAACATACGTATAACAAGTAAAGAGACTTAATTAGTAATTTAAAATTTTTCTACAAAGAAAAGCCCAGGCCCAGCTAGAAGTAATACCAAAATCTCACAAACTCTTTCAAAAAATAGAACACTTCTAAGGAATACCTTCTAATTAATTGTATGAGGCCATTATTACCCTGATACCAAATGCAGGCTAAGACTGATCACAAGAAAACTACCTCAATAAATATAAATGTGGCCGGACGTGGTGGCTCACACCTGTAATCCCAGCACTTTGGGAGGTTGAGACGGGTGAATTACCTGAGATCAGGAGTTCAAGACCAGCCTGGCCAACACAGTGGTCATTTTTTTTTAACCAACATGTTGAATTTGACCATCATGTTCAATTTTTTGTAGACAGGTCTCTATAAAAAATTGCACATCCACGTTATGAGATAAGGCTCAGACTGCTCAGCAGGGAGGACATCAGTGCCACAATACGATTCTTTATCTTTCACTCTATGTTGCTTTAGTTCACCTTCATTATGACTTACAACATATGTTACCAGTTGAAGTTGACGGTATCCTTTTAGTTGCATGCATTATTTACTGACCAGAGGTCTTCGGACATGGCTGAGTCAAGATGTCCCCCTTGGGTTCTCTACTTGAGGGTACAGAGCAAGAATAATTCGGATTTGAGGAAAGGTAGGACTCAATCCCAGACCCAGTATTCCTTGTCCAAGATATTTAGGCTATATAAGAATACAATTTGCAGGCCAGGCGCGGTGGCTCATGCCTGTAATCCCAGCACTTTGGGAGGCTGAGGTGAAATTCCGTCTCTACTAAAAATACAAAATTAGCCAAGTGTGGTGGCTCATGCCTATAATCCCAGCTACTTGGGAGGCTGAGGCAGGAGAATTGCTTGAACCTGGGAGGCAGAGGTTGCGGTGAGCCAATATCATGCCATCATACTCCAGCCTGGGTGACAGAGTGAGACTCCATCTCAAGAAAAAAGAAAAAAATCGTCTGGGCACCATGGCTCACGCCTGAATTCCAAGCACTTTGGAGGTCAAGGCGGGCGAATTACCTGAGGTCGGGAGTTCAAGACCAGCCTGACCAACATGGTGAAACCCTGTCTTTAAAAAAGAAAAAACACTTTAACATTTCTTAGCAGAAAGATAAAAGAGACTACTTCAGGGAAAATGACAAGTATCAAACTTTAAAAATATTTGCAAAAGTGACAAGAGGCTGATTTACTGATGCAACAAATTTTACAAAAGAAAAAAACACAGTAGTAAAACTGTCTGAATATGCATCCAGAAAGAAACAAAATGGTCAGCTTCACAGTGAATCGGAGAAATTTCAGTTGAAACAGTGATTAAATATTATTTCATACTATTACATTAGCCCTCAGCATTGGAGACACAATGAGGTGAAGCACATACTCTCCTCTGCTGCTGGAGGAGTATAAATTGGTAGAATCTCTTGGGGAGAAATTTGACTTTTTTTTTTTTTTGAGACAGAGTGTCACTCCGTCGCCAGGCACCAGGCTGGAGTGCAGTGGCATGACCTCGGCTCACTGCAATCTCCGCCTCCCAAGTTCAAGCAATTCTCCTGCCTCAGCCTCCCCAGTAGCTGGGACTACAGGCGCGCCCCACCACGCCCAGCTAATTTTCTTGTTTTTAGTAGAGACGGGTTTCACCATGTTGGCCAGGATGATCTTGATCTCTTGACCTCGTGATCCACCCTCCTCGACCTCCCAAAGTGCTGGATTACAGGCGTGAGCCACCGCACCTGGCCAAGAAATTTGACTTTATAAATGAAAATTATTTATTAAGATACACACTTTTAGGCCAGGCACGGTGGCTCACGCCTATAATCCCAGCACTTTGGGAGGTGGAGGCAGGTGGATCACCTGAGGTCAGGAGTTTGAGAGAAGCCTGACCAACATGGTGAAACCTTGTCTCAAAAAAAAAAAAAAAAAAAAAAAAAAAAATATATATATATATATATATATATACACTTTTAAGGTGGAGATTCCACTTAAGACTTCCCCTCAGCCAGCCAGGCACAGTGGCTTATGCCTGTAATGCCAGCACATTGGGAGGCTGAGGTGGGAGTATCACTTGAGGTCAGGAGTTCAAGACCAACCTGGTCAACATGGTAAAACCCCGTTTCTACCAAAAATATAAAAATTAGCTGGGTGTGGTGGCACACACCTGTAATCCTAGCTACTTGGGAGGCTGAGGCAGGAGAATCGCTTGAACCCAGGAGGCAGATGTTGCAGTGAGCTGAGATCGCGCCATTGCACTCCAGCGTGGGTGACAGAGTGAGACTCCGTCTCAAAAAAGAAAAAAAGAAGAGGCTTTACCCTCAGACAACGGTGATCCTCATGAACAAAGCTTCACTCTGGCATTTTTCGCAAATAACAAAAAATGAATACAATACGGGCATCTATCACAAGGAGACTGGAGAGATTAATATGATAGAGCTTTCTAATTCAATACGGGTTTTTAAAGAGTGACGTAGGTCTACATGTGTTAGCACAGAAAGTTATCCTGCATGTCTAAGAGAAAAAGCAAGTTACAGACTATTACAGAGGCAAAAGGTACACACACACACACACACACACACACATATACATATACACACAGATATACACACACACACATACATATACATATACACACAGATATACACACATACACACACATACACAGATACACAAACATACAAACACACACACATACACACACACACAGATACACACACATACACATACACATACACAGATACACAGACATACATACACACACAGACACAGATGCACACACATACATACACACACATACACACATACACACACATACACACACTATCCATGCCTGGGACCCACACACAGGGCACACACACACACACACACACACTCTCTCTCTCTCTCTCTCTCTCTGTGCCTGGGACCCACACACAGGGCTCCCGCACACACACATGCACACACACACCCTCCACCCCATTCTTCTGCCTCCAGGATACTGTCCCGGGCTGAGACCCAGGTCATGGCCAGCACCTGGCGTCCTCCCGAAGCAGCTGCTACAGAGGTCCAAGATAAGGCCACGGGGCCTCCTTCCTGATGGAGCCCGTGGGGAGGGGGCGGGGACCAGCCTCTCCCTCCTAAGTAGTCTGTCTGCCCTGTGCGTAGAGGCACCTGACACTGGGGTCACAGAGGAGCCGCCTTCCCCTTTGCCCCAAACCTAGGGGTTCCCAGAAGGCAGGGGCTTGCGGTGTCAAAGCCAGGGCTGTCCTGGGGAGGTGGGAGTGAGCCTGGAGGCCAGGCTTTTGCCGGAGCTCCCGAGTCGGGGCAGAGGCCTGTACTGTCTCCCCAGCCGGAGGGACGCTGTCCCCTGCCAATGGCAGCACCGCTCATTTCCAGTGGCTGCAGTCTGCTAAAACTCATCCCACTGCCCAGGGGCCAGGCCTCAACCCACACCGTCTGGGGTGTCCGCAGCTGTCAGCACGTCTTGGAATGTGCACCCTCAGGGCTCACACGCTGAGCGAACCTGGCTGTGTGATTACAGCCCCAGGCTTCTGTGTGAAGATTTAATTTCACTTGTTAAATAATTTACAGCTCTGGCAGGTCTGAAGAAGTTTCGCTTGCCAGTGCCGGTGTTTTTAATTTAGTTTATTTCCCTCAAAACTCTGAGTTTGAAAGAATAAACTTAAAAAGGGCACGGTTCAGGTTTTCTTCCCCCTTCAGTTAGTGGTGTTCCTTCGGATAGCTGGAGGAAATGGCTTGGAGTCAGATGCAGGAAATAAAGTGAAAATGAGACACTCACAGCCATATTGGCAAGAATGAGAGACAGACAGAGAGGAATGCAGGAAGAAAGGAAGGCAGGTAGAAACCTGGGTTTATATTAGATGTGTGCACACACATGTGCAACCCCTAGTACACAATGGGAATATGAAGGGGATATTGGGACCTCCTGTTGGACAGTGCGCCAGCTGGAGACAACACGTTTTACACTTGGAAATAAGAGAGTGCACACTTAGTTGTACCTATGTGCTGTTTTGTTTATTTGTTGTTGTTGTTTTTCCCTGTGAGCAGCACAATATGGGGTATTTTGTCTAAACACGACTACAACACGTGTGTCCGGCAGGAAGGGGAAGCGTGTGTTTCTAACCTGTCTCTCCGTCTTCACTCCCTGTCCCACCTGCTGCGGCCCCTCCCTGTCTCCCAAACCCTTCTCGGGTCTTAGGCAGAACGTGGTGGCCAGCAGAGGAAACGAGAAAGCAGGGTTCCAGAACGGTCACTGCAACTCTTTCAGGCAACCATGTTGTCAACACCGGCTTCACCACCTTGAAGTAAATTCGTACATATTATCTACCCTCACAGACAGGTTTGAACATCTCTATGGTGCCCAAACTGAAACAGAAACCAAAGAAAATCACCGTGATCCCTGAACCTCTCCGGGGCACGCTGGCTCCTGCTTCTTCCCCGCTGCGCCCTGCCCGTGCCGCCATCGTCCCGGCCCAGTCTCCAGGTCACATTGCTGGCTTCTTCCCTCCCCGCCTCCTTTCCCATGACTGCTGGCTGTAGGGACCACTAGGAGGCTGATGGTTTTATAGACCATTGAAATGATGTACCGGACAGGGCTCTGGGCACGGTATCCGTCTCTACACATCCTCATGGTTATTTTAGAGGCCTCATGGAAGTCTATTTCCCCAAGTAGCCTTGATTGCCATCCGAATTCAACTCTAAAATCGAGAATATCAAGGCCGGAAGGAGCCATGAAGCCATCTCCCAGGGTAAGATGCCGTCTGAAACGTCCCTGCATGGCCGCCTGCCTGAGGCCTGAATGGCTCTGGTGGAAAAGAGCTCAAGGCCTGCCAGGCAGCCTGTTCCACTTCATCTGCTTTGCCTGTTAGAAAGCTCTTTCTCTCCTTCTTTTCTTTTCTTTCCTTTCTTTCTTCTCTCTTTCATCTTTCTCTCTCTCCCTCCCTCCCTCCCTTCCTCCCTCTGTCCTCTCTCTCTCTTTCTTTTCTTTCTTTCCTTCCTTCCTTTTCTTCCTTTTTTTAAATTTTTATTTTTTTAATAAAGACAGGGTTTCACCATGTTTGTCAGGCTGGTCTTGAACTCCTGACCTCAGGTGATCTGCCCGCCTTGGCCTCCAAAGTGCTTGGATTACAGGCGTGAGCCACCACGTCCGGCGTTTCTTTCTTTCTTTCCTTCCTTCCTTCCTTCCTTCCTTCCTTCCTTCCTCCCTCCCTCCCTCCCTCCCTCCCTCCCTGCTTGCTTGCTTTCTTCTTGCTTTCTTGCTTTCTTTTCTTTCTTTCTTTCTTTCTTTCTTTCTTTCTTTCTTTCTTTCTTTCTTTCTTTCTTTCTTTCTTTCTTTCTTTCTTTTCTTTTCTTTCTTTCTTTCTTTCTTTCTTTCCTGCAGTCATGAGACTGGGAAAGAGTAGACCAAGGAGCTGGATCTGTAACACTCTGAAGTATCAACTGAGATGACTCGCCACCTTCAGACCAGCCTGAAAGCTCTTTCCTGTAATGAGTGAAAATGTGCTCCAGACAGAGTTCTGCCAAGGACGCTCAAGCAACACTTACTTCATTTTAACTGTTTGGAGCAGTGGATGGCAACAGTGAGATGAACTAATATCAACACTGCAGTTGGTTCCCTTAAAATGGGTTCAACGTATTCTCAACTTGGACTTGACAGAATTCTAGCGATGAGGCTCATCAGTGTCTCTGAGTCCTGGTGATTTTACCGAGGACACCTGGAGGCTGATTCTGACTGAGGCTGTTATCTGGCCTCTGCAGTGGGCACGCCATGGGAGAGGAACAGCTGACTAAGGTCTGTGAGCCCATTCATGCCTCAGACATCACTGAAAGCCAAAGTTTCCAGCCTCAGCGCCACCGACATTCTGGACCAGATGGTCTCGTCCCGTGGGTCATGAGACATTCAGTGGCATACCTGGCCCCTGCCCATCAGCTGCCAGAGTACACACTTCCTCTTCCCAGGTCACGAAGATAAAAAATGTCCCCAGGTATTGCCAGTGTCCCCTGGGGGACGAAGTCAGCCCCAGGTGAGTGCCACCGGTGTGGGCTGTGTTGAAGACCTCCTTTGGTCTCAGCTTAGTGCCTTTAGAGATCCTTCTTCAAGAGAATATGTGGCCGGGCACGGTGGCTCATGCCTGTAATCCCAGCATTTTGGGAGGCCAAGGCGGGCAGATCACAAGGTCAGGAGTTCAAGATGAGTGTGGCCAACATAGTGAAACCCCGTCTCTACTAAAAGTACAAAAAATTAGCCAGATGTCGTGGTATTTGCCTGTAATCTCAGCTACTCAGGAGGCTGAGGCGATCGACTGAACCCGGGAGGCAGAGGTTGTGGTGAGCTGAGATCAAGCCATTGCACTCCAGCCCAGGCGAGACTCTGTCTCAAAATAAAAATAAAAATAAAAAAACAGAGAAACACAGAGAATATGCCACCCAGGAACTTAGCACACCCTCGTAGGGGAGAGCCAGACAGTGTTACACTGAGAACAGGAATTTTTTTTCATTACATAGAAAAGCTGACCAAGGAGAAATGCTTCTTTTTCTTCCTCCATTCCAGTTAAGATTGACCATTGTGCTGTTGACAAGCTTAGCTCCTATTAGTTTGGCTATTAGTGAACTAGTTCTGCTATTTTGTGTGTGTGTGATTTTTCTCAATCAACATGAGGACACCTTTGAATCACGGATAACGTCACATATTCCATTTGAAGCTTGAGGTTAGAGGACACTCAAAATCAGGTTTGATCCATAGAATAATAAGGAAGACTGAAAAGTGATTTTTGGTTTCTTAAGAAGCTATTGGAACAATTTGCCGTAATCAGTCAGGTAGTCAATAGAAACAAAACTTACTGGAGGAAAGTAATCACTAGTGTAGGTAATACAAATTTAATTGATTTGCATTTATTATTAAAAATGAATGGATAATTTCTCAGAGTTAAATATTTATAGCTCCAATTTAAAAAATTGATCTCTATGCTTTGTATTCGTAAAGCAAACAGATAGGTATACTTAACATTGTTTCAAATTATGCCAGAGAAACAGCTGCGTGTGAGCTGGTACAGTAGGTAGTGGTGAACGTTTTGTATTTTCCCAGTTTTATTGTTGTTTTAAATTTTAAACTTTATTTGTACCTATACATGTTTTATTTCCAGTTTATTTAAAAATAGCTTACTGTAAATTTAATTTATGAGTGTTAAGTAGAGAGTTTAATTGTGTAAACTTGGAGCTGCGGCTTTTCCACACGGAGAGAGAAGGTGGAGAATGGCATCTGTAGTTAAAGTGTGTCCCACGTGCTGGGGCATTTCCCACAGTCACCTCACTTTTTACCAGAAGGAAGCAGAGACTCAAAACAAGTTAAGTGATTTGCCGTCAAAGCCCATAGACAACACGTACAACAAAACCAAGTGACAAACTCGAGCAGGTGGGAATAGTCATCAACAACTAAAAAGTTCTCCCAGTATCGGCATTTGTGTCCGAAACCAGGGTCATCTCACGGCCTCGGGAGCGGAGGAGGCCTCGGGCAGCCTGGGTGCTGCACAGCGAGCCCGCGGGACAGAAGCCCCGGCCAGGACAGGTGCTGCAGATTCCTACTAAGAGACTGCAATTGGCCCTTGGCGAACTCTGAAGGGCCAAGGCTGGCTGGACCCCATAAACGGCTGAAAGCTTCCTTCCCGAGCAGAGCTCCGTTCTGGGGGAGAGGTGCTGAGATCTGAAGCAAATCAAGCAGGAGAGAGACACGAAGAACAAAGGAAAATGGAAGCCCAGGCAACAGTGAGGGAGAACAGAGGCTCATCTCAGAAAGTGCAACGCCATCTTTTTATTCACTTTGTAAAAGCAACAGAAGTAACAGAAGATGGACTTCTCTGCCAGCAAGTTAGATAACTTAGATCAAATGAGCCAGTTCCTAGAAAAACAGAAACTGCTAAAAGAGACTCAAGAAGAAATGGAAAATCAAGTAGACTTACAACAAGTAGAGGTTTAATTAGTAATTAAAACTTTTTCTGCAAAGAGAAGCCCAGGTCCACGTGGCTTAACTTGTGAATTCTACCAAACACTTGAAGAAGAAATGATACCAAACCTTCATAAATCCTTTCAAAAANAAAAAAAAAAAAAAAAAAAAAGAAAAAGAGAAGAGGAAGAAACACATTCTAACTCATCCAATGAGGTCAGTATCATCCTGATGCCAAAACCAGGCTGACTTGTGATCAATGGAGAAGAAAGCTACAGGCCAATATCCTCAGTGAGTCTCAGCGCAAATTCCTCAACAAAATACCAGCAAACCAAATCCAGCAACGTGGAAAAAAGATTCTATGACACAACCAAGTGGAATTTATCTCAAGAATGCAAGGGCAGTTCAATACCCAAAAATCAGTGTCACACAACACTTCCAAAGAGCACAGGACAAAACCAGCTGGTCATCTCAACAGGCACCAAAAAAGCAATTGAGAATCAAAATAAAAGCGCCTAACAAACCGGGGACAGAAGAGAACTTGCTCAGCCTGGCAGAGGCATCTATCTACAGAAAAGCCGCAGTTACTGACAAGAACCCTCATGCTTTCCCTGTAGCTCAGGAGCACGAGGGGGAGGTCTGCCCTCCGGTTTCTATTTAATGTTGTAATGGAGGCTCTAGATAAAACAGCACAGAATAAGGAGAGAATGAAAGACAGAAAGAAAGAGAGAAAGAAAGACAAGGTCCCCGTGCTGGGAATGAAGAAGTGAAATGATCTCTGTCTGAAATTTCATGAGAACAGTGCAGATTGCAGCAGAGCGGGCGCATTGTAAGTGGAGCAGGGTTGGCCAGTAGCTGCTAATGATGGATACACATTTACTTGAATTTTTTTATATGCTTAAAACTTTATGCAACTTTTGGCCAGGTGCAGTGGCTCACACCTGTAATCCCACCATTTTGGGAGGCCAAGGTGGGCAGATCACTTGAGGACAGGAGTTCGAGACCAGTCTGGCCAACATGGCAAAACCCCGTCTCTATTAAAAATACAAAAACCAGCTGGGTGTGGTGGCGCACACCTGTAATCCTGGCTACTGGGGGGTGAGACAGGAGAATCACTTGAACCCACGAGGCGGAGGTTGCAGTGAGCCAAGATCACACCACTGCACTCCAGCCTGGGCGACCAAGTGAGACTCTGTCTCAGGAAATAAAAACAAAATTTTTTGTAACTTTTAAATAACATTTAATATTGGAAGATGTTTTTCAAAGGAATAGTAAACATTCTCAGAAAATTCAGAGATTTCTGAATCAAAAGGGAACTAAGCCACCTTTTCCTTATTCTTTTTGAGGCAGTTTAGCCAGATCCAAAGCTATTGGTTAATTTTACACAAATCAGAATCTATTAACTTTTCATTGAATCCAAGTCTATCACAAAATATCTAGTGAAATAGTTACTGATTCTATTTTATTAATGGGAAAAACCCGACAGTGTGCTGTCTATGTACGTAGAGACGTAAGTTGTTTCCACCGTTTTCCCTGTCATTCTTCCTTACAAAACATAAATAATTCACACATCCATTCCCTCTCCTCTTCCTCTAATTAACCTGTAATTAACCTAATGAATTCTTTAAGAACTCGGTTCCATGTCACTCTCCTGGGGCCTGGCCTCCCGGCTGGGCCGAAAGCCACTGCCACACGTGGGAGGTTCCGGCCCGCTTCCCCAGTGTCTGCCTCTGGGGTTGCTGCATGCACCTTGGTAAGATCAGGCGGTCGTGGTGAGTCTCCCTCACCACCCTGCGTCTGTCCGTATTCGGCCACGGGCTGTGCCTGGCACACAGGACAGAGGATGAGCGTGGCAGAGCTGAGTGAGAAGATGTGAGAAGGGACGGATGAAGAGATGACAAACTCATGCTGTCACTCGCCCATGCCTTGCCCGTCATCATTGCACACCACACAGTATATAAAAAACATTTCCATGTTTTTCAGTATCTTCTCAGTGCCTTCAGAAAGTACATCAAACTTAGCCATTTACGCTTATTTATTTGGTTTATGATCCCTCTGTTTTTCATCTTTTAATATTTCTGTTTACTCGATAGGATTCTTCCCTTTGATCATTTCATATTTTTTATCAATGTAAAATTCGCGGCCGGGCACAGTGGCTCACACCTGTAATCCCAGCACTTCGGGAGGCTGAGTTGGGTGGATCACCTGAGGTGAGGAGTCCAAGACCAGCCTGGCCAGCATGGCGAAACTCCATCTCTGCTAAAAATACAAATATTAGCCGGGCATGGTGGCGGGAGCCTGTCATCCTAGCTACTCAGGAGGCTGAGGCAGGAGAATCACTTGAGCCCGGGAGGCAGGGGTTGCAGTGAGCCGAGATTGCACCACTGCACTCCAGCCTGGGAGACAGAAGCTGTCTTAAAAATAAATAAATAAATAATATAAAATTCTGCTTGACCAGAACCATCTCATCATTAGGTTTTTTTTTAAATGTCATGGTTTAATTAATTAATTTAATTGGCCCCTTCCAAAAGGAAGCTTATGAAGACATTTCATAGAACCTTAAAGAAAATCCTCACTTGTTGCATTTATTTTGTTAAATTGGTTTGAATATAAGAAGTCGTCGTTGAAGATTTACTTTACTTACAGAATGTCAGTAAATTTACCAGGAAAAACACTTGTACTGCCATTATGCACGTGCGCCCCAGAAGATGAGGCTGCTTCGTAATTAATGCCGCCAGCCCTAACATATGCAGCCATCTGTGCCCTCCTCTGCGCGGGCTGCTGGCTTGTTAATAATGCATTCACGTTTGTCTGTAGCCCACGAGTCGTGTGGCAGAAGGGATCAGAAAACACAGTCCATGTCACACAGTCCAAGTTGCTGGTTGGGTGTGGATAACAGGTCAGTTTATTATTAACTTCAGTTTTGGGTGAGAGTGACGTGACTCAAAATAATGTGACAAACTAGGAGAAGAACCTGTAATCCACTCCCAAACAGACCATGCAGAGGCCAGCAGCCCAGCTGCAAGTGCTGAGGGCCCGGCCTCCTTGCAGCCCACCCCGCTTTGGGACAGCGGCACCCCGTCCAGCTCCCAGTGACATGAGAGCAGACAGGGCCACCCGGGCTCCTGCCTGGGCCCCCTTGTTCTACCCCGGCCCCTGCTGCATTTCCTGGGGAAATCACTCTCCATCCAGGCTGCCTGTCAGAGAAGGCCCTGGTGCTGTCATTGCCAAGTTTTGTTTGTTTCTTTTTGAGATGGAGTCTTGCTCTGTCGCCCAGTCTGGAGTGCAGTGGCACAGTCTCGGCTCACTGCAACCTCTGCCTCTTGGGTTCAAGTATTCTCTTGCCTCAGCCTCCCAAGTAGCTGAGATTACACGCACGTGCCACCACGCCCAGCTAATTTTGTATTTTTAGTAGAGATGGGTTTTCACCATGTTGGCCAGGCTCGTCTCCAACTCCCGACCTCAGGTGACCTGCCCGCCTCAGCTTCCCAAAGTGCTGGGATTACAGGTGTGAGCCACCGTGCCAGGCCCATTGTCAGGTTTTAAATCCTGGCTTTTTACCTGCCTGCCTCTCGAGTCTTTTCTCCTACCTTCTCTAAGATGCTTACTGCTCCACACTTTTCAGGACACATGGAAAGTTCGGTGTGGGATCAAGCCCCAACTTAAAGCACCCTCCACCGCACGATGTGAACGTCTGGCTGGTCATAAGGGCCTATGCTCAGCACAGTGTGACATTCTGCCGTCCGCCTGACTCATGGTGGACCAGCCCCTCTCCCTCCCCTCACAGACGCTCTGGTCTGAGTTCACCAGGATTGTGGTGTGTCCCGACCTGAACCTGCATCAGGGTCTCTCCAAGTCACCTTCATTTCCCACCAAGTTCCGCTCTGTTTAATTCTGCTTCACCCCTTCCTACCCCATTTTATTCTTTAGCGGTATCAGCCAACCTTCTGGTTTTCCAAATACCTAGTTCACCACCGTCCTCCTCCATCATGCTAAGATCACATTTAATCATTTGCAGTCCTCTCATTCCATGTTCTGCTCTGGCAGCGAGCGTGACACTTAGAGCCAGTCTGCGGTCGACACACCCTGGTGCCTGTGACGGGCCATCGTGGCTGGCGTCCGTCCCAGGGCTCTTCTGGTTGTTAAACATATTGACCATCTCTCCAGCTGTGTCAACCAGCAACTGTTGCTCCTGAATGTAGTGTGTGTGTGTGTGTGTGTGTGTGTGTGTGTGTGTGTGTATTTATTTATTTATTTTAGATGTAGTCTTTCTCTTGTCACCCAGGCTGGAGTGCAATGGCACAATCTTGGCTCGCTGCAACCTCCACCTCCTGGGTTGAAGCGACTCTCCTGCCTCAGCCTCCCAACTAGCTGGGACTACAGGCGCCTGCTACCACGCCCAGCTAATTTTTGTATTTTAGTAGAGATGGGGGTTTCACCATGTTGGCCAGGCTGGTCTTGAACTCCTGACCTCTGGTAATACCCCCATCTCAGCCTCCCAAAGTGCTGGGATTACAGGCGTGAGCCATGGCACCCGGCCGAATCACGCTATCTTTAGAGTCAGAGGAAATTAACTGGAAGGATACAGGGGCCCACAGAATCGAAGGAGGCCAGGAAGCCAGGACTAGAAATGGCTCAGAAAACCACCAAGAGAGGCGGAGGTGCCGGCCACAGCGAGTCCGGCTGGGTCTGAGCCGCAAACACTCCTTTGGCCTTTGGGTCCCTGGTCCAGGAATAACAGCCATGCACTTTGGTCAAACAACACGCACCAGGGGACAGAACAAGGAGTCTCTCTCCTCACATTCCTGGTAGTCAAAGACCATCCCATGCCCGTTCCACACCAAATGGTCCCCTCCCATCTCTGGTGCTGAAGAGGGGGTGCAGTGAGGAGCAGCCGCTCACCTGAAGCAGTAAGGGGCCAGTGGCTGTTGGAACTATCCTCCATCCAAGACCACGCACAGCTGCCGCTCCCGGAGGGAGAGCAGAGCCATAGAGGGAGGCATGGGTGGGTGCCTGCTGGGAAAGCCGCAAGCCCAGAAACCATCCCATGCCACCCAGCAGGCCCCACCAAGAGGAGAAACCTGCACCCCACCTCCACGGGCAGAGGGAACACGCTGCACAGTTGACCAGTCAGGGAGCAGCTGGGGTGAACAAGGAGTGCATGGCAAATGCCAAAACACCTACCCCAAAGCCCCGCAGCCTGGGAGGGCTCACATTTGCAATGGGGGTGACTGTCAGGGTGACCAGTTTGCTTTGCAAAAAACGGTGGTGACGTGAACGTCCCTCCACTGAAGGAATTCACAAAAGCAGTGCCAGAGACCATCACAGCATCAAATAATTACAGTTTAGCAGGGGGAGTGCCAAGAGAAGGCCGGACCCTGTGCCGCAGGATACCTGTGTTAGTCTCCCTCCCTCCCCCCTCCTTCCCTCCCTCCCTCCTTCTTCCTTCCTTCCCCCCTCCCTCCCTCCTTTCATCTTTCCTTCCCTCCTTTCTTTCTTTGTCTCTCCCTTTCTCTTTCCTTCTTTTTCCTTTCTTCTTTCTTCGTTTCTTCCTTTCTTCTTTCTTTCTTTCCTTCATTCCTTCCTCCTTCCTTCCTTCTCTCCTTCTTTCTTTCTGATGGAGTCTTGTTCTGTCACCCAGGCAGGAATGCAGTGGCACCTCCATCTCCCGGGTTCTAGAGATTCTCCTGTCTCAGCCTCTTGAGTAGCTGGGATTACTGGCACACACCGCCACACCCGGCTTTTATATATCTATATATGTATGTATGTATATATGTATGTATGTATGTATGTATTTTTAGTAGAGACAGGTTTTTGCCATGTTGCCCAGGCTGGTCTCAAACTCCTGAGCTCAGGTGATCCACCTGCCTTGGCCTCCCAAAGTGCTGGGATGACAGGTGTGAACCACCGTGCCCGGCCCCTGTAGTAGTTTCTTTTTGTTGCATAGCAAATAATCCTGGGCTGAGGTGCTTAGAACCACACACATTTCTCTCTCTTCATTTCCATGGGTCAGGAGTCTGGGTGTGACCCGCGGGCTCCTCTGATCAGGGCCTCACAAGGCTGAAGTCAAGTTGCTGCTGGGGCCAGGAGTTCATCTGAAGGTCAAGGTCAAGGTGGCCCTCCAAGCCCAGTGGCCAGTGGCAGCAACCAGTTCCTTGCACTCATGGGACTGAGGCCCCTGCTTCCCGCTGCTGTCCCCGGGGAGCGGCTCTCAGCTGCTGGGGGCCCCTCTGCTCCCTCTCATGCGGCCCCTCCCCCAGAGCATGTGCTCCCTCACGGCCAGCAGAAGCACGTCTCTCAGCCTCGAATCTCTCTAACTTCCCCATCTTGTATCCAGGTCCACCCAAGATAGCCTTCCCCTTGACTAGCTCAGAGCTGACTGACAAGGGATCTTGATTCCCCTGCAGAATTCCCTCATCTTTACAAGAGAATGCACCTGGGCGGGGAGGGACATCACGCTCTGCTCCCACTGAGGAGATACGGTTGCCCAGATCTGCCCAGCATGCGGTTGCAACCTGGTGAACCCCCTCAGAACTCCGCCTCCTGCAATCCTGGAGACAGAAGCAGCTCAGGAACAAGGCGAGCACTGTAGTGTGGAGCCTCCAGGGTGGGTGAGGTTTGCCCAGCAGGGGAGGAAGGTGTGCCGGGGATGCAACAGCAATGTCAAGAAAGGAAGGAAATCTGGGTGAATACGTAGAGGCTGGCCAGATAACCAGAGACTGCGAAAACCAGATGGAGAAGTTTGTATTTCATGCTAAAAAAAGCAACCAAATTTAGTTAAAATACCCTAAGTTGCGTAATAGGATCAGATTCTTTACAGCGAAGCTTACGAAAGTAAAATTATCTTATAATTGTATTATAACAAACAACAGAGTTTAAAAATGGTTCCTTAAAAATGAGCCTTAAAAATAAGCAGCCACTTAATCCTCATTTGGTCCCAAAGCCACAAAGCTATCGACATTTTCTTTATGCTGAGGAAGTCTTGGTGGTATTGATTCTCATCCAGCAGCGATCAGGAGGAACAGCCTGTACCTCCTCTTCCCCACCTGCCTCTGAAGCAAATGCTGATCTGATGACATTGTCATGAGGCCTGCTTGCCCTCAGCAGCTTCCTAGTGTGCCCTGGGTGTGGCCATCCAGTGCCAATAAATGGAGGAACATTGGAAGACAGGGAGAAGGGGGAATGGGTGGGAGGAAAGGAAGCGGGGAGGGAGGTGGAGAAAGGCAGCTTAAGGGAAAATGGGACATCTGGTCATGCTAGAGTTCACGGAGTGGGAACAGGTTCTAATCCCTGACCTCCGCAGACCCACGGCCCACAGTCACGCTAGGGTTCACAGAGTGGGAAGAGGTTCTAAGCCCTGCCCACCACGGACCCACGGCTCACAGTCATGTTAGGGTTCACAGAGTGGGAAGAGGTTCTAAGCCCTGCCCACCACGGACCCACGGCTCACAGTCATGATAGGGTTCACAGAGTGGGAAGAGGTTCTGAGCCCTGCCCACCACAGACCCACGGCTCACGTGGCCTCACCAGCATTGCATCTGTCACAGTTCCAAGTCCTCAGGGATAACATCACAAAGTTATTTTTTTTTCTTTTTCCATTGTAATTTATATGGAATTCGGAACAATGGAAAATCAGAGCCCAAACAGGTGACAAAGAAGTTCATTAAGAGGCTCGTGAACCTGAGAGCACATCCAGAATATCCCCTCGTCCTTAAATCTGTGAAAGACGTGACCTCTGGCCCATCTCCTGCAGACACTCACACACTCCCCATCACATAATGTGATGTACTCACGGTGACCGCGGGCCTGCACCTGAGCTTCCTAGCACTTTACCCTCTTGTTCTGCAGATGTTCCCCTTGAAGAGCTGGAAAAATTCGTGTTTAGGAAAGGCTTTGAAGATGGAAATGAATGCAAAT
Source organism: Cebus imitator (assembly GCF_001604975.1). Classification (NCBI taxonomy): domain Eukaryota; kingdom Metazoa; phylum Chordata; class Mammalia; order Primates; family Cebidae; genus Cebus; species Cebus imitator. Next base: position 10,877,042 of record NW_016107329.1, read on the forward strand.
GCAGTTATTGTTATTAAGAAAATTTCAAACTTGGCACACAGAACTTGATGACATTTTAATTAAGTTTCTGGTTTTATTGGTCAGGGGGCAAAACACTTTTTATTTTTATTTTCAAAGCCTAAAGGCACGTCAGGTTCACAGACAGCAGCAGGGTTTACTCGGGATGTTGGGTTCTGCCAGGTGATGTTTGCTCAAAAGCTCATTTCTGACGGCTTCTGAAAGTAGATTGAAGAAAGCGCTCCCCACCGTAGCCTTTCTGGTGCAGAGACTCTTCGGGCATTTTCTTTTCACGTGAGATGTCACACTAACTGAAGCGCTGTAATTTTACTATCTCCTGCTAAGCTCGTCCAGATTGATCATTTCTATCCAAAATTGGCAAGCTTCCCTTCATTTACATTTCAGATTTAAGAACAGGAGAAAATTTGTAGAAAATGGTTTATAGTAGAAACATACTGGTTTAAACTTAACCTACTTGCTATTTGAAACAAGTTCTTTTAGTTAAAGTGGGATTCTTACGTCAAAAATCATTTTAAGAAATTTCCATACTGCATTTTGTGTTTTTAAAGTTGTGTATTTAGTAACATGCAAAAATTCTTGTCCTTCTGAAGACTCCCTTCTGACATCTCTCACACACCCACTCGTATTCAATCCAAAGGTGCACGGGGATACTTGGTGATCTGATTTTGCTGTCAATGTGATTTATAGGTTTCTGGTTTTGCTATCTAGTTGCTCTGTTTTAATATTGGGATTTAGAAAGATTAAACACTATGCCACCCCCACCTTTCACTTTCAACATTTTAAAGACAAATATTTCCTACTTGTGCCTAACAGACCAGACAAATTATCCATCACTATAAGGTCAGAAAAATATTTTTGACTAGCGACATTTCATGCACCCTTTCCCAGGAAGCTACTAGAGAATATATTCTACTAAATTAAACAAATCAATCCAGGAAGAAGACATCGTGAGATGCAGAAAATAAGGGCTTCTGAGAGAGGGGGAGGGAGTTCCTGACACCTGTGAAGGGAAGCCCAAGCACAGAAGCACCCAGCAACTTTAGAAAGTCGCCAGCAGATTGGGGCAGGACGCCAAAGGGTGACAGGAAGGATGTCTCAGAACAGAAACGGAATGAGACTGATAAGTACGAATGCGTGGTTGGGAACTAGAAGGAAGTACACGGAAAGCTGAGAAAATGCGGCGGGCGCGGTGGCTCACGCCTGTAATCCCTGCACTTTGGGAGGCTGAGGCAGGCAGATCACTTGAAGTTACTTCGAGACCAGCCTGGCCAACATGGTAAAACCCCGTCTCTACTAAAAATACAAAATTTAACCAGGCATGGTGGTGGGCACCTATTATCCCAGGTACTCCGGAGGCTGAGGCAGGAGAATCGCTTGCACCTGGGAGGCGGAGGTTGCAGTGAGCCGAGGTCCTGCCACTGTACTCCAGCCTGGACAACAGAACGAGACTCTGTCTCAAAAACAAAACAAAACAAAACAAAAAAGAAAGCTAAGACAATGAAAGATGGAGGCAATGATTATCTTCAAGGAAAAAAGTGGTATGAGAAAGAAGTCGCAGTGAAAACGCACGAACAACACGGGGCGGCCTGTAGCACTCACAGCGACGTGCAGCTACGATCATGTAATCTTGTTGATATCACAGGCAGGGATTGAATGGAGACCCGTGTAGCTCAGCGGGGACCTAAGCAATAGAGAGAGGCAGGGGTAGGAGCATGAACGAGCGAAATATTTATATCCCCATGTAACTGGTGCTGTTGAAATTCTTAAAATTATGCTATAAGCACATGATTCAGAAATTCGGACACAATAAAGGCAGACGAGGAGCAAAGAGCTGTGAGTGGTCGTTTCTGCAGGGGTGTCTGGGGTGGGCGATGACAAGAACATCGGGTTATTATATCACTGGCCAGGTAGTGCCATTTTCTTTTAAAACTATACAAATGCAGCCAGGCATGGTGGCTCACGCCTGTAATGCCAGCACTTTGGGAGGCTGAGGCGGGTGGATCACCTGAGGTCAGGAGTTTGAGACCACTCTGACAACATGGTGAAACTCTGTTTCTACTAAAAATACAAAAATTAGCCAGGCACGGTGAGAGG
>NW_016107329.1:10879321-10896873 GCF_001604975.1 Cebus imitator
AAAAAAAAAAAAAAAAAAAAACAACTATGCAAATGCATTTCTTTGGCTAAAATTAAAGTTTTTACCAAGTTTCACTGTAATACAGAAAATAAACTCTTGGTGCAGCCCTGTAGGATTACACAGAAGAAAACCAGCCGTTCGATGCCTTTCTTCGTTCATTCCCAACCAGAAGGTTGTTTCTAACCCAACCAAATATTATCCACAAAGAAGGCAGAGCCTCCTGCAGCAGTCTCAGTGGCCTGAGAGCTTAACCAAGGTTTGAGGCCCATCTCCAGGTGATCTGAATATCTGTACATCCGGGTCTGGTTAAAATGAACCCTCCAGAGGCGTTCTGGGTTGCTCAATGCAGAGACTCTTACCCAGGGTGTCAGCCTCTGAAAGAGACATGTGCTGGGCTTCCTCCCTGAATATGGACCTGGCAGGTCTGGAGGCAGGCCCCCGTGATGAACCCTGTGATAAGCCACTGATCAGAGCTCGTGCTGCGTCATGGGACCAGCCACAAGGTCGACTGACCTATAAAGGTCACAGGAGCGCCTCAGGGAGACAGTAGCAAGGTGGGGGCTGGGGAGGGCTCTGTGCTGCGGCTGCAGTTTGAAAACTGCATGGTACTCAGGGGGTGTGTGAGCTATCAGGAGCCTGCCACTGGGCTCAGCCACCAGAACACAAGTTCTGTGCATCCGATGGAGGGGGCTGAGCAGAAGGGAAAAGCCCTCCCTGATCAGGCTGTTCATCGGGCAGCCTGCCAGCCACCTTATACAGATTCTGCCGTTCAGCTGGGGTCTCTCTGCTCCCGGATACTAACCACGCCCACTGGACCATCTTCCCCTAGCTGGGGAAACGCACCACAGAGCCCTTTACCTTCTAGAGCCTTGGCCTGTCTCGATCTCCTCTTCGCCCTGGGCTGGGCCTATCACTCCTGTTTCATGTTTGAAGGCAGGGAGGTGGGTGCCGGGCTCCTGTCTCCCACAAGCCGCCAGCATCTCAGGCGGGCCCAAGCCCAAGCCCGTTTGTTCTGGGTCCCTGCACTTCTCAACCCAATGCTGCCTTTCAACACCACCCACTGGACGGTGGGCCCGGGCATTGCTTCATAAAAGGTGAGTGCCGAGGCACGTGGAGGGGGGCTGCTCTCCCGGGCCTGCTCAAGCCTCTCCGTTTTTCCCAGACTGGCGCTGCATCTCTGCCTGGCTGCCACAGCTCTTGCAGCTGGATAGTCACAAACCCACATGTGGAGGAACACAGGGGTGGGCAGTGCCCTCCTCCTGCATCTGCCCTGCTCACTGCAGCCAAGGGTAGGTGGGCTGGGGTCACAGGAGAGGTGCCCTGGAGGCAAGATGGTGCTCGTGGATCAGGAGTCGTGGGGTGGTGGGGACCCAGGCCGGGAGGCACTGCCATCCTACTTTCCACATCCATCCACGGCGGGCAGCAGGGCAGAGGAGAGGGTCCCGCCCTGGACCTGGAGGAGGAGGTGGACCTGGGCCAGGGTCTTCCCTGGACAAGACAGGGAAAGCAAGGGAGACCCAGCAGGATGGGTGAAAGTGCGCTTAGAGAAGGCAGCCTCTCGTGCCTGGCCTCAGGCAAAGTCCTTCTCTGTGGATCCAAGAAGTAGGTACCACGACTGTGCCCAGCTGACAGACAGGCAAGCAGGGGCCTTGGCAGGCTGAGGCATTGCTGCAGGACGCACCAGGCACTTCCCTGACTGCAGAGCACATGTTCTCAGTTCCCTCCTGCTCCATCTTAGCAAGACAGGCCTTGGGGGGAAGTAGGGGAGTGAGGGAAAAGCAGGGTCCCTGTCAGGGAAGCAGGTGTGCCCAGAAACCAACAATACCCATTGTGGGTCCCAGCTGTCCTGAGGTGGGTCAGCCCAGCGGACCACAGGGGCTGGGCTGAGAATGGCCGTGATTAGGAATGGGCGATGCGGCCGAGGGCCTGTGCTGGCCTCGGGTTCCAGCTGGCCGGGGGTGACTCCTCAAGCCTGTGCTGGCCTCGGGTTCCAGCTGGCTGGGGGGGATTCCCGCCTTCACTGTCTTCAAGTCATGGGATTTTGGACTTGGGTTTTCTCATCAGAAAAATGGAGCAGTGGAGCCCACCATTCACATCCCCGTCTGTTTACAGAAGTGCACAGAGGTGGGTGTGGGATTCCCAGCACGTGGCCTGGTCTCCAGTACCAAGTTCTCCAAGCTGAAGCATGCACTGGTGCAACCTGTATCATGGCATTCGACGTGCTGAGGCTGGGAGCTGTTAACACAACTATGGGGCATCAGAGTTTTTCTTCACCCGTGTTACTAAGGCAGAAACTGGTCTTGTCAATGTTGTTTTGTTTTTGTTGTTTTGAGACAGGGTCTTGCTCCGTGGCCCAGGCTGAAGTGCAGTGGCATGATCACAGCTCGCTGCAGCCTCAGGCTTCCAGGCTCAGGTGATCCTCCCACCTCAGCCTGCAGAGTAGGTGGGACCACACGTGTGAGCCACCATGCTCGGCTAATTTTTTTACTTTTTGCAGAGAACAGGACTTCCTGTGTTGCCCAGGCTGGTTTTGAATTCTTGGGCTCAAGTGAGCTGTCTGCCTTGGCCTTGCAAAGAGCTGGGATTACGGATGTGAGCTACCGTGCCTGGCTGGTTCTGTGGTTGCTATTGCTGTTTTTGAGACTGAGTCTGCTCTGTCGCCCAGACTGGAGTGTGGTGGGGTGATCTCGGCTCACTGCAACTTCTGCCTCTCAGGTTCAAGCAATTCTCATGCCTCAGCCCCCTGAATAGCTCAGACTATAGGCACAGGCTGCCACACCCAGCTAATGTGTGTGTGTATGTATATATATATATATATATATATATATATATAAAACTATATATATATATATATATATATATATATATAACTATATATATATATATATAGTGTATATATATATATAAAACTATATATATATATATATAGTGTATATATATATATAAAACTATATATATATATATATATAGTGTGTATATATGTATGTATATACACATATATATGTTTGTATTTTTAGTAGAGACGGGGTTTCACTATGTTGATCAGGCTGGTCTTGAACTCCTGACTGGTTTTGTTTTTTTAAGTGCTTTCTTCTTCATGAGCTCTGTCTTCTGAAATGGAATTCAGAATAATTGAACATGAACATAAAAAGTTATCTCTGGTTCTGGAAACACTATTTCTTTTTTTTTTTTAATTTCGTAAAGTATACATAACATTCAATGGACCATTTTAACCATTTTAAGTGCACAGTTCAGTGTCATGAAGTATTACACATTCACCCTGTTGTACAGGCACCGCCATCCATCATTCCAGGACTTCTACAGCATCCCGAGCTGAAGCTCTGTGACCATTAAATACTTAACTCTGTGACCATTAAATTCTCCAGCCCCCATCAAGCCCCATTCTAAGATACTTTCTGTCTCTATGGATTCTACCTCTCTGGGGCCTCATGTCAGTGGAATCTCACAATATTTATCCCTTGAGTCTGACTTTGCTTAGCAGCATATATTCAAAACCATTCAATTTTTTACATACTTTTCTGGCTTTTAGAGTAGAATGAGGTAATTTTCAGTTACCTAAGAATATTTAAATATTCTTATAAGTTACACTAGGTGAAAAAATATTTTAAGGGAAACCATTTTTATCTTTCTGTTTTAAAAAGCAAAGGGGTGGCCAGGTACAGTGGCTCACGCATGTAATGCTAGCACTTTGGGAGGCCGAGGCACACAGATCATGAGGTCAGGAGTTCAAGACCAGCCTGGCCAACATGGTGAAACCCCATCTCTGCTAAAAATACAAAAATTAGCCAGGTGTGGTGGCACACGCCTGTAATCCCAGCTACTTGGGAGGCTGAGGCAGGAGAACTACTTGAACCTGGGAGGCGGAGGTTGCAGTGAGCTGAGATTGTGCCATTGCACTCCAGCCTGGGTTTGGGTTGGACAGAGCAAGACCCCATCTCAAACAAACAAACAAACAAAAAAGCAAAGGGGTGAGAGTTTTCAGTTTTCTAGGAAGTAAACAGTTTAGTTTTACCTTTAAAAGTAAAAAGTTTGGTTTTCATAAATTGAACATTTATTAAAGTGATGTTACGTAATATACAAACGACTTGCTTGAGTGAAGGTGCAAATTACTTTGAATAATGTTAAATTTCTAATTATCATCCACCTCTTATTTCAGATACCCTATCATCTTTACTTTGTTGGAGAGGAGCTACAGTGATAGTCTATGTTAAAGTTACTGTTCAGACAAATGATTCCAAGAAATTGCTTTCATTACAGCTAGTGCTTGACTTACGACCATGGTAGGGACTGCGGACCGGTCGTAACACGATTTGGTCGTAAGTTGAGTAGGCTATAGGTACAGTTGAAATGGTGCACGCGGAGATGGTAGTGCTGCCGGAAGCTGGTCCGCACTGTCGTACGCCCAGCTGGGCAACGTTTGCGCTGCCAGACGCGGAGCAGTCGTGGGTAGCGATTGTGGTCGTAAAGTCGAATGGTCGTAAGTTGCATAGGTGGTAAGTCGATCAATACCTGTACTTTATTGGTAATTTTAAGCACCACAGAACTTAGTTGTTTTTCTGGAAGAAAGCTGGAATTAAAATCATTGATCCTTTAGAGAAATATAAAACAAAGGAGAAGGGGGTGTACAAAATGAATAAGAAAATAATTCTTAGCATACTTTCCTGTGTTCTCACTGAGAAATAGAAAGTAAATGGGACATTGAGAAGCAAAATTAATCCTGATTAGGCTCTCTTTGGGACAGGCAGCCTCGATGCACGATTATCCATTGTTAGGTGTGAAAAGGAGCCAGTGATTGCTCATTGTCAAGGAGAAAAGACCTGGGGGCCACGGCTCACCCAGTCTTGCTCCTGACCTGCATCTGAGCACCTGAAGGAAAAAACTTTAAGAAGAAAAAGACTTGAAGTGGCAGCGGAGACAAGAGTCTCAAAGGTGCAGAATTCAAGACCCCTCAGGATGGGTGTGAAAGCAACAACAATGAGATTCCCTGACAACTAAACCCAGGCATGCCCAGGAATCCCAGCATGTGGTGAAAGTTTTCACGGCAGAGCTCACATCAGCAGTGTCTAGAAGATTAAATCTTGTTATTCTTTGAGACTGGCATTCATGCTAATCCACATATTTTTTATTAAGAAGCACAATGAAATTTAACTTATTCCATTTTTGATACCAGTGTAATGACCAAATTAAACTAGATTTTCAAAAATAATCAGAGGCCCTGCCCCACAAACCACCCCCTCCGGGCACGGGGAGATGTGGGGGCAGTAGTGACCCCGTCTTGGGTGCTGACCCGCCATGCTGACTTCAGACAGGCCCCAGACCTCTGAGCGCTCCCAATTCCTACATCATTTCCTGTCCCTAGTGTTCAAACAAGTTGGCCTTGATGTTATCACACAAATTATGGGCCATGACACAGAGAGCACTCTTGCCTGTTCTGAACAGCTGCCTTTAATTGTCTAGCAAAGAGCACTGACACCTCACTGACACCTCTTCCCTACCGCACAGGAGCCCTGGGTCTGGGGTGACAGGTGCAGAGACCTGCCTGTCCAGCAGCCACCGAAGACCATGCTTCTGTCTGTAAGTTCCCCAATAAAACATCCTTCACTGACAAACTTGATTGTTCTGGCTTATTCTTTGGTTTCTAGGCTCCTTCAGCATTTGGGGGCCGCGTTGCATAGGTGGCCCTTTCCCAGAACAGGAGATCATAGTCTATGTCATGTTCCAGGAGAAACGGCCTGGCAGAGCATGGCATTTGATCTCAGGGACCGTCTGAGCAGGACGTCACTCTCCGCTGCTCTCCTTCATGGTGATGGGAGTCACGTGGGATGGATTTGCACAGGACCCTTTTCACTCTGTGAGTGCTCACCCCTATGCCCTTCCTTTATTCTGTTAACACTCACAGCAGTTTATGTATAACTAATTCTTTCAGCATCTGTCGGGCACCACACTATGCCTGAAGAGAGAAAGGGTTGATAACTGATCATCCACAACAGGTTCAGGTTCAGGCGGGAGACAGACATGGAGATGAACGAGTCTCAAACCTGCGATTCTGGGGAGCCTTTACAAATGCTTCGATCCCACTCCAAACCAACTGAGTCATCTGGGAATACAGGTATGCACCACCATGCCCAGCTCATTTTATTTTTGTGTGTTTTTTTTGAGAGATGGGGTCTTGCTATGTTGCCTATTTGTCCCACCATGGCCTCTCAAAGTGCTGGAAGCACAGGTGTGAGCCACTGTGCCCAGCCTGGGGAAGTGCATTTGTTAAACGTAATTCCCAAAGTGAGTTTAATCCATAACCAGGGTTTAGAAATACTGCTGTGGAAAAATAACTAAGCTTCCCTAAGTGGTGCTATTAGGAATGCTAAGGGGGGAGTGATTAATAACTGAGCCGGAACCCAGGCAGGTGCAGGGAGAGACAGCATCTGAGAGTGACTAAGAGGGGGCCAAACACGGGGTGGGGCAGAAGATTCCAGACCACGCGACCAGGGAGGTCAGAGAATGGCTGTGGAGAGGCAGAAATTGAGGTTTCCGCCACTAAAGAGCTCCAAGGGCCAGGATCTGTGGCTCACACCTGTAATCCCAGCACTCTGGGAGGCTGAGGCAGGTGGATCACCTGAGGTCAGGAGTTTGAGACCAGCCTGGGCAACACGGCGAAACCCCATCTCTACTAAAAACAAATTAGCCAAGTGTGGTGGTGGGTGCCTGTAATCCCAGCTTACTTGAGAGGCTGAGGCAGGAGAATCGCCTGAACTCTTGGGGGCGGAGGTTGCAATGAGCCAAGACTGCACTCCATCCTGGGAGACAGAATGAGACTCTGTCTCAAAAAAAAAAAAAAAAAAAAAAAAATCTCTAGGACCAATCCCTGGGGATATGGTCACCTAACTAATTCTGGACCTGTGGGGATAGTGACTCGAGATGTGTGGATAGCATGGGCCAGTATCTTGGAGGAGCAAGGCTGTTTGCCCTTGGAGGCCCAGCTTGACTGCCCTCAGGTAATGGCTCTTTCGAGCACCAAAATGGCAGGTCCCAGGTCTGTATCTACCTACAGCCGTCAGTCCGGCTTCAGGTTTGCCGTCTCAGCTCTCAGTGCAGTCATTCTTTTATAGGAAGATCTCATTTGCTGCTCCCACTCCCTCATTTCCCCCTAGTTCTTTTTCACATAGGGGCCAATGATTCCAAGATTTCTTTGGAAAAAAAGGTGGAGGGAGGAATGGAGGATGGGTGTTTATGAGTCTGTGTGTAGGTGAGGGTGTGGCCAGGGTGCGGTCTGAAGCATCCATTTGCAAACCCACAATTTCAAGTCTCGGGGTTGGAACCCTACCTGCTGCCTCCCCCATCAGGGGTAGATCCCGGTTACCCGAGGCTAATCCCCAACAATTGCATTCCCCTTGGACACTCACTAGTTTGGTGACATGCACTGACTCATTCCCCTGGGGCACTCACAAGTTTGGCGACACGCACTGACCTCTGGCCTAAGCCGTTCACCTCATGGCCTCCCCCAGCCTCATGACTGGCCAGGAGTGGACGTGTGATCTAGCCGGTCCACCACAATGATGTCTCTCCTTCTGCTTGGATGTGAAGGACAAAGCCTGTAGGCCCTGTTGTTCTCAGCAGTTAGTTCACTTTTGCACTTACTGGGATGGGCACCAATACATTTCATGATCGTTTAATCAGTCTATGGTCGATTATTTCAAAGATAATCCCCTATAAATTCTCTGCATGATAATCCCTCATAAGGATTAAGAGTTCTCATAATCCCTCATAAGGATCCCTGTCTGTACATGGGATCCTCCCACCATGAAGTGAAATCTGTGTCCTTATCCCTTGAATCTAGTCTGGCCTCAGAATGTATTTTCCCCAAAAGAACATGGTAGAAGTCGTATTCTAAGGCTTCCAAACCCGGGCCTTACAGGCCGTGTAGCGTCCGCATGGACCCTCCTGGGCTGCCATGTGAGAAAGCTCGGGCTAGAGCACCGATTGATGAGAAGCCACAGAGAGAGGCAGCAAGGCCAGCCTGCCCCCAGGCTTTTGAGATACCAGCTATGTGACCAGAGCCACAGGAGCCTTCCAGCCCCAGCAGAGCCCCCAGAAGAATGCAGCTGCAGGCCCATCCCAGCCAACACCAGGTGGAGCAGAAGCGGCATCTCCCCGATTCCACAGGGTCCCAAGAAATGGAAACTCACTGTTGTTTCCACTCCTGCACTCACGGTCATTCATCACACAGCCAAAAATAACTGACTCACAGGACATCTTAGTCTGCTCAGGCTGCTATAACGAAATCCCTTAGATGGCAAGGCATACACACGGAAGTTTGCTTTCCACAGTTCTGAAGGTTGAGAAATCCAAGATCAAGGTGCCAGCAGATCTGCCATCTGAGAAAAGCCCTTTGCTCACAGATGGCCTCCTCTAAAGGTTTTCACATGGCAGAAAGGGCAAGCAGGCTCCCGAAAACCTCCGTTTTAAAGGGCACTAATCCCATTCCTAATCACCTCCCAAGGCCTTCACCTCTTAATATTTGGGATTAGAGATTAGGTATTTGTGATTAGGTTTCCACATGTGAATTTGGGAGGTCACTTTCAGACCATGGCATAGGGTGAATTGGACTCTCTGCTTTTTAATGGTCCTGACTTTTTTTCACAGATTTACAGAGAAGATGCTATGTTAGAAACAGAAAATCCAACTCATGTGGTTTCAATGAAGATGTTGTCTCTCATAGCAGGAAATTCCAGGTGAGGGCAGCAGGATTTGGGGGAATTGCCTGATTGTGTCGCTGAGGACCCCTGCTCTTCTCATCTTCCCAGGCGGCCATCCCCAGGGTGAAGATGCTCTTCCGGCCCCCTTCTTTCGAGGGTGCAAAGGGCTGCGGAGTACCAGGCATTGCATCCAGACAGGGCATGCAACGTCTGCCAGGGAAAAAGGAGCATTTCCTCTTTACACCCTTGTAAGAGTGAGAAAACCTTTGCCAGACATCCCCCAGGAGGCTTCCTGTTGGGACTCATTGACTTGAGCTTGTTTGAAGCCAATCATTGGAAAGAGAAATCGAGTTACCAACATTTTCTCAAAAGAGATAGAGTTTACTCTTAGCCACAGAGACGGTGGATACCTGAACCGGCAAGGATAGAGATGGCATGGCTGCCACACTGGTAACCAAGGGTGTGTTTCACTACAGGACAAAAACCAATTCGCATTTACCACTGAACAAGCAGACACTCCCGCCAGGCAGCCTTGATCTAGCGCCTCCTCTGGCTGCGCCTCCACCCTAACCCCACAGTCACAGTTTACAAGGTGGAAGCTTAGTCAAAATCTGCTCCAGCAGTCAGGGGTCCTGCAGGAAACAGGAGGTGTTCTTGGGAGGGGATGTGGAAGCCAGTTTGATGACCGGACGGTTTGCTGTGGTGCGGTCATGGTTCCAGGACCCTTCCAAGGGGGCCGTTATTCAGGGACCAGCAACAATGGCAGGCCGACAGCCTGTCTCGCCTTACAAGGCATGGGGTGGGGAGAAGTTCTGTTCGTAGAGCCTGGATGAGTTATGCAATGGAAAGGGCACCCAGGAAGAACGGTAGCCACAGAGGGACACCAGCACCGGCTGGTGTGGGGACAGGCCGGGAAGGAGAGGCCGGGAAGGAGAGGCCGGGAAGGAGGGGAGGAGGGTCCCTGCCTCTCTCCCACCCGGTCTGCAGCGGGTGCCTCTGTGGGTGAGGTCCGCCGAGGGGCCACGGGCTTCCTGAGACAGGGCAGGTGGAGCAGGCCAGGGAGCAGGCTGGAATGGAAAATGGGGAGTCAGTTGGTGCTTTGGCCGACCAGAAACGGGAGCCGCGTTTAGTCACTGTGGCTACTGTTCCCTAGTACTCATTTCTGTTCGTCTAAAAAGTGGCTGATGCCCTTTCGTTTCCACAAGCACTCGAGAGAACATTCACGTTCAATCGCATTCCCGAGACCCAGGTGTGGCAGCGGTCTCCACGGGCCATCAAGAGGCGTTGGCTCTCTGGTGTCATCAGTGACATCTGTGGCAGGAAGACGGGAGGCTGGAAACCAAGTGTCTCAGTTCAGTCGAGGCCGACGATGGACTTGAGAGCAAAGCGCTCATCCCGGGCTGCGCGCACTGGCCGTGGGGGAACAGGGGCACCTCTGGGACTGAACCGCGCTGTCTGTGTGGCACCGAGTTCTCAGTCCAGTTCCCAGCCAGCAGCGCTGGGACATGCCACGGGGAACGGCAGACCAGCGAAGCCGCGCTCCTCTTCGTGGGTCACCCACCGCTCAGGCCACCAGAGTGTCTTCTGCTGTCCCAGCTCTGGGGCCTGAGGGCCAGAGGCCAGGCCCGGGAACCACCCGGTTCGGAGCCAGCCGCTTCCTGTCGCAGCTCGCCTCAGCCTGAGGCTGGCCGGGGGCAGCCACCTGAGGAGCGCCCCTGGGTCACCACCTGCAGAGCAGGAGACGCCTGCGGGCTCCGGCGCCACGTTCAGGGGCGAGACCCAGCCTCGGCTCAGGGGACCTCCCCCTCGCCTGGCTCCGCGCTCCCCCCGCGGCTTCCGCCCCGCGATCTCCCCGCCACCTCGAGCCTTCCCGGCGGAGGATAAAAGTTTCCCTGCAGGAGCCCGGGAAGGCAGCCCCGGGACCCTGGCCGAGCCTCCGGTCCCCGGTGCCTGGCCCCGTCCCCGCCCGCCCGCGCCTGCGCCCCGGGCGGCGGAAGCAACAGGGAGTCCCCGCCGCAGCCTCTGCCCTCCGCCCCCGGGTCCCGGCCCGGGCGAGCTGCGAGGGGGCAGGGCGGGCGCGGGTGCGACGCGGTGTGGGCGCGGGGCGGGCGGGGACGGGCGGGGACGGGCGCGGGGCGCATGCTCACTCGCGCCGGTGACGTGCGCGCCCGGAGCAGGGGCAGGAGCCCGCGGGGCCCGGAGGCTCCAGAGGGCGGCGGGCCGGGGAGGAGGAGACGCGCGAGGAGCAGAGCGCAGGCTCCGCCGCGGCCCGGGCGCTCCGGCCGAGCCAGCCCAGCGGGCGGACCCACGGGGAGGAGGCGCCGGCGCGCGCGGCCCCCAGCAGCTGCCCGCGGAGCAGCCGCCGACGCGCGGGGCCGCGGACCCAGCCTTCGCCGCCTGGCCGGGCATGAGCGCGGAGGGGCCGCGGCCGCCCCCTGCACCGCCCGGCGCGCTAAGGCCGTGACCGGAGCGGGGGGCGCGGCCGCACTCGAACCCCGGAGCCCATGGGCGCGCCGAGCCGGGCGCGGGGGCGCTGAGCGGCGGAGCGGGCGCGGCCGGAGGAGCCATGGACTGCAGCCTCGTGCGGACGCTCGTGCACAGATACGTGAGTGCTCCCAGAGCGGGCGGGGACCCGGCGGGCAGGTCGGGGGGACCCGGGCACCAGACGCGGGCCGGCCGCGCAGCCCCGGCGTCCCGGAAGAGCTCCGAGGTCGGGGACGCCGGCCGCCCCGGGGACGACGGGGATGCTGGGGAGCGGCCAGGGTTGACACCCTGGGGCTTCCGACGGGGTCCAAGTGACACCGCGCGGTCCCCGTCCCGGGCCGCCACCTGCCCCCGGGTCGCAGCCGCCTCCCGCTCCCTTCTAGCGCGCGGCGCTCCGGTGGTCCTTGGGGAGCCTGACTGGGGTTCGAGCCGTCCCAGCGGACCGGGCGCCCCGAGGGAGCCGACTTGGACCCGCCGGGGCCCGGGTCTGGGAAGGAACCTTAGATGCGGCTTCCGCGCAGCCGTGTCTGCGAGGAGATTAAGGGTTTGGGAGGAAGTGTCTCACTTGTGCAGAAGAAGCTGGCGGTTGTGTTTGTTCCTCAGCACCCCGGGGGATTCAGAGCGGAGTGTGCAGTCGTGTTATTTTTTTTTACCTTAAAGTGACTAATTAGATCCGAAGCCCGGGGTCTCCTTGGTTCCCCTGGAACCTGCCCCTTCAGTGACCAGCCGCTGGAGAGCTCAGGAGGGAAGGCTTCGAAGGGGAAAAGTTGGTTTTGTTTTACACCGGAGGAGGGGAAACCGGCGTCGCTGGCGTTAGGTGTGAAAAGGGGTGTGTGTAGGAGAGGAAGAAAACTGTCCCAAGCACAGCGCTTCCTGCCCCCGCCTTGCACAAGAGGCTTCATTGTTCCACAGCGGCTGGCGGTCAGCGGTCAGTCACAGGTTCGAGAAGTTGCAGGCACCGGCTTTGGTACCAGAGAGGGCAGAATTATGGGAACTTTGTTTCCTGGCATAGGAATGACCTCAGGCAGTCTTTCATATTTATGAGCTTTCTTTAAATAGGAGACCTTGGCCAAAGATAGGTTTCTTTTCACTTGGGGATGCCAGATCAATCAATGCTTTCCCCCGGATTTATTTACTAACCGAAAACCTCGCAGAGTCAAGCGAGCCTGAGTCCAGCTCGCCTGTTTCCTGGTGTCGGGGAAGCCGTAGGAAGCTCAGCCTGCTTTACCTAAGGGGAGAGAACTCACCTCTGGCGATTCTGATGACTCTGGATGCTAGATCCTGAAAGGCTTAGCTGCAGAAGCCTGGTGTTATTCCCCGACTGACGCCCCAGCCCCCAGTTCCTGTCCTAATGTTAATGTGAGTGGTAAGCATCATGCAATATGGTAATGTTTCTCTATGGTAATGTTATAGAAGACCCGGTAACAGTGACTGTAGGTGACCTGACGTGTAAAAAAAAATGCTTTACTGGGCAGGAAGCTTCTGTTCCCAGTTGTGTCACTCGGAAGTGTGGGTCCCTAGACAATTCATTTTCCTGCCGTGTTTCCTCCGAGGCACATGGAAGAGGGAAGGGGCCAATATTCACTTTACCTGCGCCCACGGGGCTCCCAGTTCACTCGGTTCCCTCCTGACATTCGGTGTGAAAAGGGCGGGTCATGTTGTAGGGCTCCTGGGCAGCCTCTCTCTGTAGAAATGAGAGCTGCATGGGCCAGCTCGGCTCACCCTGTGGAGAATCTTGCCTTCCCGGCGAGTTCCTGACCCTTTCTTCTTGGGGCGGGCGGAGACAGAAATCCAGTTTTGATGCTCTTACTGGCTTCCCGTCTCCAAACCTTCAGCTGTTTTCCGTTACGTAGATCTATATGTGTTTGCGTAGCTTACAACTTTAATTCCTCTTTGCTATATTATTACGCTTGTGGCATCACATTTTCTCGTAATCTAAGGGGTAAATATTCTTGAATGAACTTTTCCATGGTATATATTGTTTGATAACGTCTCAGGAATACAAGCTAGGGGATAGGATTATTTCTGTTTTTCTCATTCCACATTTTTTTTCCCCAGTGTATTCATCTGGCTGCCTCACCCGTATTTACACAGAAAACCATTCATTTCTATAATTTTAATTTCATGTCTATGGTATGAAACTAATTTGACTTTCCAGAAACAGCCATGATCTGTTTTCTTGTAATTTCATTATCTTCCACTGTGTAGGACTAAATTATATCTCCTTTTGTTACAGGAAAAAAAGAGTCTGGGATTGAATACTCACATTTCCTTATGCTCTCCTTATGCGACGTATTTGATAAAAAAGGATAAACAGGCCCTCTTCCCTCCCAGTGTTCACAGTCAGAATTCCTGGGACAAAGAAAGCTTTGCAGCTACTTCTGATGTGTGAGGGTCACTAAAAGATAAAGAAGTCCTTGGAAAACATTGCTGTAGGCATATTATTGTGGGTTAACTCCGGAGAGATAGAAGAGGCAAATGAGTGAGAGAACAGTTGAACGTTAGGCGGTGTACTCCACACTCGGGGTTCTGGTTGTTTGGGTGTTTGGATGGACAAGGAGCCACTTTGTATTTGTACAAAGAGATACTTTGTATTTGTAAATGGTGTAGTGTTTGTATACCACGAGGAAGTGCATGTGCCCACAGGGTAATGTATGCTTCATGGAGTTGGTGTATGTGCTGTGGTGCGGCGGTGGAGAGTGTGTGTGCTGTGGGGTGGTGTCTGAGCTGTGGGGTGGCGTGTGTGCCATGGAGTGGTGTGTGTATTGTGGAATAGTGTGTGTGCCGTGGGGTAGTGTATATTCCCTGGGGTGGCGTGTGTGCCGTGGAGTGGTGTGTGTATTGTGGAATAGTGTATGTGTCGTGGGGTAGTGTATATTCCATGGGGTGGCGTGTGTGCCGTGGAGTGGTATGTGTATTGTGGAATAGTGTATGTGCCGTGGGGTAGCTCGTGTGCCATGGCGTAGCATATGCATTGTGAGGTAGAGTATTTGCTGTGGGGTGGCGTATGAGCCATGGGGTAGTGCGTGTGCCATGCGGTAGTTTGACCTACATGATGTAACACTTTAAAAACATTTTTAGGCTGGGTGCAGTGGCTCACGCCTATAATTCCAGCACTTTGGGAGGCCAAGGTGGGCGGATCACCTGACGTCAGGAGTTTGAGACCAACCTGGTGAAACCCTGTCTCTACTAAAAACAGAAAATATTAGCTGGGCATGGCGACGTGCACCTGTAATCCCAGCTATGTGGGGGACTGAAGCAGGAGAATCGCTTGAGCCTGGGAGGCGGAGGTTGCAGTGAGCTGAGATCCCACAATTGCACTCCAGCCTGGGCAACAAGAGTGCAATTCCATCTCAAAATAAATAAATGCTTTTTTTTTTTTTTTTTTTTGAGATGGAGTTTTGCTCAGTTGCCCAGGCTGGAGTGCAGCGGCGCGATCTTGTCTTACTGAAACCTCCGCCTCCTGGGTTCAAGCAATTCTCTGGCCTCAGCCTCCTGAGTAGCTGGGATTACAAGCACCTGCTACTGTGTCTGGCTAATTTTTGTATTTTTAGTAGTGGGGGGGCGGGCGGGTTTCTGGATGTTGGCCAGGTTGGTCTTGAACTCCTGACCTTGAGATCCACCCACCTCAGCCTCCCAAAGTGCTAGGATTACAATAAAAGCATTTTTAACAGCGTGGGTGGAGAGCTAATTCCATTTCCTCTTCACCTGTGTTGTGAGCTGAGCAACACAGATTCAGGTAGTTTAAATTCTGAGAGAAATCAGGGCAGCCTCAGAGGGTGGTTGCGTGCTCTCCGGGCAGTGGCCTGAATGCTGAGTGGGAGCCTCCCCTGCCCTTCTTAGCTATGTGGCCTTGGGCAAGTGGCTTAATTCCTTCTGCCTCAGTTTTCTCAGCTGAGGGTAAGAGCGGTACTCATTTCATAGCTATTGTGAGAGCTGAATGAGGTAATCTGTGTGGAAAACCAAGAATGGGACCTGGCTCCCAGGAAGCCCTCGGTCCGTTTGTCATGCCTGGCTGCGAACAGCCGAGTCCCTGGGTAGGTTTGGCTGGGGAGAAGGCAACGCTGTGGCCTGCCGGTTCTGTTGCTCAGCCACCCGTGGGTCCCAGCCTGCTGGCATTGTGGGTCACAGGAGAGGTAAACCAGGCGCGCTGACAGCAGGCATGGTGTGGAGGTCAGGTAGGATGCACAGAGCTTTCCACTGCTGTGGTAGCATGGCCCTCGATCTCTGTGAGGCTGCGCACCCTAGCCTGGGCAGCACGCTTCCCTCCCTCTTCGTTTCCATGCCTCCATTTAGGGCGTTTGCATTTTCCTCGCAGTTCTGTGGCTCGAGAGCTCAATCTTGTCATGGCCCCGTAATTTTTTTTCAGTGATTCAGCCCAGATACTCCTTGTTAGTTTTGTGCTTCTGTTTGTTTCACCCTTACCATTTTTGCTTCCTAACATATTTGACCTTCTAAGATGGAAAACATTGAAAGGTCTGAAGGCTTTCTTTGCTGACAGTAGATGCTTGATTTCAACACAAACTGTTACTTTAGACATTTTTTTTCTATGAGAAAAATAAACATTTTTGCTTCCTGAGAACTTTAAGCATTGCTGTATTGGAGTGTGGTAAACCTTCTAGAAAGTCCAGCTATTATGCATATGTATCCGCTTCTTTATTCCCAAACGGTGTGTAATGTGAGCATCAGTGTTCAACTGTAATATTGCCTCTTCTGAAAGACAGACTTATTCATTCGACTCCGTTATGCCAGCCCCTGTTTTAAAACTTCAGAAATGCCACATCGTTTTGGAGTTTCGTTTCCTAATCCAGGATTAGATGATCCAGTGGGGCCTTGCTGTTGTTCAGCCGCTGGAGTCTACACCACAGGACCACTACGTTAAGCCGCTTTGGCTGCCAAGGTCTTCAAGTATTTGAAATAAGTGAGTCCTGAGGCGTAGAATCCAAGACTAATAATCTGCCTCCAGCAGTGTGGTGGCAAGCCTGCAGTCTGAGCTCGGAAAACGTTTCTCATGAACGAATGTGTAACTGGGCAGCTCATCACACAAGTGCACCAGCTGTGCAGTTCTTGTCTTCAGGGCCTCAGGTTTTCCACCTGGATCTTTCAAAGCAATCTGCCTAGATGCATAAGTTAGCCTTTGTGTCTACACAAAGGTGGAATCATTTCCATGGCTTTTTGGAGTCCTGTTGAATGCCTGCTTATTAGGAACAAGCATCTTGAGGTGCTTTTATTTCTTGCCAGTGAGTAAATTTAATAACCTAGAGGAAAAAAGTTTGTATTAGGGTTGGCTGTAGACAGTTAAATTTCTAGGGATGAGAACACTGTCTTCAGTTTGCAGTTAGTTAAAATTGCATTGAATTTGCACTAACAAAAATACGTAGCTGCTTAACTACACATGAAATCCTCTATTTACAGGTGTGTTAAACCCTGAAGCCCAAAATACAAATTGTCCTTTGGTGCTTGGAGCATATGTTCAATAGAAACAGGGTTAATAAAAGAGTCTCAAGTCCCAGACTTATAAATGTTTTTTTAACCAAGTTAAATGCAGGTAAAAATGCCGTTTATTTGCAGCGAAAATCAATAGCAAGCAGGTTTTACAGCAATAGAAATTCAAGAAGATCAGATAAGGGATGATTTTCTCTTTCACTTGGTTGTGATTATCTGAGAAGAACAAATAGTCCATCCCAGAGGTTCCGGGGTGAGGCGCTGGAGTCTGACGGACCTGCGTTCACGTTCTGTCTCGGTTGCCAGCTGTGCAGCCTTGGCAAGTTGGTTGACGCTGACACGCTTGGTGCCCCATCTGCAAGGTGGGGGTTATGGTGCCCGCCTGGCAGGTCTGCGTGGGGACGGGACTGGTCACGGCGCTTGTGCATGCTGGGCACCCAGTGCGCAGGGCATCTTTGTGGCGTGCGTGGATCTGCAGCTGCGTCCCCGTCCATGCCTCTGGGCTTCCTGAGGAGACTGCTTTCCACTTTGGGCTTTCTCCTCACCCTCCTCTTCATGTAGAGAGTTGGTGACCTTGCCCTGCTCTTCCAGGGAGAGCAGTAGTCCTGGCAGGAATGACCCTGCCATGCCCAGTAGCCTTTCTGCCTCTGCCCTTGCCTCCCTGGTGGGTGGATGAGGCCGGGGGCAGTTCATGTGCAGGGTGGTGGAGGACGAGCCGAGGGGACAGTGTGTGTGCAGGGTGGTGGAGGACGAGGCGAGGGGCAGTGCGTGTGCAGGGTGGTGGAGGACGGGTCGAGGGGGCAGTGTGTGTGTGCAGGGTGGTGGAGGACGGGGCGAGAGGGCAGTGCGTGTGCAGGGTGGTGGAGGATGGGGCGAGGGGGCAGTGGGTGTGCAGGGTGGTGGAGGACG
>NW_016107329.1:10897233-10905066 GCF_001604975.1 Cebus imitator
GGCGAGGGGGCAGTGTCTGTGCAGGGTGGTGGAGGACGAGGCGAGGGGGCAGTGTGTCATTAGTGGGTGCAGTCTTAAAATCATGTTTGATGTTACCTTAAGCTCCTGGATTCTCTTTCTCTGGCTCGTTATAGAGTCCTGAACGTCCTCCCAGTCTAGGCCACAAGGCCATGGCCATGGTCCGGACTCCCGTCCCTGCTCCTCAGCCTCGCCCTCACGGGTGCTTTTCTCCATGTTCCAGCCCACGCCCTGTGTGTGGGCTGGTGCTCCCGTGGATGCTGCCAGGATTCGTTTCCTTTGTTCCCACGTCCATGCCTCCGACCGCGGGCTGGACAGGGAGAGCCGCCACAGCACTGTCCCAGAGCCTGGTGGCCAGAGCCAGAGCTCTGAAGGCCTCCTTATAGTTTTAAAACTATTTTTATTTTTGAGACAGACTCCATCACTCAGGCCAGAGTGCAATGGCTGATCTTAGCTCACTGCAACCTCTGCCTCCCAGGTTGAAGTGATTCTCTTGCCTCAGCCTCCCGAGTAGTTGGGATTACAGGTGTGTGCCACCATGCCCAGCTAATTTTGTATTTTTTAAATTAGAGATGGGGTTTTCCCATGTTGGCCAGGCCGGTCTTGAACTCCTGACCTCGGGTGATCCACCTGCCTCAGCCTCCTAAAGTGTTGGGATTACAGGTGTGAGCCACTGTACCTGGCCCTAAAACTCCTTTCATTTTGAAACTCTTAGTTCTGGAGAACCAGACTCATCCCTGGAAACAACATGCCAACCTCTGGCACACATGACCTTTACTTTCCAGGCAGGCGTGTCCTAGTTGTGTTAGATTCTCAAGGGAGCCCCCGCCCCCACCAAGGTTAAGACCCCTGTTCTGGAACAGGCAGGCGACTGCTCCTCTGAGGTGGCTGCACCGGCCCACTCAGCGGCCTTGACGCCATTGGAACTTCTTGCCAACATTCGCATGCAGAGGACTGCACATACATACCCACATTTCCCCGATTTTTCGGAAGTCTCGTGACTGGGCGTTCCTGGCCTGCTGTTTCCCCGAGGACCGCTGCTGCTGGAGTGACAGCCATGTGGACGGGTTGCTCTCCACTGGCCTGAGTTGCTGGGCCCATCGTTGCTGCATCGAAGCCTGAGACCACCCCACCCTGTCCCAGGGAGGACACAAGCTTTTCTGGTTTGGTTGACATTTGCAGAACCTAAAGTAAAAATGCTGGGTGGTTTTTGCAAGTCACTTAATGGTGCTGTGCGTGCCTCGTGCTTTTGTCCCAGGTACGATTCTTTGTTTATAATTCACCACGGCTCTAATTGCAGCGGAGCACGAGAGCTTTCTCCTTGTTCCGTATCCTGAGAAGGAAGCCCTGGCAGCCGGACCTGAGAGAGGGCAGTGTGGCTCACTCATGCGGGGATGCTGGTACGTTAGGCTGGGAGCCAAGAGGTGGAATTTTAGGCTTTCTCTGCCGCCTGTTACCTTTGTAACTGGGGCCGATGCCCAATCAAACCATGTGAACTCTGTGGGCAGATTCATCATTTGTTGCCTCTTTAAACCAATCCTTTATTTATTAATTGATTTTTGAGCCAAAGTCTCACTCTGTCTTCCAGGCTGGAGTGCAGTGGCGCTATCTTGGCTCACTGCAACCTCCGCCTTTTCAGTTCAAGCGATTCTCATGCCTTAGCCTCCCAAGTAGCTTGGATTACAGGCGCCTGCCACCATGCCTGGCTCGTTTTTGTTTTTGTTTTTTTTTTGTAGTTTTAATGGAGACAGGGTTTCACCATGTTGGCCAGGCTGGTCTTGAACTCCTGACGGCAAATGATTCGCCTGCCTCAGCCTCCTAAAGTGCTGGGATTACAGACGT
Organism: Cebus imitator; assembly: GCF_001604975.1. NCBI lineage: Eukaryota > Metazoa > Chordata > Mammalia > Primates > Cebidae > Cebus > Cebus imitator. The sequence continues at coordinate 10,899,094 of NW_016107329.1, forward strand.
GAGCCATGGTGCCTGGTCTTTAAACCAATCCTTTAAATATTTTTCTCCATTTTCAAAGTGGAGTGGGAAGAAACTGATTTTTCTATGAATAAAAATTGTATAAGTCTTTATTTCAAATGTGATTTGTGTTCACATTCAGAAATTTGTAAGTGACATATTTTCACTTGTTTGCAAGTGCCTTTCCTTACAGTTTTTCTGTCACTCAACTCAGTTGAGATAGTCACTCCCAAGGATAAAGACCACTGAGCTGAATATATTTTCACATTTTTATTCTCAATGTGTTTAAGTAACCACCCTCTACCCATCTTTGGCAAAATGTTTCCCATTTTTCTGTGGTTCGTGTTGTATTTTTTGTGGCTTTCAGAACCAGACCACTTCTTGGAAGGCACATTAGAAGGTTTACGATTGAGACAATAGAATAAGCCACCTTTCCTGGGAGAGGCCATTGTGTCACACATCCGTTGGTATCAGAATTTCCCCCGCTGTGGCTGCAGAGTTGAAGGACGTCAGCTGGCTGCACTTGGGGTTGGTGGTCCGTTGTGAGATCTGTGAGGTACACAGTGCATGTGCCTTACGTGCAAACATTTTAGCAAAGACAGGTTGCCACGGGCAAGAATTTTTTTTTTTTTAAGACAGAGTTTCATTCTTGTTGCCCAGGCTGGAGTGCAGTGGCGCAATCTCAGCTCACTGCAACCTGCGCCTCCTGGGTTCAAGCAATTCTGCCTCAGCCTCCTGAGTAGCTGGGATTATAGGCATGCACCACCACGCCCAGCTAATTTTGTATTTTTAGTAGAGATGGGGTTTCTCCATGTTGGTCTGGCTGGTCTTGAACTCCCGACCTCAGGTGAGCTGCCCGCTTCAGCCTCCCAAAGTGCTGGGATTACAGGCGTGAGCCACTGCACCCAGCCCCAAGCAGTGTTTTAACTTCTGTGTGTGTTACTTCTGCTGATTTGGGAGCAGCACATTCCACAGATGATGTGCCCCTTACCTGCACGTGCTTTGGCCGGCCGAGGGTCCACTCTGGCCCCTGTGCAGCCTCCCGCTGGGCAGCCCGTGACCACCTGGGTCTGCTCTGAGCCATTCACGTCGCCTCCAGGGGCAGCTGTAAAACGAAACTCACTCATGGCATTTGCTGTCCCTCCTTCCCTGGGTGGTGAGGATCAAATGAACCTTTATTAATGGACATGAAAATAACCTTGTAATTTCAGGCAGTGAAATTACACTTTACCTACACTCTTCAATGTAATACATGGTAAAGTGCTGTAAAAATAACTCAGGGAAGGGCTGCCAGTTTTTGTCACATCTCAAGTGACAAAGGTACTTTTTTGTAAATTTTTTTTTTCTTTGGCTTGGGAAGGGAACAAAAATAAGATCATTTTTCCTGGTTGGAAGATAGAGGATTTTAAAGAGAAGGTTTGTTACATGTGAAAAAGATGGTTTGATCAAAGGCTTAATTTGTTGAGTTATGCATTTGGCAAAGATGGAAATTAGACGTTCAACAAAGATGTGAAGGCGTGCGCCTGGCAAGGCGTCTCTGTCCTGGGTCTGCTCACCCCCACCCCCAAAGCAGGAAGGGGAGGAGAGGCTGGCGAGAGGGTCACCCGTGGTCAGTGCTGTGGCTTTCTGGGAGGCGGCCTGGGACAGGCAGGGCTGCTCCAGGGGGAGAAGGGATTGCCGTTTGGCGTGTCTGGGAGCCCGGGTCCTTCCTTCCCCAAGGCTGGTATCCACAGCCTCTCTGGATCTTCATGGCAGCCTGTAACAGGGCGGCCAGGTTTCACAGGCCCCTGGTGCTGAGGCTGATGGGTGGGCGCGGGCCTTTCTGCCCGACTCTGACCTTGCTTTCCCCGCCGTGGCCTGCACCCTGTGAAGGGCAAGTGAACGCCCTCCTGGCCCAGTTCAGCCCCAGGCCGTGCCTGTTGTCCTCACATCATTCATCATCATCCATAGTGTTCCTTTCACACGCAGAAGCGTCCCAGCTTAGCCAGTTCTGCGGCCACCCCACCACAGGGGCCCGAACCCAGGGCCCACCACTGCTGCCACGTGCCCTCTTCTGCTTGTCACCCGCCTTGTCCTGAGGGGCCAGTGGCTGCTTCAGGACTTGTCCCAGTGCCAGATGTCCCGGGCAGTTCGTCACTGGCATCCCCACCACCCCTGAATCCATCTCCACATGTGGGCTCAGACCTGCTTCTCCCGCCCGCCCTTCCCCGTGTAACTGAGTAGTGAGCCTTCCCCGTTCATGTGGTGGAGAAGAGGCTGGGCCTGATTCAGCTGCTGAGGGATCAGCTGACCCACACATTGCCACGGCCCTTTCTGGAGGACGTGGGGGGACAGGAGTGGCCGGCGGCCACCTGAGAATGGGAGTGGCACCTGAAGGCGCAGAATACACAGAAACTCGAGTCCACCGTGGCCGTCTCCTTGGTCCTCTCTACTGTGATTACTGCATGTCGCCTGCACAGGGACCCATCCCAGCCAGGAGGGGAGAACTCTGGGATGTTGTCTGGAAGTTACAGGTGCGTCAAGTACTGTTGCTGCAGGCATAGGTCTGCGCATGCTCATCAGTTAGGGCCAGGCACAGCTAGTTCCTTCAAGGCATCTCGGCAGTGCCTGGCATTGGGCAGTCAAGGTGTGTTTAGTTTTGACTTAAAAATGGAAAAGGTTATAGAATACAGGAACCATCTTCTACCCTTTGAGGGAAAACTTACCAAGTTGGCCTGACCTCTGCCATGCTGAGAATTACAGAGAAGCTGAAGAAAGTGTCAGAGGAAGGTCTGGTCCACAGCAGATGTTGAGTACACTGATGCTTTCCTATAAAACATTGTTTGTCAATGCATTTATAACGCCAGCAACGGACTCAGGTATGAGTAGGTTCCGCGATGCCCTTTTCTTCCGAGGGTTACTCTGGCAGTGTGCTTGTGTCTCAGCAAACTGCGGACGGCCCGCTGTTATCCAGCTGGTGGTTCTTGAGCGCTCATGTGCCTAGAAGGTGGATGGAGACAGGTGTTGCTAGTAGCGGTTCATCGTCTTGTCACAGAGTGTGGAAAAACACTCCAAGTACAGCTGGGTGTAGTGGCTCACACCTGTAATCCCAGCACTGTGGAAGGCCCAGTGGGCGGATCACCTGAGGCCAGGAGTTCAAGACCAGCCTGGCCGACCAACATGCTGAAACCCCGTCTCTACTACAAATACAAAAATTAGCCGGGTGTTGTGGCGGGCGCCTGTAATCCCAGTTACTTGGGAGGCTGAGGCAGGAGAATTGCTTGAACCTGGGAGGCGGAGGTTGCAGTGAGCCGAGATTGCACCATTGCCCTCCAGCCTGGGCAACAAGAGCAAAACTCTGTCTCAAAAAAAAAAAAAAAACAAAAAACAACGCTCTAAGTACAGACAGTGTAGCAACCATGTGGAGCCCCAGCATGCCTTCAGCAGCCTCTCCTCCTGCGTGTTCCGTGGGAGGCAGGGCCTCTGAAGGCTACACGCCTGTGCATGTGGTATCGTCTCCCTCAGCCTCGGGCTCTGGTATGCCAGGGAGGGTCCTTGTGTTCTGCGGGCTCCTCGTCCCTTCTCTCTGCTGCGCTGTGTGTGCGTCTCTCTGGTGGCCTCTGCTGGGCTCCTCTCTCTGTGAGAAGTGCTCGTCCCTCAGGGCTTTCTTCATCCTGATCTCCGTCCCCTCTCAGGTGTGCTCGGTGTCGCAAGCGATAACTAAGCTTGTCCCACTCGTGTGCGTGAGAGCGAGGCGGCCAGGCGTGGGTCTGAGGGCGTTGCCTGAAGAGTGGACAGTGTGTGTGTCACGCAGAGTCCTGCCGTGGTGCTCGGGGCCTTGCCATGTTCCGGCTTTTTCTCTGTGTCTCACCAGCGAGGTCACTGGCTGTTTATGAAGTGAGAATCACGTAAACACACCGATTTGATGATTGAGAAAGCAGATGCTAAGAATGTGACTACAGAATGAATAACTTTCATTATGAAAAACTGGCATATTGTCTATGACGTGATTATCTGAGATGCTTTTGGCTGAAGTTGCAAACTTGAATGGTTTTACTGTTGTTGAAGCACCTAGCAACCTAGCGTGGCGCTGAATAGGTACCACATGTGTCTCAGAGAGCTTGGCAGCTGTAACAGAATACTGCGGGCTGCGTGGCATATGCAACAGAAATTTATTTCTTGTAGCTCTTGAGGTTGGAAATCAGATCAGGGTGTCCGCACCACGAGGCTCCGCTGAGGGCCCTTCCTGGGGGACAGGTGGCCGTGTCCTCCCAGAGTGGGAGAGAGAATTCTCCTTCTTCCCTTGTAATCACACATCAGTCCTGTGTGATTAGGACACGCACCTGCTGACCTCATTTAATCTTAATTACCTCCTAAAAGCCCAGTCTTCAGATCCAATCACATCACTGCTTAAGGCGTCAACATGAGATTTTTGAGGGGATCACAGTTCAGCCACAGCAGTGTGCTGGTGGCAGAGGCACCATTCAGATGGCGAATATCCAGACGGATGGGAGATGGCGAAGAAGACAGGCTGCAAAGCACATCAAGTCTTGTCTGCTGCTTTATGGAATAGGTGTTCTACAGAGTCTGGAAGGATACAACATAATGATTTAGTGGGAATGGGTTATTTTTTAAGCCGTGGACAGAGTTAGGCAATTTGACCCTTGTTAGATGTGACAGACCGCAGTTCCCATGGTTAGATCGGCTCTTAGGTTCTGTGTATTTCCATCTTCTTCTTCCTGCTTATTTATTTATTGTTTTCCTGGAGAAGGCTGGTGGGGGAAAGGTGGCTGGTGTTAAAACAATGCTGTAACGTATTGCTTTGGTTTTTGCAGTACATCCAAACACGCAGCATCTGGCTCATTGACAAGACAGATGTTAGGGTTTACATCACAAAATGGGATTGGGCCTGTCTGCTCAGCAAACTCGGAGGCTGTGGATCATGATCTAGTTCTTCCAGTAACTGGAACTGCTTTGTGGAGCCCGTACTGTGTTCACCTGCATGTGTGGAGGATGACGTCTTACCTTTGGCAAAATCGGATCTTGCTGGTCGGAAGCTGCACCTGACCAGCTTTTTTTTTTTTTTCCAGGAAAATATCGTGACTTTATTTGCTACACTGACAGCAGTGCTGGTGGGAGCTGGGTGCTGCCGTCCCTGTGAAGGATGGTCCACGGTGGGGGACAGTAGTCAACGCTTCCCTAGGGTGGGGGTGGTCTCGGGGCAGGAGTGTAGATGATCGCCAACCTCGGGGATGTGGTGGTGGTGTCGCTGGAGAGGGGTCCAGTTGGCGGACTGGACAACAGAATGCAAGTTGGAACAACGGAACACGTTGCTGCCTGCTGTCCAAGGCAGGGGAATTGTGGGACGGCGCCGGTGCCACACCACCCACACGTCCGCCACACCACCCACGCGTCCGCCACACCACCCACGCGTCCGCCACACCACCCACGTGTCCGCCACACCACCCACACGTCCGCCATCACGTGGGTTCTCAAGGCAAGCAGTGAGTTCCCAAGCCAGCTGTGTCCAACTTACTGGGTTAGGGTCTTTTTAAATCATCATTACTTTCACTGAGTGTCTGCCCAGGTTACTGTGTGCACAACTCAGAGATAAACATAGATCGCTGCTCCCCTCTCAGTCAGTACTTAGGGTGGTCTCTGGTGACTGTTGGAAAAATTATGGATGCTTTGTGCTTTTTTTGACTGAAAGTGCAAGGCCCTGTGGCACCAGCACTCAGCAGAAGCCATGAATGGTGTAGACATTCTGGGAAGCCCAGGGCTGCAGCGGCTGCTCTGCCCCCCTGTTGTCTTACCTGGAAAGGACTGTGGGAGGGGAGGCCCTGAGTGCGGAGTGCAACTCAGGTTTGTATCTAGGGCACATGAGAGTCTGAGATGGGCTGGGGGGTGCCCCCTCCCTCTGTACCCACTCACATACAGAAGCGCTCACCTGGGTCTGAGATGGACTGGGGGTGCCCCCTCCCTCTGTACCCGCTCACA
>NW_016107329.1:10905314-10921048 GCF_001604975.1 Cebus imitator
TGAGATGGACTGGGGGTGCCCCCTCCCTCTGCACCTGCTCACGTACAGGAGTGCTCGCCTGGGTCTCAGATGGACTGGGGGTGCCCCCTCCCTCTTGACCTGCTCACACACAGGAGCAACTCGCCTATTTCCTTCTTTCTTTCTGGTTTTGTTGCTCACCATTGCCTGGGAAGGAAGCGGCTGCCTAAATAATTGAATAATCTCCTGCTTCAGAGAAAAGAGGATTTCCTTCAACCTATTTTCAGCAAAGGATTAGGGACGATGAAGTCCTGCCACCAGAATGCCATCGAAATTTTGGTGTGGTTTTCCAAGGTCTCAGACTGCCCAGGAAGACGTGGAAATGGCTTTGGGATCTCAGCGGGACCACAGCTGTGTGGGATGGGAGATTTGAGGGAGAATAGGACCGGAATGGGACCACCAAGTTCTTCGTCACTTTCCGATAAAATGCCTCATGCACGTGGAATACTGTACCGCGTTTTCTCTAGAAAGTGCAGTGAGGTGGCATGATTTCACTTGGATAAATGTAGACAACCCACCAAAATATTAGGTAACCATAGAGTATACAGGTGCTTTTTTTCAGTAATAAAGGACTTTGGGATAAATCTGAATGTAACGCACATGAATGGAAAGCTAGGGGACCGTCATGGTGGCTGGAGTTTACTTTTGTCCTCATTTCTGATGTTATTTAACCCCTTTCACCATCTGTGTGATGCAACCTGGAAGTAAAACGTGCAAGCCCTCGGCAGTGAGTGATCCGTAGCGAGGGAAACCCACTGGGATTCTTGTAGGGTAGGGCGTGTGACATCCTCAGCGCACGTAGGTGCTCAGCAGCTGATGTTCATCCTGCACGCATTGAGTGACTGCAGTATGCACTGAAGATTCTGTTGAGGAGCAAGAGGCACAGACGTGTCCTGGCTCTCCTGGAGACCGGGCAAGGATGGAAGGCACGGGGCATGTGGCACACAGGCTGTGAGGAGGTACCAGGGACAGAGTGAGAAGGGAGGGGTGTCGGGGAGGGGCGTGGAGGACAGAAATGGGCAGGGGCCACCAGATGACAGCTCCGGGCAGAGCAAGCCCCGGGGCCTGCAGACCCAGAGGCCACCGGTGCTCCCCCACCCCCAGGAGGGATGAGCTGAGGGCTGGTCCAAGACCTAAGCAGGTGTTGAGTGCCCCTCTAGTTATCTTGCTCAAAACACAGAATATATGTGTTGCTTTTCGGTCATGTTTTCAATTTGTTTAAGGTTATGTGGCCAAAGGAGGAAAATGTTACATAGTAGGTAGAGTTGGATGATTTTTAACCTTATAAAGAGGTATTGCTTTATTGAATGACTATACAATAAATAGGTAATTTTTTATTGTGGCAAAACATACATAAAGTTTACCATCTCATCCATTATGAAGTGTCGCATTCTGTGCCGTTAAATACACTCCCGGTGCTGTGCGATCGCCACCATCATACTTCCAGAGCTTTTTCATCAGCCCAAACCGAAACTGATTTGGGGGCAATTTTAAGTAGTTTCTGCATTTGCTATTGTGTAGCTTGCTTTTTGGGCAACACTTTTTTTTTTTTTAATCAGTGAGAAAGATCTTAGGATGAAGGGAAGACATTGAAACACCAGTACCAGTTACATTTAAATGCAAAACGGACAGAGATAGGAGGATTTTTTTTCTTTTAAATAGTTGGCCATAGTAGATATCTTAAAAATATAATTACTTGAATGTGAGGATTCATTTGCACTTTATGTTTTGCTTAATATGCTAAGAGCGGCAGGAGAGGGGGATCTGGTGTTTCATCTTAGAACAGTTAATACTTGAATGGTGAGAGACAGAAAGTCCTGAGCGTGATGTTTGGTGGGCAGGACATTTGGATAATACAGCTCGGGATGATGCTAGCTGAACGGTGTTCTACGGTTACATAGCTTTTTCCTAAGTGTGTTTATGATAAATTGGAATGAGGACGTCTTATGTGGCATTTTCTTCTAGCAGCTCTGTTCTGCTAATTGCTTGGTCTGAATAAATGTTCTCTTTTTAGTTGGTCTGTCACTGTCTAAGAAATTGTGAAGACATAGATTGATTAATTTGAAAATTACATTTGAGATTATTTTCCTGTAAAATTTTTGGTTCTGTGAGAAACAATTCCTGTTATTTCTTCTCTAAAGAGGATATGAGATTTTTTTTGTTCTTATATTGAAATAATTCTTTGATTTCCTAAATTGCTGTGTTGCTTTTTAAAGGATGGTGTGGTTTCAAAAGCTGTTAGGTTGGTGCAAATGTGTTTGTGGTTTTTGCATTGTGGAAATTTGCCGTTTGATGTTGGAATACATTATTAAATCAAGCTACACATCATTGTCGTGTGCATTTCTCACTTTATGGTTTTTTGCTACTGACTTACTACTTGCTGTTTATTTTATATTTGTTTTAGACTGTGAAAAAGATGTTAGAAAAAAAGCAAATTTGAGCGATTTTCTAATTGGAGTTCAGAGTGGGTTGTAAAGCAGTGAAGACAACTGGCAATATCAACACTGCATTTGGCCCAGGAACTGCTCACAAACCTGCAGTGCAGGATGGGTCAGGAAGTTTCACAGAGTGGTGTGGTGGCAGGCACCTGTAATCCCAGCTATGCGGGAGGCTGAGGAAGGAGAATCGCCTGAACCCAGGAGGTGGAGTGACAGGGGTGAGATTCCATCTTAATGATAATATAAAAAAGGTTGACTTTGGTTTCTGTCAGCGTGTCATCCTTGCAAACCTCAGAGTGCCTGAGTGTGATGGACAGTTTCTCTCTCAGCGGCGTCCCTGGCTGTCACTAAGATGTGGCCCCTCACCGTGGCTGCACGTGGGCTGCCTGTGGCCCTGTGGGTCTGTCCCACAAGCCCGTAGCTTTGCTGGATGATTGGCGATTGGCTCTCCTGCCTGTGCTTTGAACTTGTGGAGGGGGAGGAGGATTTGTGCAGAGAATCCAGGATCATGTGCATCTGATTTTACTTTTTTATGGGCCTGGCCCAGGAAGAGAGTGGATTTGGTTCCTGTCTTGACTTGAAGACCCTCTGGGCCTGGCACCCTCTCCGGGGTAGACTCCAGGAGGGATGGGTGCCATGTGTCCACAGGGATCCAGACAGCAGGGGAGTGCTGCGGAGCAGGTGTGGGCAGGGGAATTGGCTGTCCCCAGCCAGCCCGTCTCAGGGGCTCATGTGGACCCTTGGCCAGGCCTCTGTGCCCCTCCTGGCTTCGTCTTCAGAACTAAGCTCTGATTTTTTACCTTAGCCAAATTCCTTTCTCAGGGTCTGGGGAGTCATGCCCTACAAACATAAATTCTCATCAGATGGGTTTTATTTGACCCTGCATATCTTGATTTACTTTCCAGTCTGACTCTGGCGTAACAAGGAGGAGAATCCAAATGTTTTACCACAGAATAGATTTCCTTGTCATACCTGAAATTGCCCTGCAGGGTCTCTTGTGGGAAGAATCCACATTCCATAGAGATTCCTCTTCCTGCTTTGTCTTCCATCCTCCCTTTCTAGATCCAGGAGATAATCAACTAAGAGCCAGACACCCTTCTAAGTCCGAAAAAAACAATTGACCACCTGCTCTCTCTGAAGTCGGCTATCCAAGAGCTTCCTCTGCACAATAAAACTTGGTCTCCACAGTCGTTTATCTTCAACCTGAACATTCCTTTCCATCGACCCCAGGTCTGTAGACAACCTCAACCAGTTGTCAACCAGAACGTATTTAAATTTACCCTTAGCCTGGAAGCCCCCGCTTTGAGTGGTCCTGCGTTTCTAAACCAAACCATTGTGTTTCTTAAGCGTGTTTGATTGATGTCTCATACCTCCCTAGAACGTGTAAAACCAGGCTGTACCCCGAACACCTTGGGAACTTGTTCTCAGGACCTCCTGAGGGCTGTGCCACTCATCTTTGGCTCAGAATAAATCTCCTCAGATATTTTACAGTTCGACGCTTTGTGTCAACAGTTTGCAACTAGGAGCTGCCCCCATGAGGGCAGAGCCAGGTGGGCCTCGTGGCCCTCTGCTGCTAACCAGCCCCTGTGGGAGCTGATGCTGCCCACGTCCCACAGCTGGGAGCAGGGGTCGCAGCAGCACTGGCCCCCTCCCCGCACTCTGCCCTGGAGCCAGGAATCAGCTGTGGCGAGGGCCTGGCAGTGCGTGGCACTCAGGTGTCAGCGGCCACTTGGCATCCATGCTCCCGCAGCGTTCATGGGCGGTCGGGAGTCACGGCTTCGCTCCGTGTCATCCATGTCAGCCTCTCTCTTTGCAGATGTGTGTGTGGCCGTGGTGTTAGTGGGCGGTCAGGAGTCACGGCTTCGCTCCGTGTCATCCATGTCAGCCTCTCTCTTTGCAGATGTGTGTGTGGCCGTGGTGTTAGTGGGCGGTCAGGAGTCACGGCTTCGCTCCGTGTCATCCATGTCAGCCTCTCTCTTTGCAGATGTGTGTGTGGCCGTGGTGTTATTTGTGTCGGCTGCTTCGGGGGTCCTTTGGAAAGGTTCCTTCTCACAAAGATGCATTGTGTTTGCAAAGCCAGCTCATGCCTCCAAAAGTAAACTCAGAATCCAATTAGCCCCTAAGCAGGTGGCCCACATTGCGGTGACTCACAAAATCAGCTTTTCCCAACAGGTGTGATAAACGGGGTTGAAGCAGGGCAGGGCCACTCCCCAGAAAACAAGCGCCCAGGTTTCCCTTCTCTTGTCCCACTGCCCGGGACCACCCTGCAGGGCTGAGCTGCTGGCTTCTCCTGGTTGTAACACCCCCAGCAGAGCTGCTGTTTCATGGGGAGGGTGTTCACAGGTGGCGACCGTGGACATTGAGGGGAAGACCAATTCCACTCTTTGGCAAATGCTGATGATAATGAAAATGATTTTAAAAATCATAGTGGGACAGACAAGTCCCTGCTCTGGTTGCTCTTCACCTCGTGCCACTGTCTTACCCCTTTAGGGCTTGAGAAGGTTCTTCTCCCTGGGGCTCTCCCAGCCCCATGTCACATGATGGGGCGCTAGTCACAAATGGGGAGACTTCGGACCAGAGGGCAGGGCCCCCGGTGACCACCCAGATCCCCTCACCCCCTGCTGTTTAAAGCAGGGACTTCGTTCTCAAAGTGCTGGGGTCGGAGGTCACCAGAGGCTGCTGAAATTAGTTGTGGCTGAAGGGCTGGCATGTTCCTATTTGGGGAAAGGAGGCAGGAGCCGCAAGGGACCCGTCCTGTGTGCTGACGCTTTACCACAGAGCAGCCGAGCTGCGTGCGGCCCTTCTGACTTCTCATCATGCTTCCTGAGCCAGAGCCACTTCAAACAAAATCTGCTGAAATGTAAAAGGTAGTATTCACTCTAAAATTTTGTTGCTTAAAAAGGTGACTTAAGGCCGGGCGCCGTGGCTCACGCCAGTAATCCAAGCACTTTGGAGGCAAAGGCGGGCAGATCACCTGAAGTCGGGAGTTCAAGGCCAGCCTGACCAATATGGTGAAACCCTGTCTTTAAAATAAAAAAAGTGACTTGAAGTATTCAGCAGGAAAATTGTCCCAAATTACTTATTTGCTAAAAATAAAAATTCAGCCGGGTGTGATGATGCACACCTGTGGCCCCAGCCACTTGAGAGGCCGAGGTGGGAGGGTCACTTGAGCACAGGAGTTGGAAGCCAGCCTGGCAACATAGCAAGACCCTGTCTCTAATACATAAGTAAATAAAATAAAAGTTAAAAACTCAGAGGTGAAGAACCTGAGATCCCATTTTAAATCCACCTGATAAGAAAGAAAGAAAGAAAAAAGAGGAAGCAGCCCAGGGATGTAGCTGTAAACGGACAGCACACGTGCCAGGGCTCAGGGCTCAGGGCTCAGGGCTCAGGGCTCAGGGCTCCGGACTGGGAGGTGCTCTGTTTTGCTTCCATTTTTGAAGCCACTGGAAGTCCTGGCTGTTGAGAATTCCAGGTTTGAATGTCTAGAGCTTGTTCCCGGGACTGGGAAACAGCCCACATGAGTGGAGTGAGAGGCAGCTCTCACTTGATGTGAACCTGGGGAAGCCAGGCTCCCATCCCCTCCCAGCCTCTCTGCTTTCGGAATACAGCCCAGGAGCCTAGTGACTCACTTTCTGGAGCACAGAGATAAGGAGGGGGTGAGGGGAGAGGCCTTGGTTAATTAACATTCCTAGGAATCCAAGGCTCTGTCTCCCAGCCCTGCTGTCTGAACCCGGAGTGAGCACAGCTGGCTGCCTGTCAGGGGCAGGACCTTTTATTGATGAGTTTAAAAAACAAAACAGGAGCTGCCAGGTGCCTCCTTCGCATGGTGGCTCCCCGTGCTCTCCCTCCCCACCCTGAGTGACACACACTGCTTGAAAATGCCCAGATGTGATTTGCTCCCTGTGAAATGTGGCCCGTAAACAATGTGGTGGCACCCACAGGGAAAGAGCAGCTTAACTAGGCGCTCACCCCCCGCACAAAACCATGGTTGGAATCTGCTGGGGCGGTGGGGTGAGGGCTGGTTTTCTGCAGCCCTCTTGGAGCTAGGGGATGTCATTTAAATGGCCCTCAAAGCCCCACCTGTATGTCTTCACTGTGCTATGCTGACCTTTAACCAAGCTCACATGGGCCCCACAGTCTGGCTGATAATGAAAGGCTGGGGGTGGGGGATCGTGAGGATCCTGTCTTATCTAGGCGTCTGAGTCAGGCCCAGAGGACAGGCCCCTCTCTCTGCTGTGGGTGATGCTCCTGGCTGGTCGCCAGTGTCCACAGCCCCTTGGCTCCCTGCGCAGAGCTCCTCTTGCTGGACCAGCGTCAGTGCCCAGTGGAGACTGGAAACCTGTTTCCAAGCTGTGGCTGTAGGGCTGGACCAGAATTGGTCAGGCTCGGCCTGCTCTGGCCAGGGCGCCACCTCTGCTTTCCTTATGTCCACTGGAAAAGATGAAGAAAGAGGTATTTGCCATCATCTGTCGTGTGGAACTCGGTGCTCACACGAGCGAGGAGACCTCGACTTGGGGACGTTGTGTGTTTAGTGTTTGCTGAGCACGAAGTGTATGAAAGTGGGTAACGCCTTTGTATAGCAGCCACCCTGGAACTCAGCGTCAGAGCAGATCTAGAGTGTTTGAATGTTTGAAAGAGACGTATCTGCTTAATGTGAGCAAAGGCTTGGAAACTTAGAACACCCTCAATTGTATTTCCGTAGACTTATGGACAGTAGTTACACATCCATCTGTTTAACATTCTCAGAGCATTCTAAAACATGGAGGGCCAGGCGCGGTGGCTCACACCTATAATCCAAGCACTTTGGGAGGCTGAGGCAGGCGGATCACGAGGTCAGGAGTTCAAGACTAGCCTGGCCAACATGGTGAAACCCTGTCTCTACTAAAAACTCACCCGGCATGGTGGTGGGCGCCTGTAATTCCAGCTACTCAGGAGACCAAGGCAGGAGTATTGCTTGAACCTCGGAGGTGGAGGTTGCAGTGAGCTGAGATTGTGCCATTGCACTCCAGCCTGGGTGACAGAGCAACACTCCGTCACTAAAAACTAAAAACATGGAGTTCACACAGTGGCATGCGTAATCATCAAAGTGACTTTTCAAAATGTGATGGTTCTCATACATATAAGAATTCATGTTATTAAACGTGCCTGAATAAAAAATTGTGCAGTGCATAAGTGACAGATAATTTCGTATTGTTTGTTAAAGTGCCGTCACACCTGCCTGTGAAAGAGGTCTCGGTAGGCGTCTCGTTCTTGTTTAATGCCATGGCTTCTGAGGCTCCATTTGTTTCAGACAGAGTGGTCATTTCAGTTGAGGTTTAGTATGCAGGAAGATCACATTCTGGCCATTTAATCTTCTGATGACTCACAGCTAACTGTTGATAAGGATAAAATGGTCTGCCTGTGTCCAGTTTCGGGGAAAAGGCTGAGGATGCTGCAGGACCAGGCAGGCAGCCTGTGTAGGTCAGGGAGGAGCGGCTTGGAGGGGTGGCTTTCATTCCTGGCCCCACGCCTCCCTCCCATTCCTCCCACGAGGCTTTCCTTCCTGGTCCCAAGCTTCCCTTCTATTCCTCCCACCCGGCTTTACTCCTGACCCCACAGCTCCCTTCCACTCCCCGCAGCTGTCTTGTACCTACCCTTTCCCCTAGTTTGCTCTTTTCCTTCCCTGATTAGCCCACCTTTCCCTTGACCTCCCGTTGCCACTCCAGCCTTGGTCTCCATCTCCTGGTCTGGGGAGTCCCACTGCAGCCACGGGACCCCACTGTGGGAACCCACATCTCTGCAGGGAAATGTCTGCTGTGACTTTCCTGTGTGTGTGGCTGGCTCAACAGGGAATGGTGTGGAGGAGACCTGGAGGACAGCCCTTCCCTTCCCTGTCCCCCTCCTAACTTCCCCAGCCCCACCCAGCTCTGGGCCTCTCCAGGGCAGGGGAGAGGCAGCCGGCTCTGCTCCTGACCTGGCAGCCTGTCTGGCTCCTGGCTCCAGCCCCCTGTGCTGCCTTCTGTGTGCATCTGTTATGGAATACACATTTTGTGTGATGAGACTTTGATAGAGACCCAAGAGAATGTGAAAGTGAAGCCTCCCGACCTCGGGGTTGGGGAGGGATGCTGAGAGCACAGAGAGACCCTTGCCACCTCGGCCACCTAGCCAATCCCCACACCTGGCCCTTCCCCCCACCTGGCCCATCCCCCATTCTGACAGGCCTAGCCCATTCTGATAGGTCGGTGAGGCCACTGTGGATCAGGCTTTTCAGAGTGAGAAAATACAGACATGAAACTCAGAGCGTGGGAAAATAATGTAACAAACATGTGACATCTTAATCAGATTTGTGTGCACAGTTCAGTGCCTTAGCACGTTCATCTTGTGTACCTGTCACTACTGTCCCCTACAGAACTTTCACTTCTTCCCAAACTGAAACTCTGTCCCCCTTAAAATGCTAACCCCAATTTCCCCTTCCCTAAGACCTGACAGCCCCCATTCAGCTTTCTGTCTGTGTATTTGTCAACTCCAATGAGTGACTCACACAGGATTTGTCCTTTTGTGACCAGCTCGTTTCACTCAGCACAGAGTCCCCAAGGGTCCCCGTGTTGTATCCTGTATGACTCCTTCCTTCCTCTTTCAGCAAAGGCTGAAGAGGACCTTTGCATGGATATGCCACGTTTTGCTTACACATTCTGAAGGACACTTGGGTTGTTTCCTGTGGCAGCTTGTGCTGACCCAAAGCCTCCTGAAAGGATGAGCCCCCTCAGGTGCCCCAAACTTGATTGCAGAAGACTGTGTTGTCATCTGCCCACTTCTACAGAGAGGCACCAACCTGGGTGACATGTACATTCTTGGCTTTGTAGTGTCCTGGCCAATTCCTACCTGGCCCACCCCCACCTGGCCCATCCCACCCACCTGGCCCATCCCACCCACCTGACCAGTTTCCCCCCAACCTGGCCAATTCCCTCCCAACCTGGCCAATTCCCCTGCAACCTGACTGATCCCCCCACCTGGTTGATCCCTCTACCTGACCAATCCTCCCACCTGGCTGATCTCCCCACCTGACTGATCTACCCACCTGGCCAACCCCCCCACCTGACTGATCCCCCCCACCTGGCTAATCCTCCCACCTGGCCAGTCCCCCCACCTGACAGATCACCCCACCTGGTGGATCCTACCACCTGACTAATCCTTCCACGTGACCAATCCCCCACCTGACTGACCCCACCAACTGACTGATCTCTCCACCTGACCAGTTCCCCCACCTGGCCAATCTTCCCTACCTGCCCAAACCCCCCCACCTGGCTGATCCCACCACTGACCAACCAACCCCTCCCACCTGACCAATCTCCCCTAGTTGGCTGATCTCCCCAACTGGCTGATCCCCCCCACCTGACCAATCCCTCCACCTGCCTGATCCCCCCATTTGTTTGATCTTCCCCACCTGACCGATCCCCCTCACCTGGCCACATTGCCCCTCTGTATTTACAGTGGATTAAAATCTTGCTTTCTCTGGGAATTCTTTACAGATTAATCTTCTTCCAAAGACAACCCTAACCCGTGCCTTTTCAGCAGTTGTGCTGTTTTGCAGGGTGAGTTCCCGCCTGTTTCTATGTTGCTCTGTGAACATTCCCAAGTGGCTGTGGCTTTGAGCTCTGTTGCTGACACATCTGGAGGCCGGGAAGGTGTTTGCCCAAGAGAGACAGAATGCGTGGCGTTGAGGGCGCCTTCTCCTTAGAAATCCCATTCCTTTCCCCCTCTCCTGCTAAAGGCTCTGCGTTGGACCGCAGACTGGGTGTGGAGTGGTGTTTTGCTTTGCTTTCTCTCCCCAGCAGCACTGGGTGGGCTGGGCTGTGGGGGCCTGGGGGTGGCTCCTGCCTGGACTTTGAGTGCTGGAGAGATGCATTCTCAGTGGAGTTCCCAGCGGCTGCTTTGCTCTTCTGAGCCTCTGGCCTCCTGCAGATGCTGGGAGCCAAGCGCCCTGCAATAGACATTCTGCCAAAGGTACCTTGAGAAGCATCCCACCATGGCGGGCCTGAGCAAGTCCCTCTGCCCCAGGCGTTCCCTGTCTGGTGGGAAGTGGGGGCTTTAGCACGGCACATCTTCTCTCTGCCCCTCCTGGCGAGCCCAGCTCTGAGAGCTGTGGGAACCCATGGGAGTGCCCACCCAGGTGCACGTGGCCTCGCATTTCCCCAGATGCATTTCCCAGATTTTCCCTTAACGTGGCCTAGAGACTCAGAAGGAACCACCAACCCAGTGGTCTGTGGGGGCTGTGGGGGCTGCCACTTCTAGTCTCCTGGCAGGTACCCCTCCTCCTTCTGGGAGGACAGGAGCCAGGATGGAGAGGGCAAGGAGGGGCTTCCAGGGACTGGGGCACTCCTCGCCTTCCACAGTGCCAGCCTTCCCACTGGGTTAGAAGCTATAGCCTGGCTTGGGGCTGGGTTTTCTCTGAGCAAGGTCCTCCTGCCCATGTCTTGGGCATGTCCATGGGGCTGGGCCGTTGGGGAGGGGGTGAGAGCAGGTTCTGGGACTGGGAACCCACCTCCTTTCCCCAGGTCTCAGCCAGTGACAGGGCCTGTCCTGGACTCGGGGGCTCTGCGTGATTGGGGTGACGGGAGCTCCTACAGGCCCAGGTGGGGTATGGGTGGGTCGGGGAGTCTGCCCGCCTCCCAGCCTCCTTCTCCTTCTGCATTCCAAAGATAGTATGTGCAAAATAAAGGTGAAATGATGGGGCAGAACCAGCTCAGGTGGACACCCGGGAGCTGGAGGCCCATGCACCTGCGCTTTTCTAGGATGGGGAGAGGCTCGTGGTGTCCACCCACAGGCGCAGACCCGCTGGCCTGCAGGGCCAGTGGAGGCTGTTGTCGGCGCAGGGGATGAGTGGGGGACACAGGGGAGGCTTGTGTTGTGACCTTGACCCTAAGGGAAACCAGGAGGGGAGCAGACAGGCTTCTGCCCCGAGGACGGCATTTGCTCAAGTGTTAAAGAACGGCATGCTCAGGACAAAATTTAAATGCAAATATGGTCTTATTGACTTGTAATAAAAGGCTGCTGGAAAGTAGGTGCAGGAGTGGCCTGAGTTAATGTCATACTTTTTCTCCTAATGGCATCCAACTTGTTTTTCTACTTTTATTTCAGAACGTGCCCCCCTCCCGCCTCCAACAAACTGTCTAAACGTGGTGATATTGAATTAATTTTGGTGGTAGGTGAGAAAACAGTATATGTTGTATGATGCCACTCTGAAAAGTTTCAAACACATACCTGTGCATTAGAAACGATTGCTGCCGTGGCCGGGCGTGGTGGCTCACACCTGTGATCCCAGCACTTTGGGAGGCCGAGGTGGGTGGATCATCCGAGGTCAGGAGTTTGAGACCAGCCTGACCAACATGGTGAAACCCCATCTCTACTGAAAATATAAAAATTAGCCAGGTGTGGTGGTGCGCACCTGTAATCCCAGCTATTCTGGAGGCTGAGGCAGGAGAATCACTTGAACTCGGGAGGCGGAGGTTGCAGTGAGCCAAGAGCAAAACTCCATCTCAAAAAAAAAAAAAAAAAGATTGCCACCCCACCAAGCTGCCAAGGTGTGGGCAGTTGTCTCTCCTCCGTTGCTGTGTGAGTCTTTTTTTGCTTGAATTTATCTTGCTTTTCGCCAAAGAACACTCATTGTTTTTGCCATTGGATAAAAAGCATAAAAGCAATATAAATATTAAAAGCACCTGGATTTTTTTGAAGCTTAACACTTTTAAATTTCTTTTCAGGTCACTGTTCAATTCTGCTTTTTGTTTGTGCATGAAATTTTATTTGTTAGCCGGCCAAAACCGAGTGTTTCCAGTTAACAAACTTAGAACTCTTCTGCTGGTTCTGAACATAGCCTACGCAAGAAGACAGCTGTGCTGCCTGCCACAGGTTCCATGTTCAATCCCCCAGAGGGCAGCTGCCTCCGCTGGGGTCCTCCTTCCAGGGTGTGTATGGTGGGGATGGGGACCAGCAGAAGCAGCACCTAGCTGTCTGCCACTTAGGTTCTTATGACTGCCCTTGAGAGATTGTCCCGGGGTCCTGGATCCCAGGGTTTGGAGTAGACACTTAGCAGTCAGAACAGGGTGGTCTCGAAGGCTGTGCTTTTTTTTTTTTTTTTTTTTTATTTATTTTTTTTTGAGATGGAGTTTTGCCCTTGTTATCCCGGCTGGAGTACAATAGCCCGATCTTGGTCCACTGCAACCTCTGCCTTCTGGGTTCAGGCAATTCTCCTGCCTCAGCCTCCCTAGTAGCTGGGATTAGAGGTGCCCACCACCACTCCCAGCTAATTTTTTTTTGTTTTGTATTTTTAGTAGAGACGGGGTTGTACCATGTTGACCAGGCTGGTCTTGAACTCCTGACCTGAGGTGATCCACCCACCTTGGCCTCCCGAAGTGCTGAAATTACAGACATCAGCCACTGCACCCAGACTGCTTTTAAAATAGGCTGTAGGGATTGAGAGAGGGTTAGGATTTCAACATTGGCTTTTTGGGTTTTTTTTTCCTTTTTGTGGAGAGTAGGGTCTCGCTATATTGCCCAGGGAGGTCTTGAACTCCCACCTCCGCCTCCCTAAGAGCTGGGATTGCAGGTGTGAGCCATTGAGCACCGCTTTACATTGGCTTTAACAGAAGAAGACGCTGGAGTCCAGCTCATTTGAACTGTGTGCGTGTGACTTTGAATTGTGTCAAATCCGTCTCGGGGATCACTCAGAGGGGCCTTCAGGGTGCCCTGTGTTGTCCAGGCAGGAAATGATGATCGTGTGTCTCAGGAATGCAGACTGCACCAGAGAGGCAACAGCAGAGCAAGTCAATATAAAAAGACTCATGCCTTTCATTCTATTCTTATGTAATCTGGCCATTACGTATATTCTGACATAATCAGATTAGGTAATCTGACAGCCAAATTAATCTTATGTAATCTGACGTTGGAAAGTGAACTACAGGCCACAGTTTCTATTGGCAAAGGTTGTGTGGAAGGCCAGCGCATGGCTTTGTTTTGAAACACTTTTAAGTGTAAGATTAATTAATTGGTAGGCTGTGGGAATAATCTCATTTGCTTACTCAAAATAATGTATCCTTGATGTGAACTGTCAAAAGACAAAATTACAAAACATTTAGTTGTAGATCTGATTGGATTTTATTTACAATTCATTAACAGGGCAGCCTCCATTCCACATAATGAGAGCTCCCACTGGGCACTGGCAGAACAGTAGGTTTTGTAAGGTGGAAGCAAGCAAGCAGAATGGGAAAAAAGCTGATGGTGAGCATCAGGTCACCTCAGGTTACTTCTTACAGAGGTTAAAGCAGAGGGGACTCTGTGACTTGCTGACTCGGGTCGACGGAATCTCCTACTTTCGAGAAAACCTGGTCTGTTTTAGGATCTGTCACTTCGTTAAAAGTTCCATTTTGGTGACATTGCATTGAGCAGGAGCAGCCCCATTCCTATTTGGTCTGCTCTGTTGGGGCCAAGTGCCGGAGCTCAGACCAAAACAACAGCCCCCATAATTTGAAAAATGTATTTCCATTTCATTTCTGGAAATAAAGCCTAAGAAAGTCACAGCCCAAGTGCCCACAGTCATATCAGAATGTTCCCTGCAGCACTCTGTTGTAGCAATGAAAATATCTCAGGTCTGTCAATAAGGGATTGATGAAATACAGTAGTGACCATTCTGTTAATGGAGAAACCAAGGTCTATGAAATATTTTAAAGAGGTTCATTGTGAGCCTGTCTGAAGACCACAGGCTGGGGAAACAGAGTCTGAGGCAGTCAGATCACAGTTTGGGTTTTTGTATTTTAGGGAGACTGGACTTACAGGCAAAGACCTAACTCAGTACATGGAAGGGATACATTGGTTTCGCCCAAAAAGGTGGGATTTCTTTAAACGGGTGTTATAGGGCCATAGGTGGATTCAGAGATTCTTCAGTGTGATTGGTTAAGCAGTAAAGCGTTGTTTAAAGCTTGCAGCCAGTGGAAGGAACGTTTTTGGTGAGGAGGTCCACGCCTGATGCATGGGGTCAGGGTCACCTGTGGGTACGTTCACCTTCGCGTGGCCTTGAGTCCTGTGAGCCTGGGTTGAGGTGAAGAGGTGTGGAGACGGGGTTTTATCACACAGGTAAACCTCCAGGTAGCAGCTTTCTTTGGTGTCTTATTGCCACAGAGGCTGTTTTTGAGTCTTTTGTGATCTCTATCTTGACATCAGTGCCTAAACTTTAAACGGGAGGGGGTGAACCCTGGCACTTTCAGTTCAGGCTCCCTCATGTCATGGCCAAGAATTCAATTTTGAAGGTGCCTCTGGGGTCCCCTTGGCCAAGAGGGGTTCGTTTCGTGGGTGGGGCCAAGCTGGAACTTGGCTCTTGACAATGGAAGGTGAACTCCAGGCTGCAGACCGCAGCCTCTGTGAGCTGCTGACGCCAGCCGAGGGCTACAGCTGCTGGTCGGGAAAGGGTGTGTGGCAGGCCTGTCCTCCGTCTGGGCATCCATGGAAGGGCCTGGGTTATAAATCAGAGCTTGGATGGGTCTGATTGCTCCTCTTGTTAGGGAGTGTAGCAAGAGTGTGTTTTTTTCTTGTAGCCTGAGAAATTTAGGAAGTTGCCGGAACCCTCTGCCCTGCAGGTAACTTTTGTTTCCTTAGCGTTAGAGTCCATCTTAGTCAAGAAAATGGTGTTTGTTTTGGTCTCTCAGATCACAAATGCACCGAAAAGAAGCAGGAAGGAAGGTTTGAAGAGAGAAAATGCACCTTTGCTCACTGAGTACAGAAGAGGTTTTGTTCACTCACGTGTGTGTTTGGGTATGTGGAGGGAAGCTGGGTGCTCCAGCTGGGGCCCAGAGGTGATATCACCCCAGCAGCACACCGCAGGGGTCACTGCTGAAGATGCAGAAGCAGCTTCCCGTGTTCTTGGACTTGACATCAAAGACAGAAGGACTTGGAGGCCAGGAGTGGTGAAGCGGGAGGGTCCCACCAGACAGCAGAGGGGCCTGCGGTGAGTCCGGGGTCCGTCGTGGGAGGCGGATGGTCCCTCTCCTCCACTGCTGGGCTTCCGGGGGATGTGAGTCTCCCTTGGCCCTTGGCTAATGATGTTGCATAGAACTACCTTTTTAGAGTGTTAAGAAAAAGACTATTTCCCAAATTCAGATTAATATGAGCAAGAAAGAAGGAGACCACAGTAGAAGCCACGATGTCAGGGCAAACAGGAGGGTGCCCCAGGCCGTCAGCACCATGGCCGCTGGAGGACGTAATGCCCAGGCAACCAGGAAGGTGTCCCAGGCCGTCAGCACCATGGCC
>NW_016107329.1:10921348-10941726 GCF_001604975.1 Cebus imitator
CAGGCCGTCAGCACCATGGCCGCTGGAGGACGCAACGCCCAGGCAACCAGGAAGGTGTCCCAGGCCGTCAGCACCATGGCCGCAGGAGGATACAATGCCCAGGCAACCAGAAGGTGTCCCAGGCCGTCAGCACCATGGCCGCAGGAGGACACAACGCCCAGGCAATCAGAAGGTGTCCCAGGCCGTCAGCACCATGGCCACTGGAGGACGCAACGCCCAGGCAACCAGGAAGGTGTCCCAGGCTGTCAGCACCATGGCCGCTGGAGGACGCAACGCCCAGGCAACCAGAAGGTGTCCCAGGCCGTCAGCATCATGGCCTCTGGAGGACGTAATGCCCAGGCAACCAGGAAGGTGTCCCAGGCCGTCAGCACCATGGCCGCAGGAGGANGCCCAGGCAACCAGGAAGGTGTCCCAGGCCGTCAGCACCATGGCCGCAGGAGGACACAACGCCCAGGCAACCAGAAGGTGTCCCAGGCTGTCAGCACCATGGCCACTGGAGGACACAACGCCCAGGCCTTGGCAGGCGAGGGGTGGCTGGCACACTGCCCACCTTAGGAGGTGTTTGGGTCATTTTAACTTACATATCCTGGGGCCATTTAACCCTGCTTTCTGGAGGACCCTACAGTTTGCAAAAATCAAACTCTGTATCAATGAAAAGAGTCAAACTCAGAATGTTGAAGAGATTTATTGCCAGCCAAATATGAGTGACCATGGCCTGTGACACGTCTTCAGGAGGTCCTGAAAACATGTGTCCAAGGTGGTCGGGGTACAGCTTGGTTTTATACATTTCAGGGAGACCTGAGACATCAGTCCATCTGTTTAAGATGTACATTGGCTTTGTCCAGAAAGGTGGGACAGCTTGAAGTGGGGCAGAGGGGGTGTCACTTCCAGGTTATAGGTAGATTTAAATTTTTTCTAATGGGCAGTTGGTTGAAAGACTTATCAATAGAAAGAAATGTCTGGTTGAGGTAAAGAGGTTGTGGAGGCCAGGGCTTTATCATGCAGATGATCAGAGAGAATTGAAGAGATTGTAAATGTTTCTCATCAGACCTAAGGTAGCAGGTTTCAGAGAGAATGAAGAGATGGTAAATGTTTCTCATCAGACCTAAAGTCTTGTGTTGACCGCAGAAGGAACTTGCCCCTCATCTGGAATGGCCCTGGGCCCTGTTTATAATTTGACATCTTAGCGCCACAGAATCAGTTTTTGTGTGTGTGTTTTTTGAGACAGAGTCCCACTGTGTCAGTCAGGCTGGAGTGCAGTGGCGCGACCTTGGCTCACTGCAACCATTCCCAGGTTCAAAAGATTCTCTTGCCTCAGCCTCCCGAGTAGCTGGGATTATAGACACATACCCCCACATCTGGCTAATTTTTGTATTTTTAGTAGAGATGGGGTTTCACAATGTCGGCCAGGCTGGTCTCGAACTCCTAACCTCAGGTGATCTGCCTGCCTTGGCCTCCCAAGGTGTTGGGATTAAAGGCATGAGCCACCTTGCCTGGCTAGAGTGCATTTGGTTAGTTTTATGATCTCTGTTTTGATGTTCATGCTGGTCAGTTGTGCCTGAACGCCAAAAGGGAGCGGGTAGGAGGAGGTATGTCCAACCTCCTGCTCGATCATGGCTGGGAGCTGTTTTTAAGATTTTTCTGGTGTTCTGTTGGCCAAGAGGGGGTCTATTCAGTCGGTGGAGGGCTTAGGATTTTATTTTTAGTTTGCAAGTTGAATGTCTAGGCAGCTGACTGTGAGTTATTTGATGAAGCCAAATACCTGGATGCCTTCAAGGTGTGCATGTCCACTGCTCTGTCTCACCCAGAATCTGGAGGCCCTCAGGGCCTGTGGATTCACGGGAACACTCACATCACATGGGCTAGGGTGGCATTTGTAGGGACAGATCACTTAATGTACATAAAAGCCTGTCATGTAGTGCAGTTGATCTCAATTTTTTTTTTTTTTTGAGGCGGAGTCTTGCTCTGTTGCCCCAGGCTGGAGTGCAGTGGCCCGATCTCGGCTCACTCAACTTCCGCCTCCTGGATTCAAGTGATTCTCTGGCCTCAGCCTCCCAAGTAACTGGGATTATAGGCACACACCATCATGCCTGGCTAATTTTTTTGTATTTTTAGTAGAGACAAGGTTTCACTATGTTGGCCAGGCTGGTCTCGAACTTCTGACCTCATGATCCGCCCACCTTTGCCTCCCAAAGTGTTTGGATTACAGGAGTGAGCCAACAGGCCTGGCCAGATCTCAATTTTAAGATAAAGATGAGGCATCGGCCCCCCATGCCCCCTGCTCACACCTCTCACCAGCACTCGCTGCCTGGTGTGGACCAGCCCCCATCACCCCCTTCGCCCCGTCGCTCGGCCTCTGCTACCTTTCCTGATTGTTTCTTACCTGCTGCCTTCACTCACCCCTTCCCAAAGCCAGCCTTGGGTAACATGCTGGTCTTCATGTGGCTGGGTCTACCTGGGTGCCCCATGGAATAGCTTCGGGGAGTTTGCTTCTCCCTGAAGTCTCATGTGCTGTAAGAACAGTGGTGCTTGTCCGCTCCAGCTGGCGTCCAAGGGTTCGGTTCAATCCTATTCTGACGCTGTGTGCCCCGAGTTCACAGGGACCCCACAGGTTACGGGCTCAGTCCCCGAAGACAGCCTGCGTCCCACACTTCTGACCACCTGCCATAAATGTCAGGGAGGGCCCTGTGAGTCAGGGTTGACAATTCACTAGAAGGACTCGTGGAACTCAGGGGATCACTGTGCGGAGGACGAGGGGCTTATGATGCATGGGAGCAATGCGAGGGGTCCGGTCTCATCACTGTGTGGGGGTCTCATTACTGCTCTGGGGTCTCACCACCGCACGGGGATCTCCTCACTGTGCGGCGGTCTCATTACTGCTCCAGTCTCCCCACTGTACAGGGGTCTCATCAATGTGTCAAGGTCTCATCAATATGTGGGGGGTCTCATCAGTGCATGGGGGTCTCATCACCACACAGGGGTCTCATCACTGCGCGGGGGTCTCATCACTGTGCGAGGGTCTCATCACTGTGTGGAGGGGTCTCATCACACCATTGGTGAAGAGATTGATCTCAGTCTCTAGTGCCTCCCTTCTCCCCACAGGTCAGGGGGTCGGGCTGGGGCTGGAAGCTGCAGCCCTGTCCTGGGGTGAGACTGGCCCCCCCAGGAAGCTGTTTGGGGCCCACCTTGAGTCTCCTCATTAGGGGAAACTCAGGTATGGTCCACAGGGGCTCTTGGTGAACAACAAAAACACTCCTGTCACTGGGAAATTCCAAGGGTGTTAAAACGGTTCCAGGCACACGAACAGAACCCAGGTATGTTGCCCTTTGCACCACGGAGCCAGGGCCTGGTACAAGTGTTTCTGTTTCCCAAGGCAATCTGCCTTCCTCTGCCCCAGCCACCCCCGCAGCCACATCTCCTCCTGTGTTCCCCTCTGCCACTGGTCCCCTGCATGGGCTGGGCTGTAGCCTTGGGCCTGGTCCCCACGTCCTTTGCCTTCTCCCTCCGGGTGGATCCTTGGTGGGCCCAGTGTGGGACCAACAGCCGATGGCCGACGCCCCTTCCATAGGGTGCTGACCGTGCACGCCTGTGGGAAGACTTGAACTCCAGCCCTCCCTCAACACTGCTTTGAGTCACAGGAGACTGCGCACTCCTCTCATGGGAGCGGACTCAGGCTTGGGCTGGGCTTGAGGCAGTGGAGTGGGAACAGGTAAACCTGTGATCATGATGCGATGTGGTCCTTCCTTGGTCAAGGCAAATCCCAAATGCTGGGAACAGAATGACCTGAAGAAGCCTCCTGGGAGTGGATGAGTTGTGGGCAGAGGCATCACCCCTCCATGCTCTCGCCCACTGCCCAGGCGTGGACCAGCATCCTTCGCCCCCATTGCCCGACCCCTGCCCCTGCTTCTCACCTGCTGCTTTCACTCACCCTCCCCACACCAGCCTGGGCTGACAGGCTGCATCTGCACGTGGCTGGCTCTACCTAGGTGCCCGAGAACGACTGGCATGAGTGCGTGCTCAGTGTGCCAATGAGTGCAACGCCCAAATGTGGGAAGCTTTTTTCCATGGTGCCGGTGTAATAACAAAATAAGACGTAAGCAGATCAAATGCAGCAGCCCTCCCATGCCCAGCCAGTGAGTGTGTGGCCACAGCTGTGGCTGTGAGGGCCCCGTCCCTGGAGCTCCTTGGGCAGGAGAGGCTTCTGTTTGTGGAGGATGACTGGGGACAGCGTCCCTGAGGGTGGCCGTTGGTTACGGGAGGCTGAGGTTTGGAATGGATCCTTGTGTGCAGGTGAGGATGATAGAAACAGGTGAAGGAGGCTGAGAGAGATGCAGGAACCCCCCCGCCCCACGGCAGTGAGATGATGAGGGTGCCCCTGAAGGATGCCCTCAGAGTGGAGTGCTGAGGAGGGGCAGGAGGGAAGCTGTGGCCCTGGGGCCTGCTCGCTGTACTCTGTGCCAAGCAAGCTTTGTGCTTTTAGTTTTCACTGACTCTGCTTCTGTAAACGCACCTGGTGTCTGGGGAGTCACACTCAGTCCTTGAAAAGAGAAGGCTTCTCTGAAGGGAATAGCGTGTGTCACCAGGAGATGAATGCTGGGGATGGGGCACAGCCTGCATGAGGGGAGAGGGGCCGGGGGCATAAAGGGCGTTCGAGGAGAGGGGCCAGGGGGGCATAGAGGGCGTCGGGGAGAGGGGCCAGGGACATAGTGGATGTGTGGGGAGAGGGGCTGGGGGGCACCTCCTGTGATCAGGGAGAGGGGCTGGGGGGCACAGTCTTTGTGCAGGGACAGGGGCTGGGGGGCACAGTGTGCAGGAGAGGGCCGTGTCCATGTGCTGGGGGAGCACAGTCGGTGTGCATGGAGAGGGGCTGGGGGGACTCTGTGCAGGGATAGGGCCAGGGGGCAGATAATAGGTGCTGGGGGACAGGCCTAAAAGCAGTTGTACTTCTGAGAGCTTTTCCTGGCAGGTTCCCATCTGCAGGTGAATGAGGTGAAGGAGCCCGAGGGGCTGTGGGGATGGAGGTCCTGACCGTCTCCGTCCTTCTCCATCTGTGCTGCTGCCATGCCCTCCCTGTTGCTCCAGCCGGGGTGCTGCAGATGCTGGGGGACAGAAAACAACCAGTCAAAGGCCTGGCTTTGCAAACTGGAAAAAAGGTCTGTTAATTTTGGCAATTTGAAGGACTTATAGGAACAGAAAATTCGTGTTGAAGACAGTTATAAAATTATTGGATACAATGTCTTAACCTGTAAACTTGAAGCTTAAAGTGTTTGTGCCGTGAGCAAAGGACAAGCAGGATAAACATGCACCACCTACTGCTACTGTGGGTCCCCCAAATTCATGATTGTAAAGACATCTTCCTTGGGACATAGCTAATAGGGACAATCACATAGAAAACTTCGGGGACACTGCAAACTTTTTGTCTAATATACAGTTTTAAAATTCTTGCATATTTTCTGTGAATTTCTTACTATAATTTGGGGTGTAGGTAATGGTATATCTGAACGCTGTTTCTTTTTTTCATTCTTTTTGAGACAGAGTTTGCTTTGGTGCCCAGGATGGTGTGCAGCGGCGCAATTTTGGCTCACTGCAACCTCCGCCTCCCAGATTCAAGAGATTCTCCTGCCTCAGCCTCCTGAGTAGCTGGGATTACAGGTGTGTGCCACCGCACCTGACTAATTTTGTATTTTTAGTAGAGACGGGGTTTCGCCGTGTTTGCCAGGCTGGTCTTGAACTCCTGATCTCAGGTAATCTGCCCACCTCAGCCTCCCAAGGTGCTGGGGTTACAGGCGTGAGCCACCACGCCTGGCTGAACGCTGTTTCTGGTGATAAGTTGCTGCACTATTTTTAGCAAGTTTATTTACTTTATTCAACCAGTAATTACTGAACATCCGCTATAGATGGGTTCTAGGGACGCAGGAAACAAAACGAACAACAGAAATCAGGATTGGTCTTTTCCTGGTAGGAATTTAAAATCTAGTGGGATCATCAGTCTCTTTCCAAAAAAATAAAGTGACAAGTGACAGAGGTCACTCTAGAGAACGCTGCTTTTGTTCTTTGCACAGTAAGGAAGCAGGCTGCCTGGGTGGAGGGGCTTCACACACGCGGCGCAGGCCCAGCAGCCCCTGTCTGCCAGGCAGAGGCGGTCCCTGCCCATTTTCTTGAGGGCTGGTGGCTGCCTGGGAAATTCATACCTGACGCCGGATTGAAATGCAAATCAGCTTTCATCTGTTTCTGGAACTAAACTGTGGCTCCGTGCAGCCTGCCACGCAGCTCGGGGATCTGGCGCTGGGCGAGGAGCTCGGCTCCGGGTGCGTCTTGTTCAAGGCTGGGCCCTGTTTCTCACCTGCGTTGCGGAAGCGATTTCTCTGTGTAACTCAGAACTCAGAGTGAATGGGAGATTCGTAGGGTTCTGGCAAGGGCCATATCTGGTGAGCAAGGGAACAACATGCCTTTCTCCTAGACCAGGGGCTGGCAGACTTTTTCTGAAAAGGGCAGGTGGTGAACGTTGTAGGCTCCAGGGCCTCATGGTCTGCGCACCTGCTCACATCTGCCATCGTAGCGGGAAAGTGGCCACAGACAAAATGGAATGAGTGAGTGTGGCTGGTGCCAGTTAACTGTATTTACAAAACCAGTCACTGACCCTTGCCCAGATAACTGGGGAGGGGTTGTGAGACTTTGGTCCGCCTGCCTCCATGTTACCTGTGTGAACTCCATTATCGGTATCCATGGAGCTTTAACTGCAAATAGTCTGTGATTGCTTACCTCTGCTGGTCCTCTTCTTGTTTGTCTTGATAGAGTTATTGACTGATAGATTTATTGAATGGATAGACACACAGTTCAAAATTCAAAGCTAAGAGAAGAATGTACAGTGACCTCTGCCCTCTGCTGCCAGCTTCCCTGCGGGGGGTGGCCCACGGGAAACTCCACTGTGATCTGTGTGCGTGTGACTAGCACATGCAGTGACTGGAGGCTTGGCTCTACTGACAGCATGTAGGATGCTTAGTTTTTTAGTGCATTTAAAGCAAAGGCTTTGTTCTCTGTTTAGAGTCTGGGATAAGGTCCCAACATCTCAAGAGTCTGAGTGACAGAATCAGTGAACCTGAGAGAAAATTTAGAATCAGAAGACGTCTCTGTTAACGCATCATGCTGGGTGCTCCTGGATGCAGGATTTGCCACACGTCTGGTGGGCGGTTCCGACTGAGCCTGACTTGATGACAGGCCACCCCGTTACTCATTGAATGCTGTTTTTATGACTCTTTACTACGTTTGCTTTCCCACCCCTGTGGTTTCCATGGATTTATCCGACTCTGCCCACTGAGGCAGCGAGTCCCCCCCCACCCCATTGCAGGTCCGGAGAATCTAATGTGTCCGAGTGTGAACAGTGTCAGAAGGCGCTGAGGCAGCGAGTCCGCCCGCATCATTGCAGGTCCGGAGAATCTAACGCGTCCGAGTGTGAACACTGTCAGAAGGCGCTGCCGCAGCTCCTGCTATTTTTAGTGTCCTCCTATCTTTAGCCGATGGAGTCAGGCCACGGTGAGGCCAGCAGGCCGCCAAGTCTCACGGCGGCTTCGGGAAGTTGTGACAGTAGCCCCTCGGCTTGGCTTGCAGAAAGCTTTGAGGAAAACACGCAAATTTGTTACTGTTGTCGGTGGTGAATGTGATTGGAAGCAAACATTTGTTTGCTTGGGGAACATTAGTTTCTTTTAAATGGCTTCTGACAGTGATTTGGTGTAACAGTAACACTTCTGCAATAGCCAGAGCTTAAACTTAGGAGAGTGGGCAGTATAATTTTTAGTTATAGATTTGGGAGCTGGGAGGGTGCAGAGTCGCCTCTCTGTGTCCATGCTAAGTGCAGCTTCTGATGGTGGTAGAGGGCGAGTTTCTTCCTGGGAAATTAAACAGCCCGTGGGAACCCTTTGCAGTGGCCCCCATAGACCACAGACCACATGGGAGCCGTGACCTGGAAGGGGTCGCCTGCAGCCATGTGGCAAGTGTGAGCTCGGCGGAGTCCAGTCTGCCGGGACACGGACAGCCGCAGAGTTTCCTTACTGGAGATGATGTTGTTTTCTTTATTTGCGCGGATCTGTGATTCTCACTGAAGTCTCATGGAGGACAGAGGATGGGCATTGATGAGGGAAGACAAGGCTGGCAAATTCCTGGCATAGAACAGTTTGTTCTCAAAGAGCCAGCTGAGCCCACAGCAATTTTGTAATCTGGAACCTCGTGGCAGGCGTGTGATGTGACAATCTCCTCTGCTAAGGGATGCGTGAAGAACTCCTGACACATCCCTGTTCTCTAGTAACACTGTGCTAGGCATGGATGCACTGTTGCTTCCCAGGAAACCCCACAGCATGAGCGCCGTGCAGGTGCAGGAGGGCAAGGCTGGGGTGCAGGCCAGAGTCTGCCCAAGGCCCCCTGGTGAATTTATGCTCTTGTGTACACACCGCTGGCCCATCACATGAACCCATGGCAGATCATATATTTGGAAATAAACCTTAAAAGGTGAGGTTTTTAGGCTCTTAAAGATTTGGAGGGAAAGGGCAGAAAATTGCCCCCACAATGGGGTCTGAGTGAATCAAGTCCCATTGCAGAGCAGGGAGGATTTTCCAAATTAGATGCTGCTGTAATGGCGGCGGGGTGGGGTGGGAGAAAGTGGGCCTTCGAGCAGCACTTTCTCATGGGACAGGTGTTCTGTTCCGTAGACAGTCTTTATATTTTTATTTTTTTGGGACAGAGTCTTGCCCAGTCGCCCAGGCTAGAGTGCAGTGGCGTGATCTTGGCTTACTGCAACTTCTGCCTCTCAGGTTCAAGTGATTCTCCTGTCTCAGCCTCCTGAGTAGCTGAGATTACAGGCACCTGCCACCACGCCCGGCTAATTTTTGTATTTTTAGTAGAGATGGGTTTTCACTATGTTGGCCAGGCTAGTCTCAAACTTTTGATCTCCAGTGATTTACTCCCCAAGTGCTGTGATTACATGCGTGAGCCACTGCGCCCAGCCTCGTATACAGTCTTTCTTAGATAAAACATGAAGCTTTCTATTTAACAGATTAGCTTTAATACTAAAGAAAAAAGAAATGCCAGCTAAACAAAAATAGGAGCTAAGTATCAGAACTCCCGCGATGACTGCGCCACCCTTCTCATTGCCATTCCATTCCCAGCCAGGAGTCCACAGCCCACGTCTTGTTCCTGCCAACGGAGGTTCTGTAGTTGATAATCAGTTGCATGGCACTTACCAGTTTTCTGTTTTATTTATGAGTAGTTTTAAGTATGACGATGTAAGTGGAAATTCAAGAGTCGGAATTGGATGTGCATTGATTCATGGGCTGTTGATGGCCCGGCAGGTGCTGCCGTCCCCAAAGAACGTGTGGGAGGAGACCGTAGATGTCACTCATGTTCGTGGCTGTCCTGCGGGGCCTGTCGTGTCCTATCCTGTGAGATCTATCACATCCTATCCTGTGAGATTTACGATATCCTATGCTATAAAACATATCACATCCTGTCCTTCAAAAAGTATCCCGTCTTGCCCTACAAGACTCTAGGAGCTGTTGGGTGCAGTGGCTCATGCCTGTAATCCCAGCACTTTGGGAGGCCAAGGCCAGCAGATCGTCTGAGGTCAGGAGTTCAAGACCAGTCTGACCAACATGGAGAAACCCTGTCTCTACTAAAAATATAAAACTAGCCAGGCATGGTAGCACATGCCTGTAATCCCAGCTACTCAGGAGGCTGAGGCAGGATAATTGCTTGAACCTGAGAGGCAGAGATTGCAGTGAGCTGAGATCATGCCATTGCACTCCAGCCTGGATGACAAGAGCGAAATTCCATCTCAAAAAAAAATAAAACAAAAAATCCACAAGCAGGTGCGGAAGTACAGGTAAGGGTAAAGACGGGTGAGGAGGGAAGCAGTCGCCTGAGGGGTGTATGGGACAGTGGAAGCCCCACGAGTGTGCGGTGGAATCATACTAGATGGTGGAGAAATGGGGAGAGAGGAACAGGTGACCCAGGCTGCAGTGTGGGAAGACATGGGGTGCGGGCACTGGCCTCCCCAGGTGAGATGGCGGTGTCCTGTGCACAGCTGCATCTATGGTGTTGAGCAGTGAATAAAAGGCTCCAACAGAGAGTTTGGTCCTTTTGGGAAGTTGGTCTGGGGTTTTAGGGACATGGCCGTAATTACATCCCAACCAGCTCCTCCATCCAGGACTCATGACAGTCTGGAGTCTGAGGAACCACAGACCACCTTCTGGTTCATCCAGTGCACTCAGAGGTGGGCAACGTTAAACATTTCTAAATTAAAACAAAGTCTGACTTATTGTAGAATACAATGAAAACTTTTAGTTCAAGAGCAGCCTGACCAACATGGTGAAACCCCGTCTTTTAAAATAAATAAATAAATAAAAAGGAAAAAAAAAGAGAAAACTTTGCACAAAAATGTAAGAATTTAGACAAAAATAAAAAGAAAGACTGTGTAGTGGGTGATTGGAGGTCCTGGGCCGAGTCTCCCTCCTCTGCTTTCTCGCTCTCTGCTTCCCTCTCTCTCCAGCTGTCTCTCTCGCTATTTTCTCTTCTGGCCTTTGTGGTTAAACTTGAAACATAAAAGCACTTACAAATTTATTTTATGACCATATCAGCCTCTAGTTTATTTATTTTTTTGTTTTTGAGACAGTCTCACTCTGTTGTCAGACTGGAGTGCAGTGGTGCGATTTCTGCTCACTACAACCTCCGCCTCCCAGGTTCAAGCGATTCTCGTGCCTCAGCCTCCCGAGTAGCTGGGACTGCAGGTGCACACCACCATGCCCAGCTAATGTTTGTATTTTTAGTTGGGATGGGGTTTCTCCATGTTGGCCAGGCTGGTCTCGAACTCCTGACCTCAGGTGATCCACCAGCCTTGGCCTCCCAAAGTGCTGTGATTACAGGCGTGAGTCACTGTGTCCGGCCTCTGCCTCTAGTTTAATTAGTGCTTATGTTTTATTTAGGTGGCAGGTGTTTACAGTTTTGATTAAAACCTTTCTATTTTGGAGTTGGAGCAATAGACACAGGTTTACAAGTTATTTATATAAAGATTTCTGTACATGTTTTCTTCTAAAAATACATTGCATTGTTAAATTGGGCATTAGAAGCAAAATGATAGATTTCTTAAAGAATTAACTATACAGGCAAACGCTGTTAATATTTAACAAGGCATGTTTTTCTCCTTGTCCATCCACTTCCCCACAGAAGCAGAGAGAGGAAGCTGAGTACGGCTTGGGGCGCATGGCGAGGGGCACAGCATCTCCCCTTTACTTAAAAATGAGCGGTGGGTAGAGGATTCAGGTGCAATGAGTGTGCAGCGCACACACAGGCTGTGCAGACGCAGGATCCGCAGTGGGGACAGGATGGATAGGACTGTAGAGCTTGTTTGATGCAGAGATTCTAGGCAGGAATGCGAAAGCCTCAGGCCAGCGCCTGTGAAGGTGTTAAGTTTCACTGTTTTGACTAACACTGGATATTAACAATTTAAAACACCTTTGGCCTATTTTCATTTGTTTTTCATGAGGTGATGGTGAAGAGTTGAGCCATTTAACCTAGTTTTATTGTTGATTGCCTTTTTGCTGAGTAGCTAACAGGTTGAATGGTTTGTTAAAGGTAACCTGGCTAGGCCCACATTATCACATTAAGCCACAAGTGTGGATCCCAGTGAAGGAGTATTGCACAGTCTTTTCTCCTTTCCTTATAAAATGCATTAGTCTGTGCAAACAGAGACTACCTCAGGGGGAAAAAATCATATATTTAAAGTATATTAACTCTATCCTATATTTATATATTTCAATTTGTTTTGACTAAGGGCTCCAGACCTTCCTTGCTGACATTGTGCAAGCCAGTGGACAGCTAACTCTCATTTTTCTGACTCACTTCTGTGATTCTCATCTTCAGAACTGCTTGGATTATTTAGCAGTGGTTCTCTCTTTCCTTTTCTTTCCAATCCTAAATTAGCAGTTCTATGTTTCACTGATGGGTCATTTGTCAAACAAATACTCATTGAGTTTCTATTAATACCTTTCAACCAGGCTTTTCTGTTACTTAGTTATCGAGAAAATGATTTCATCTGAGTTAATGAGCTAAAATGGCACGGTAGACAGTGAACTATCAGGAAAGTGGGTGCTCCTGAGGTTCACTAACTGTGCTGCTTGCAGCTGATAATGAGTTTTTGTTTGAGAAACTAAGCCCTCTGGACGTGGCCTCACAGCAGAATGGACATGCCAGCTCAGCTGTTCCCCTTGCTTGGCTTTTAATTGGTGCTGAGATGAGGCAGGTGGAGAGGGTGGGTGAGGAGCAGGGAACGATCCATAAAATACTTGAGAAAGGGCCTTTCCTGCAACTTGGTTAAGAAACTGTTGCAATCATGATAATTTTGGACTGAGGTTGGTCTTCATGGAATTTTAGTAGCCCAAAGTTTAAGATGGGAGCGAAATTTCTTGTCTTGATTTCTAATTTGCAAACTGGAAAAGCGAGTCTGGGCAGAAATGGCAGCCAAAAAATGCCGTGGAACCGCAGGCTGCTCGGAGACTGAAACCCTGACTGTACTGGACTCAGAAAATAAGCATCAGTGACAAATGCAGACTTAGAAAATGTGACCCAATACTCTCACACTCCTCTGTAATTTTCTTTTCATAATTAGTGGTTTTCAAAGGGGATAGCCATATGAATAATTCTCTTTTTCAGTGATGCTGTTTTTCTTAACACCACAAAACTATCCTATACCCTGCACTTGGCCCCTCTGCCCTCATGGCCACATGTGGGGCATCACTGTGGCACCGGGTGGGGTGGCAGGTGCCTCCTTCTAAGGCAGCAAGCTCAAAAATTAAGCATGGTTCTGCACACGCCTCCATTTCCAGCAGCCCATGTCAGTGGTAGGACTACAGGTTCTGACAGGCGAGGAGGAGCGCCAGGAGACAGAGAAGACGGCTGCCCACTGGGGCTTCTAGTCTCCGTTCCAGGAAGGATTTGAAGTAGGACACAATTAAACACATTAAAGAGGGCTTTTTTTAAAAAAAAAAAAAAAGAAAAAAGCAAGAGAAAAATGTTAGCAGACGTCTGGGATGTATTTAGCTGTGCGTTTTCTGGCAGGGAAGGTAAAAAAGGAAATCTCCATCTGGGTCTAATAAAAGGCACTCCATAGATACACTGGGGAAAATAAACTTTTTCATTCAAGGCAGAATTAATTATAGGACACTGGGAAACCTAAATACCATAAACGGGTTTTGCTAATGTTTCAAGAATGTTCAGATTGAGTTTTTATCCACTAAATAAAAAGTTGATTTCTCTGAGAGACCTGAAAGGCTGGCATGGCATGGCAGCCCAGCAAGAAACCCTTCTGCATGACTGATGGAAGCTGGTTCCGATTGCCTGAGCTCACACAAGAACCCACAACAGTGATTTCTACGGGTTTGTGTCAACAGACCTCTTTTCAAACCATTTTATTTGTATACGTTCCAGGTCTTAACATTACTTAGTATGAATCCAGTGAAAAAGTAAGACTTTAGTGAACACAGAAAATGAAGCGAGAGGTTATGATGCTTGCTGGAGTCTATCTGTTCATTTCCAGGCCCCGTTTTGGTTGTATTGTGTAGAGGAAACCTTCACTCGCACAGATAAGACGTCCTAAGTGGTCACAGAGCTTAGAACCCTGCACTGTGCAACCTAAAATAGCTCCAGAACCTTGACAGAGGCATTATGGAGTTGAACTCACCAGCAAGTGCGTGATTCACCTAACATTACTTGCATTTCTCAACGTAAAGTTAAGCAGCGCACTAGACCCTTCAGCAGTTGCTAAGTTGGGCTCAGCACTAGAGAGCAGCTGACTTTTCCGAGGTGCATCCATCAGCCCCATGGTCCACGTGCTACTCCATGACTTCGTATGCGCATGCCCAGAGCTGGTGCCGGGCCTCCTCCCGCACCTCTGTCTGCGCATGCCCAGAGCCTGTGCGCGCCTCCATGTGCCAATGTCTAGAGCAGGCGCAGCGCCTCCTCCTGCACCTCCATGTGCGCATGCCCAGAGCAGGTGCCGAGTCCCTTGTGACCTTACTGAAGGAGCGCACAGGTGTGGACCATGGTGCCAGGACGTGGGTTATGAGGGTAGCATGGACAGAGGGTCAGAACTCCAGCTGTGATCCAACCACACTATTTGAACTTGACCCTATCACTTAGCGCATGTTTTGCTTTAGCACGTTATCTATTTTTTCTTTGCTTCAGTTAGCTTGTTTCTAAAATGGGGATTGTATGGCACCTTTTTCATGGGAGTCACATGATAATAAACCCATGTAGAGCTGCTAAATAGTATCTGGCACATAGGAACACACACACAAATCAGCTAATTTTACAGGAAAAGATGTTATCACCGTGTTTTCTGGGGTGGCCTGGAGCTTTTCTCCTGTGATAGCATCCCAGCAACAGAGCGTTGTCTTACATGTGTCCCGAGCCAGTGATGCTGTTCAGCGAGTAGCGCTGGGAAGGTGAAAGAGAAGCTGCTGATGAGAAGTCCTCATCTTTCATCTCCCAGTTAAATTAAAATGTGCGTTGTTTCTAGCATGCCAGAATTATAATACAATTGAGTGTGCAGGTTTTCTATCAGTATAGCTTGGCAATAATTGAGCGTATTTTGGAAATCTGTTCCCTAGTGGCATGCGTCTAATGCACTGTCCATTTTAGGCAGAGATGACAGTAAACAAATATATTATTAAACTTACTCTAAAACTAAAATTAAAATTAAACTAGATTAAAATTAAAAACTTTTGTGCTTCAAAGGACACCATTATGAAAGTGAAAAGAAGATTCATGGGATGGGAGAGAGGATTGGCAAAGCATAGGTCTGGTCTGGGATTTGCATCCAGAAGACACAAAGAATTCTGTCAACTCATAACAAAACGATGCTCTAATCTAACCATGGGCAAAGTATTTGAATCGGTATTTTTCCAAGGAAGAATACCAGTGGCCAGTCAATGAATGAAATGTTGTTCACTGTTATTTGCATTTATTTACATTAGAGAAATGCAAATAAAACTTTGTACTTTGTACCCACTAAGAGGGCCGTAATAAAAAAGACAATGAAGAGGTGTTAAGGCGGATGTGGAAGAGTTGTCTTGTGCATTGCTGGTGGGAATGTAAAATGGTGAAGCTGCTTCGGGAAACACTTTGGAAATTCCACGAAATATAGGAATATGAAGAGTTACCAGTACGCCCTGCAATTCTATGCCTAGGTATAGCCTCAAAAGCATTGAAAACGTGTCCACACAGAAACTTTCACACAAATGTTCTTGGTTCTTGTGTTCTTGGCAGCATTATTCATCTTAGCCAAAGAATGGAAGCCTCTCAGATGCCCATCAGTAGATGAATGCGTAAACAAAACGTGATTTATCCTTACAGTGGAGTATTATTCAGCCACAAAAAGGACGTACTGATCTAGGCACACCACGAATGAACTTTGAAAGCATGATGCTAAGTGAAGGAAACTAGAACTAAAAGACCACACGTTGTGTGATTGTTTGTGTGACATGCCCAGAATTGGCACATTTGTAGGGAAAGGAAGTAGATTAACGGTTGGCAGCGGCTGGGGTGCGGGACATGGAGTGACTGTTCATGGGTATTGGGCCATCGTGGGGTGATGAAAATGCTCTAGAATCAGATGGTGGTGATGATTGCACAACTTTGTAAACGAACTAAAAACCACTGAATTGTACATTGTAAAGGGTGAGTTTTATAGTATGTGAATTGTGTCTCAATATTTTTAAAAAGTGTGGGCATAATAAAGAGATTTCTGGCAGTGTATTGAAACCCTGCCGATTTATATTGATTAAAAGGGATTTGTAAAGATGTCACTTGGTCGTCCATAATCTGTGTATGTTCAAACTCAAAAGACGATCCTCAATTTCAGGATCATGTAGCCTCTTTTGGGGTCAACATCTTTCATTATTCATCATGTCAAAGTCTTGCCTATGTCCTCACTGTCTGCTGCCAACTGTGTGATGGGTCTGGTGTGGCCTGGCATGGCCCAGCGTGACCTAGGCCTTCTCTGAGGCACTCAGGGGTCCCAGGGCCTTTCCTGGAAAGCATGAGGGTGTGGCAGAATCGCTGAGTGAGTGGCAGGGCCCAGCAGTCAGAGGTCTATGTGCAGTTGTTAGAGGGTCCAGGGCAGGGGTTTCCCTGGGGCCTAGGCCCGCCCTGCACCAGGCAGAACAGGCATGGTGAGTCCTGCAGTGACTCCGTCTCAGCTGAGAAGGGCGGGGCCAAGGCAGGAGGTCGCAGGTGCTGGTGGGGGACAGGAAAGAAAGGTGGTGAAGAGGCTGCATTCCCCAGCGACCCAGTGAGGACTAAGGAATAACTGGGCCCCTGGCTGGGGAGGTGGCGGCAGTCACACGTGTGACTATGAAATGTGCTGTCAGGAACAGCGGGGTCACACTTGTAACTGGGAACCTGTGTCCCTGCAGCAGGATAACAGCTGCCTGGACTCCTGGCGGCAGACTTCAGAGCCAGCCTGTGGCAGAACGCACGTCTTCTGTGAGCGGGCCTACTCGCCATTTCTTTCCGCCAAGGACACATCTGTCAGTAGAAGACCCGCTGCAGGAGCTTCTACCCTGTAATCTCCTTTTTCCAAGACCCCTCAGCATTGCTTGATTTAATAGGAGTCGCACCAAACAACGATTGTGCCAATTCTGAAAAGGTCCTCTTGGGACAGACTGAAAAGCTACTGCTGTATTCGGTTGGTGCAAAAGCAATTGTGGTTTTTGCCATTAAGGGTTTTTAAAAGGTGTGAGGGTAATAAAGAGATTTCTGGTAGCGAATTAAAAACAGATGACTGACAGGTGCTAACAGGGAGCTCTGTCTCATTGGTGAGCTGGTCACATTGTGGTTCCAGTAAAGAGCGCAGATTCTGAGGTCAGATTGCTTGTGTGGCCACAGGCAAGTTTCTTTAGCCTCCTTGTACCTCAGTTTTCTGACCTGCAAAATGGAAATAATAATGATGGTAATAGTAGTATAATAATAATATTTTGAACAGTTGTGAAAATGGGATGAATCGTACATGTAAATATTTAGAATAGTGCTTTACACTTAGCGTTCAGCTGTGTCCTATCACCCTAAGTTTCAGTTATTGGAAAGGCAATGCTGTTGGGATTTTGTGAGCAAATTTTATTTCTTATTGTGGAAGTGCAAGTTTATGGGTGTAAGTACACGGCAATACATTTTGGCTTGAACAGTATCCAATACAAGTAGCTTTAATCCAAATCTTTTTTTTTTTTAAAGACAGAGTCTTGCCCTGTTGCCCAGGTTGGAGTGCAGTGGTGGGATCTTGGCTCACTGCAGCCTCCGCCTCCCAGGTTCAAGTGATTCTCCTGCCTCAGGCTCCTGAGTAGCTGAGATTACAGGCATATACCCCCATGCCCGGCTAATTTTTGTATTTTTAGTAGAGACAGAGTTTCAGCATGTTAGCCAGGCTGGTCTCAAACTCCTGACCTCAGGTGATCCACTTGCCTCAGCCTCCCAAAGTACTGGGATTACAGGTGGGAGCCACTGTGCCCAGCTAGTTTTTGTATTTTTCGTAGAGTTGGGGTTTTACCATGTTGGCCAGGCTGGTCTCGAACTCCTGACCTCAGGTGATCCACCCACCTAAGCCTCCCAAAGGGCTGGGATTATAGGCGTGAGCCACCTAGCCCAGCCCAAATCTTAAGTTGTGTCTGGCCTTTGGCAAAAATAGCTACAAAGCCAAGGTAGGAACATTTTATTCTTCATGTGACTATGGCATTCGATAACCTTTTAGAAGGAGCTTTTAAAATGAAACGTAGCCCAGGGCTCCAGAAAAAGACTGCACAGAGGAGAGAGGGTTTTGTGGATCTCAGCAGACAAGGTGCACTGCCCAGGGAGTGTGGTTTTGGTGTAACTGGGTTGCACTGTCGCCGCTGGTCTCCTCCCCACGATCCCATAGGAGGACTTCCTGTTGTGTAACATCCAGAGAAGCTTCTGGAAGCCTGGGGAGCTCTGGCTGTGCAGGAAGGATCAAGCCATTTTGTTCCTAACTCTCAGGCTCCCATGTGTCGTTGACCCACCCCGTTCCGCTGCTCACGTCATGCTGTGCTCAGCGTTATTCAGGGTGGAATTTCATTCATCAAAAATGGATTTGGGAGCATTTTAAAATAGTGCGTTTTCAGGATTTCTGTGGTTGTCTGAGAGCCAAACAAGGACGGGGCGGCACGGGTTTGAATGACTTACATGGGCTTTGTTTGCTTGTTTAGGTCAGTGTTTCTAATACTTTATATTTCTAATATAAAGCCAAAGAAAGCAACAAAGAGATTTAAGGTGTGGGTGGAAGTGCTCGGTTCACTGTGCCTGTTTCCACCGAGCTTCATCTATTTTTGGGAGGGTGAGGACTGGGGGGGTGAGGGACAGGGAGCTGTAGCTGGGAGGATTGGGCAGCCACACTGCTGGCGGAGACGATGGCCCGGCGCCCCAGGGCTGTGGGGCAGGTGAGCACTCTGGAGGCCCCTGCCATGGTGGAGGGCAGAGAACGTTGGCCCAGCACCGTTTCCCTGTCCTGGTCTGCTCCAGGCTGCCTGTCGCACCTGTGGTGTAGGATGGAGGCACCAGCCAACTGGGGCAGGCTGTAGCCTCACTGTGGAATGGAGACTTGGTCCCTGTGCTGATCTGGGACAGGCGGGCTGCAGGGGAGACACAGGGCCTCGTGCTCCTCAGTCCTCTGTCCCAGCCAAGCCACGTCTCTGTGCCCATGTTTGGTGGATGCCAGCTGTTTTTGTTTGTGGCTGTCTCTGGACTGTTTTCCATCTGCCTCTGTGCAGCAGGGCCTTCAGTGTTTTACCAGGTTATTTTGAGCCTCACAGTGACTGTTCTGGGTCCAGGGGAGAAAAGGTTAAGTCCCCTCCCCCAGAGTGCTCCCCCTCCCCCAGTGTGCTCCCCCTCCCCGTGAAGGCATACTCCCCTTCCTGAGAGTGCTTCCCTTTCCTGTGGAGGAATGCACCCCATTCCCCATAGACCACTCCCCTTCCCTGCAGAAGAGTGCTCCTCTTCCCCCACAAAGTGCTCCCCTTCCCTGCAGAGCACTTTTCCTCATGAGTCCTGAGTGTGGGTGGTGCAGAGTGAATGCATTGTCCACAGGGACTAGCCACCCCTGAAGGCAAACACCTCATCTAATTCCTGATCTAGATGGCATCAGGTTGAAGGGAGGTTTTTAAAATAAGTGCAGGCTCGTTTAGAGCGGCCTGTTGCCTGGCGTTTTGTTGCATGGGAAAGGCAGCATCGGCACCCTCGGGGTGGAGGAGCCCCCTGTGGGAGGGGGCGCTGTGCCGTCACTTCCCACGTTGTGCCTGAGACACCAGCGTCTGCTCTGCCCAGCACGTGGGTCCCATGGAGGAGCCCCCGCGGGCGCTGGCCCCTGTAGGAGACTGGGGTGTGAGCACGCGGTGTGTGTGGGGACAGGTGCTGTCCGATTTCGTAGTCTGTGGATATTGGGGTCAATTTGATGTTAGCACTAATTTCAGGCACTGGACGACCAAAAGTGAGAAAAGGGAAAACCTGAGAGTTTGCTCAGCTGTAAAAATGATGCCACTTAGGATAAATCTGCGAAGCTACCGCTTACGCCAGCCACCTGTGGAGCATCGTGTCAGCTTCCTTAGGCACTCCCGGCCTGCTCTGTTTTATTTTATTTACTCAGGTGTAAATAAAATAGGCTGCACGTGATGGCCAGCCTTCGCACCATGCCTCCCTGCAGCGCAGCTGAATCTCAGGGAGGCTCGGACACATGCGCTCGCGCTAAAGGTCAGAAAGAACACTGTCCATGCTGACCCCCAAGAGTGGTGTGACTTTCTGCAGATAGACACGTATTTTTCCAGTCCTTACTGTGTATGTGGGCAGAGGGTGGAGGAACTCACTCGAGAATGGCCTACAGGTCTGAAACAACTCAGTACGCAAATGCAGTCAGGTTTCTAAGCATCCATAGCACAGTGTCATGACAGCACATGTGTGCCGGCAGACCTTACCTGGGCAGAGGGTTCTATGGAGAGGCGAAGTCGTTAGCCTGCTGTAGCATCTATGGGGGAGAGTCACACGGACAGACAGTTGCTCCAGTGCCCTCATCCTGGTCTGCTTATTCCCTGTGATGGGCACATGTGTTTTGTGAGATGTCTGCCGCATGGGTGGGAACCATGTATGTTCACTGTTGTGAAATAAATACGGCTGTATTGAATAGCGTTGCTGGGAAATAGAATATGGGCTGAGGGAGGTTTTTGAGGGTGTGGCTATCTGGCAGATGTTGGAGGTTCCTGCTGGAGTGTGAGGACTTGTGCGGATGTTGTAGGTTCCTGCTGGAGTGTGGTGAGTTGTGTGGATGTTGGAGGTTCCTG
>NW_016107329.1:10943186-10948125 GCF_001604975.1 Cebus imitator
GTTGGAGGTTCCTGCTGGAGTGTGGTGAGTTGTGTGGAGGTTGGAGGTTCCTGCTGGAGTGTGAGGACTTGTGTGGAGGTTGTAGGTTCCTGCTAGCATTGACGGCATGCGCAGGTGTTATAGGTTCTTGCTAGAGTTGATGGCTTAGGCAGATGTAGATTCCTTTGAGCTCAGGACTGTAACACAGTGAGCTTAAGGTCACCTAGACTGCTTCAGGAAAAAAGGATTATTGATTGTTCATTTCCTGTGGTCTCAGCGTGTCCGTCCCTGGAGTTTAGAATAGGCCCATCCACCATCCAGAGGTTTCATTTTGAATTTGTGGAGTTTGCCAAGAACTCTAGTCAGGCCTGAAGGAAAAAGGGGAGTCGTGCACTTGTCAAGCATTTGGTTTTGATTGAACCCACAGTGCAAGTGACATGTTGAGCCAGTTTTTAGGTTAGAATATGTCTCGCTGGCGTGGACATGGTCATTTTAGTCACAACACTATGATAACAGCTGCGTCTCCCGCCGTGGTCAGTGGCCACTTGCCTCTTTCAAGAAAGAACGGCTTCCTCTTTGCGCATTTGTCAGTGTTCAAGGAAGTTGAAAGAAGGCAGGGGAGTGTCGCTGTCCTCCCAGCACCCGGCTTCGGGCGGGTATGTATTGAGGGATACGGAGGGAAAACAGCCCCACGCCTCTCTGCCCGCAGACTCAGCTGCCACCACTGCAGCCTCTGGAGCTTGGCGTCCATGGGTAAAGACCCTCCTCAGCGTGTGGGCGACATGTCTCCAGCCAGTGTGCCAAGAAACTGCAAAGGCAAAGTAGTGTTTTTGGCAGCGTCCCAACGAAACAGAGAGTGCATTGTGTG
Source organism: Cebus imitator (assembly GCF_001604975.1). NCBI lineage: Eukaryota > Metazoa > Chordata > Mammalia > Primates > Cebidae > Cebus > Cebus imitator. The sequence goes on from NW_016107329.1 coordinate 10,944,034, forward strand.
CACATTTAATAGCCCTACTGTAGCTTTTTGCAAATTAAAAAAAGTAACACAGGGCCTGGTGCCGTGGCTCACGCCTGTAATCCCTACACTTTGGGAGGCTGAGGCGGGCGGATCACTCAAGGTCAAGAGTTCAAGACCAGCCTGGCCAACATGAGGAAACCCCGTCTCTACTAAAAATACAAAAATCAGCCAGGCATTGTGGCAGAGGCCTGTAATCCCAGCTGCTCAGGAGGCTGAGCAGGAGAATTGCTTGAACCAGCGAGGTGGAGGTTGCAGTGAACCGAGATCACACCACTGCATTCCAACCTGAGGGAGAACACAGGATTGCATACAGAAAGAAAGGGTAAGGCACAATTGAAGGGATGGGATGAGTTCGGGCATCCCTAATCCCCAAATCCCAAATCCAAAATGCCCCAAAAACTGAAAGTTTCCAAGCACCAACATGATGCCACAAGTGGAAAATACCATTCATGAGCTGTTGACACAAACTCCCATGCATAAAATTGTTTAAACTGTTGTATGAAATTACCTTCAGGCTATGTGTATGAGGTGTGTGTCAAACATAGATCAATTTTGTGTTTAGACCTGGGTCTCATCCCAAGGTGTTAATCATGCATATGCAGATATCCCAAAATCCAAAGCACATCTGGTCCCAAGCATTTTGGATAAGGGATGCTCAACCTGCATTTATAGACAGAAGCTGGAAGGACTCTCAAACCACGATAGATCTTTATTACCTTCTAATTTTGGTGATCATGTAGTAGACATATTTATTCTGAGAAATGATCATAAATGTGAGTGCTTTTTTTTTTTTTTTTCATTTCTTTTTATTGAGATGGGGTCCTGCTCTGTGGTGCAGGCTGGAGAGCAATAGCATGATCTCAGCTCACTGCAGCCTCCGCCTCCTGGTCTCAAGCAGTCTTCCCAGCTCAGCCTCCAGAGTAGCTGAGACTGCAGGTGTGTGCCACCACGCCCAGCCAATTTTTGAATTTTTTGTAGAGACAGGGTTCTGCTATGTCACCCAGGCTGGTCTCAAACTCCTGGACTCAAGTGATCCATTCACCTTGGCCTCCAAAAGTGCTGGGATTACAGACATGAGCCACCATACCCGGCCTGAACACACTTCTTACATTATAGTAATTTATGCTTCTTCCTGTTAATCCAAAATAAGCAATTGTGTTTTTTTTGCTAGCCAGCCACAGAGACAATGTAAAAAATGTTTTAAAACCATATTATCAGAGAGAAAATGGTGCCTTTAGATCAATATCTTCAGTAGTTGCCCATTAAAATTTCAGTATGTGGTTGGCTCTAAGTACTGGGGAAGCTTCGAGGTCAAGCCGGTGTCCTTAACACTCACATTTGTTAGAGACAGCCACTGCTGCCCTCTGCGGCTGTGCGCCTCACCTCTTCCACGTCGCAGAGAACACACAGGATGATGGCATTTCAGCCATGCCCTGGGTCACAGGTGGGCAGGGCATCAAGGTGCCCATAGCGGGAGTGACCTCCAGAGCCCGGCTGTGCTGGGTCCCCAGGGCAGGTGGCTGTAGCATCCCTAGTGGGCTCCCTGGTGTGCCACAGCGTGAGGCTCTCTGCTCTGGTGGATGTCGTGGGCCGTGGATGCCGTGGGCCGTGGATGTGCCTCCACCTCCGCCCAGTGCAGCCATCCAGCTCTCCAAGCCTGTGCTGAACTAAGCAAGCAGCATCCAAGTGGAGAAAGCTGGCATGTGTCATCCCTGGCCCCAGCCTTCTATTTCTGATGCCACGCTTTAAAAAAGGGGGAAATGTGGCATTCTAACCTTTATTTTAAAAGTCTTTCACTATTGAATGAATTAACATTCCTAAAAATATTCTCAGCATTGGTCAAAAGCTTAAGGAATTTTTTATGAAGAGTTGTAACTTGTTGAGTATTAAAAGTCCTACAGGTAAAATTAAGCAAAGGAGATTTACAGAAGTCAAAAAAGAAGAAAAGACACAGATCTGCTTTGGGGAAAGTGCTGAACCTAGATATTAATCAGAGAAAGCTGGGAATGTTGATTCTTAGGAAGGTGGATACTGTGTTAGGAAGAGCAAGGGAAGGAGACTCTCCTTCCTCCCAGGTGGGGACATGCATGCTGAAGGGTGTGGGACCCCCCTCGACCCTCTCATGCATTTCTCAGTATTTCAGCCCACTCGCCCACTAGTGTTCTGTGGACGAGGTTTTCTTTTGGGAGCATGACAAGCCCTCTGCCAAGTTTGGGCCAGCGTGGAAGTGGAAGCTGCCTGTTTGGGAGAGATGACTTCTGATCCCTTCTGGGTTACGGAGCTTCCCCCGACTTTTTATAAAGAATGGAATTGTTATTAATAAGTACCGTCATCGTGGTATTTTTATTTATCATTATTCTCTGTTTCGTCAAACATTTATAGACTCATTAATTCTGTGTCATTCTAACTTCATCGGTGTAACGTCACCATGAGGCACAATAAATAGCATCATCACTTGCACTTGACAGGTGGGAATCGAGGCGTAAACGTAGACTCCTGCCCACTGTGGAGGAGCTGGACCTTGGCAGTGTGGCACAGGCTCCCGCCCCTCCTTGTGGGATGGCCCTTTCCTCACTGTTGGAAGCAGGGCCGTTCCTTTCCCAGCAAAACGCACACTGGTGTAAGCGCGCCTCCACTCCTTCCGTGGACATTGGTGGAGGTGGATCTGTTGTGTCAAAAGGCATGTGTTGTGGTATTGTTTGTTTACTGCTAAATTGCCACAGTATGTTTTTCTTCTGTGAATAGCTTGTGAATATGCCCTGCCTTTTGTTTATTGGGCTGTTGATTTTTTTCTCTTGATTTCTGAGAGCTCTTTTTATATTAAATTAGCCCTGTCTGGGTATAGTGTGGCTCATGACTATAATCTCAGCACTTTGGGAAGCTGAGTTGGGTGGATTGTTTGAGGCCAGGAATTTGAGACCAGCTGGCCAACATGGTGAAACCTCATCTTTACTAAAAATACAAAAATTAGCTGGGTATGGTGATGCACACCTGTAATCCCAGCTATTAGGGAGGCTGAGGCAAGAGAATCACTTGAAACCCGAGGGTAGACGTTGCAGTGAGCTGAGATGCACCCCTGGACTCCAGCCTGGGCCACAGTGAGGCTCTGTCTCAAAAAAAGAAAAAAAACAACAACCCAAAAAACGGGACATTAGCCCTTTGACTAATATGCACACTGCAGTTATCCCCACCTTTTTTTGAGACAGGGTCTTGCTCTGTCACCCAGGCTGGAGTGCAGGGCAGTGGCCATGCCTCGCTGCGGCCTGGGTTCGAGTGACCCTCCTGCCTCAGACCTTCAGCGGGGACTGCAGGCCTCAGCCACTGTGCCTGGCCTCCCAGTTTTTCATTTGTCTTTTGACATGGCACACACACACGTGTATATGTGTGGGCATGCATGTGTGTGCATGCAGATGTGTATGTTAATACAGAAATATGTTTGCCATTGCATATTTGTAAATAATGACGTGGCCAAAACGCTCATCTCTTCCTGACCTCTGGAGTGCCACATGCTTTTAAGGGACCACTTCCCTTTCTATAGGTAGAAGCCTTTCAGGAATCGGTCTGGTGTGGGTCATTCATTTCTTAGGAAATTTAGGATAAACGTTTCCTTTCTTAGGGCCTCTTACTGTAAACCCCGTGTCTGATTGTGTCATAAGCGGTCTGTCTCATTCCAAGGTGGGGGATGTCTGGCAGCAGAGAAGTTACAACAGTAACAGTGGCAGTGTCATCTGGAGACGCGACCGGAGGAGAAAATGAGGCAGGATAGTGGGCTCGGGGCCAGGAGGAAGGCAGGCGTTTTCCATGCTGCAGTCAGGAGGGCCTCCTGCAAGGACGTGTGTGAGCACAGGAGCTGTCCTGAGCCCCGGAGTGACACGCCACACCCTTCCCGAAGTTTCCTGGGTTCCGGGGTGGGGAGTGCAGCTCAGGAGAATCCTCCCGCAGGTGCTCCTGTATGGAGCGGGTACCCCTGTGTGGAGCGGGCACCCCTGTGCCTGGCAGGCGCCCCTCTGTGGAGTGGGCACCCCTGTGTGGAGTGGGCATCCCTGTGCCTGGCAGGCGCCCCTCTGTGGA
>NW_016107329.1:10948200-10952296 GCF_001604975.1 Cebus imitator
TGGGCACCCCTGTGTGGAGTGGGCATCCCTGTGCCTGGCAGGCGCCCCTCTGTGGAATGGGCACCCCTGTGTGGAGTGGGCATCCCTGTGCCTGGCAGGCACCCCTCTGTGGAGCAGGCACCCCTGTGTGGAGTGGGCATCCCTGTGCCTGGCAGGCGCCCCTCTGTGGAGTGGGCACCCCTGGGCCTGGTGGGCACCCCTTTGTGGAGTGGGCTGTGAGTGACGGGGGCCCCTCTCTGTGTACCCACCCCTAGCATCCCGCCGTGTCTTCAGCACTGAATATGCCTCTGTCTGACGGGTTGTATATTTCTATGTGAGAAAATTAGTGAGGAATTTATTCAGAGATGTTCTGACCTTACAAGCTTAATTGCCCTCTCAATGGAATGCACCAGACATTTCTACAAAACAAAATACCATAATGTAGTTTCATAGCCTGGAGTAGCAGAATGCCAAGAATTTACTTTCCGTCTTCCATCAGTGATAACCACAATGAGCTTGCCATCCTAAAATTGCTAAAGAGAATGTAGTTGTCGTCAGTGTCGAATTAAGAATTTCCAGGAAAGTCAGCTAGAATGCGCCTGCCTGGGGGTGGCTTCCTCCTTGGGGTGGCTTCCGCCTGGGGGTGGCTTTCAGGAGCTGCCTAAGGAGCCGTGTCCTTTGGAGTCTGTGGAAGGTCGGGCTGTGTGTTTAATCACATTTGAGCTAGTCTACACATCTGCTCACAGGTGAGTTAGCAGGCTGTCTTTTGATCTTTCACCCTAAGTCTTAGGGCAGGACGAAGGAGTCGGTGACCTCAGGCCCAGGGTAAGTTCGCCAGTGTTCCTTGCTGATATGCGTGGTGGCTTCTGGTTACCCCGCCACGGACGTTTTTCTCTTACTCTGTCCCAAGAGTCCTTTGTATCTGTGTGTTGTGTGGACAGTGTCCACGTGTCTGCACAGCTGTGTGACGTTTCCCTGTGGACTCAGTACACCCCACCCCACTACGGACAGCTGGGCGCCAGTCTCCTGCTTTCGTAAATCGTGCTGCAGATGCCTTGTGAGTACATCCGTTGTATTTCTGCAAGGATGGCTTTGGGATGGCTTTGGAGAAAGCAGATTCCTAATGAGAACGGGTGCGAGTACGGTTTTCTCCATCAGTGCCGAAGCAGGATGCCTGTTCTCCACCGACCTCGCCGGCAGCCTGTGCTCCCCATGCTGCCTGGCTTCCAGGCCTTCCTCCCACCGCCAGATGACACGCCACGTCCCATTGTGGTTTTATGTTGTGCTTCTCCTGCTAACAGGCAGGTTGAGAATCTTCCTATGTGTTTAAGCCCATTTGCCGTTCTTTTCTCTTTTGTAAGAAAAACAGCCTATTTCTATCTTTTGCCCACTTTTCATTTGGGTTATGTCTTTTTCTTCTCAGTATGAGGAGCTCCTTATATATTTCTTTATTCTTGATATTTTTCTGTGCTTGATGCCTGATGTATTTATTACTAATAATAATGGAGCAATAAAGTGAGTCACATAAAAAAATGATGGAGACAGTGATTCTCAAGCCAAGAGACACATACATTATTTAACTGCAGTCAGACAAGCTTGTGTTAGAAATGCTTTCTCCAAAATCAAATGTAGAGTTATTTAAATTTAAAAACATGCTGAGGAATTAGAGAAAGAGGCCGTCTGTGTTTTTGTTGGGGCATCATTTGGGCTTGTTGTATGGGCACAGCTGGCTCTGAAGCTGGTTCTGCTGCACACCTGGGGGGGGCCGATCGCAGCCTGACCTTGGCTGAGCAGCGTCCTGGGTGTTGCTCACTCGCCGTGGCCTCTGGTGTTTCGGGAGCGAGGAGGGGTCAGGCCTCACTCTCTTCAGTACCTGGGGCCTTCATCCTGAGCTGCAGTCGGAGCCGTGGTCCCTGCTGCTGAAATGTGAGAGAACCCCAAGCTGGGTCCAGGAAAGTCGTTTCTCACAGAAGGCAGAGAAGGCCCTGGAACCACAGGGCTGGGCTCTCACCTCTACGATCTTGGTCTTTGGAGACTTAGTCCCTAGTCCCACGTCTGCATGCCCCTCCAGATAATACTTGCCGTGTTTGTGGCATGTGAGCACACTCCTCGTGTTCACTGTCACCAGGGCATCACTCCCAGTGGCCCTAAGAGGCAGGCACCACCCCACAGCCCCACCGCCCTGCCGCCTTTCTGCCGAGGAGGCTGAGGACTGGGCTAAGTAACCTGCTGAAGCTGCACGTGTGGGACTTCCTGCAACCACTGTGTGCCATGCTGCCCCCCGGGATGCAGAACTTCCAGAGCAGGGTTCCCAGGCCCCCTCAGGGCCTCTTGGAGAGGTTGAGCCCAGACTCCTGGGAAGCTATCCCCCACACTCTGCATGCCACTCACAGGCAGACCCATCGCCCCCAAAGCCCGTGGGTCTCATTGGCTGGGATGTCTTATGCTGCAGGGTGCCTGGCCACACAGGGGCATGTCACAAATGCGGGAGGGGGGCTCCACCCTGCAAGCCTGCTCAGGCAGCCTCTCCGCCATCCACAATTGACCACTTGTCCCTGGAGCTCCGGGAGCGCTGACCTGGCCCTGCTGCAGGGCTTCCCCCGCCCTCCTAGCCACCCTGCACTTGCCACTCCCAAGCATGTGTGCCCAACCTGCCCCGTGCTGGGCGTAGAGCTCCTACGGAGGGCTGGATGGCAAGGACCTGGGCGTCACGGCCTCTGCAGTGCCAGCTATGCCAGGGCAGCTGTCAGTCCTCAGCTTGGGAGGGCCACTCTGGGCTGATGAAACTAGAGCATGGACAAGGATATTTTACCTTCCAGTCATTTTCACATGTCTCATGTTTTTCAACCATTTAAGGACATGAAAGCATTCTCAGTTCACGAACCACACAGACAGGCTGCAGGCTGCACGGGGATCATGGGCCGGTCTGTGGGCCCCGCTTCACAGGTCAGAGGTGGCTGGGTTTTGGCCTTCTCTGCTCTCCATTGCACAGCCTACCCTCTCCTCGGATCCTAGAACTCTGCCCAGCATGGACAGTCTCTACACCAGGGAACCAGTTCTCTGTTCCTTGTCTGCGTCCCTTGTAGCAGTCACCCACCAGGCACTTGCCAGAGGACGGTCCCTGAGCTGCCTGTGAGGGGTCCTTCCAGGTCCTCTCAGAGCGTCTGTTTCTTGCCTGTAAAATGGACATAAGAAGCACTGGCCCTGCAGGATGGTGGCCAAGGTTAGCATTCACCATATCTGGCCGGGCCCAGGCATTCAGAAATGGCAGCTGGTGTCTTAGCGTTTTGGATTCAGTTGTGGGTTTTTAAGCTGAGCTGAAAATGGATGGACTGTCCATGTGTGCGGCTGCCGTGGGTTCTACATCAGACACCCACGTGCAGGTGCCCGGAGGTGACCAGGACAATCCCTCGTGTGTAAGGCTGTGGATGTTATGTGGTTTATCATAATAAGGTCATTCATTGGCTTGTCTTCCTGGACTCTTCTCAATCTCCTTGTCAGCAAAACAAGTGAATACCTTCAGGGTTCACGTCAGGCTCAGGTGTGACTGTCGACCTGAACCTGCTGCCCCGGGAAGCACAGTGCCTGGCTGTGTGGTGATGGTGATGTCACTCAGGAACACCCCTCGTGTAAATCTACAGTTCATGCCTCCCTTCAAACCCCACGGTTTGCAGATACTCCATTTCCATCCTGGGAGAATTGTCCAGTATGGCTAATGCATTAATTTGCCTACACCAAGGCGGCAAGCATGCCTTTATTCATTCAGAAAATACCACTGAGCATCTACCGTGTGTCCTGCTTTGTGCCAGACACGACACCTCACTCACTGAACTCCACCATGGGCAAGGGACTTAAAAATGGACAAGCAGCGGATCCTGCCTTTAAGACCATCGGTCGTGTGTGTTGTCCAGAGCCCAGCAATTGTAAATTACGGTCCCTTGAAGCCTTTCTGATCACGGAAGCGTCACTCAGAGCGGCTCCCGGAACCCTTTCTGGTCACGGAAGCGTCACTCAGAGCGGGTCCCGGAACGGTTTCCGGTCACGGAAGCGTCACTCAGAGCGGATCCGGAACGGTTTCCGGTCAGGGAAGCGTCGCTCAGAGCGGATCCGGAACCCT
>NW_016107329.1:10952536-10964242 GCF_001604975.1 Cebus imitator
TCCGGTCACGGAAGCCCCTTCCATGGGATGGCAAGGCCTGAGCACATGGCCCCATCCAGACACCGGCATCGCCACTTCCCACCCCTGGGGGCTGCCTCCCGGCCGCGCCTTCAGGCTCTGGAGTGGGCAGGCCGTCACTGCTCTGGGCAATGACAGAACGTTTATCAGGACATTCTGGATAGCTGAATACAGTGTGTGAACTTCTGGTGGAAGGAAACTTCTGAGTGGATGTCATACTGTTTCGAGTAAAATTTTGATGCTGCAGAAGAAATGGCACTCAAAGATATGTCCTGTCAGCAAGGCAGCTTACTTCTCCAGAAGGGTGCGGGGCGCGCAGATGGAGCAATGATGGCCGCCGCACGCTTGGACAAGGGGGAGGGGTACTTATGCCTGACAGGGTAGGGGGTCGTCCCTGCCGCTGTGTCGCCCCCTATTGGCTAGGGTTAGACTGCATAAGCTAGGCTCATCCCGACTGGTTATTTTAAAAAGAGCAGGGGTCCGAGCTGGAGGGGCAGGGTGGGTGTTTTGGTGGGAAGGACGGTTTTGGGCGGGTCAGAACAGGTAGCCAGGGGCGATCAGGTGACGGGAGGAGTCAGGGTGCTGGGGGAGCGGGGAAGCTGATGTGAACTGATGAGAACACATCTGCTGGTGGGTGGAGAAGGTTGTTTACTGGAATTACAAGGACGTTAAACTTTAAAATAGAGAATTAGAGAATAAGAGAGCTGCACACTCTGACATACTGATTCTTTGGAGAGAAACTTGGGATTCACTGTAACAATACTTTGGAGCTTATTAGTTATTAATAATGAAAATGATGAAGTAAAACCTGCTGCTGTTGGGAAGATCTGTCAGCGTTTCTTTTGGAATAAAAGTGTGTGTCCTGATGGTTGCACACCCAACCATCACAGGTGCCGCGTAAGCAGCCGGCCTCCCTTCACGGTTGAGCGTTTCTTCTCAGTGTTGTCCAGGGAACCTGCAGGATTCATGGAAGCCGGGAGCAGCTCAGCCTTTCGCATGGAAGCCGGGAGCAGCTCAGCCTTTCCCTTCCTGGTTCCACCTTGGCGCTGCGGGTGGCTGGCAGCCACGGTACCATGACTGTCAATTAGAGAGCACAGGTGACAGGATTTGGTTTTTTGCAGCCTGACCATAGAATGGTGAGGTAGAGAAGTTGAGGGTTTCTGGAGGTGGAGGGGCTTCAAAATCCATGCTTCTCTGAGCACCATGTTCTTCCTAAGACGCAGCCCAGTGGTTTGTCTAGAGCAGCTGCCAGTCTCAGGATGCCCGTCCGACGGCAGGTGGCCCATCCGACGGCAGGTGGCCCATCCCTCTGCTCTACCTTCCCAGAATGGAGAATTCACATTTTGAGGACATGGGCTAAGAATAGGAATTGGGTATTTTTTAGGGAATAAAATGGAAATTAAAATATATTAATTTCTCATTTTAGCAGCTTTAACATCTAGTAATTTGCTGGTTGAAATTGTTACATGCCAGTTACATTGTTTACAAAAGAAATTTTAAGAATTAGCTTTATGTGGATTCATTCCACATTGGTGTGAGCATCAACCGTCCATGAGAGCATGCTAAGGGCTTTTTGTTTATTTAGGCAAAAGTTGAAAAGTTACTGCTGCCTTGATTTGAAGTGTTACTGGTGGAGCCACACAAGCTCGTGGACTTAGGGAGCCCAGCCTACAAGCACTGCTGCCTGCGACAGAAAGCAGGGGCGAGCGTCCGGGAACAGAGCTGTGCTCATGGTGAAACAAAGAAGTTGTGTTTTCCTGGTCTTTGTGTTCTCTCCAGCAGTGAACAAACATAGGAAGCTTTCATCTCCAGAGTAAACAGAAATTCCAAACCCATTCCACGCAGCTTTTTCTAGAAGGCAATGTTTAATCCACTTGTTTTCTGAGTATCATACTGTTATCGTAACTTCCTCTTGTGTCTACGATAATTACCTTCACAGGTATTTGGGAAAACTACAGGGTCTATTCAGGTCAAGACTAGCTTCTCTATTTTTTCACGTTTCACTTTGTGTTTCCACAACTGGGCTATTATTTTTAGACCCTTGCAGAAGAGAACTGATTTGAATCCGGAAGAGCCGGAAGTCCCCTCATGGAGGTGGACAGGATGCCCACTCCTTTCCCAGGCTGGCCTCCTCGCCCTCACCCCACAAGGGAAGGGCCAAGGGCATGGACCAGCAGACCAGTTGTTCAGTGTTCAGGAATCTTGGGAGACATTGTTAAACATTAAATTATATAAACAATTAAGTTATATTAAAAACAAAAGCATTTAACAGTGCCTATTTAGAGCTTGTTTCTTTTCGATTGTCTTGTTGTGTGTTTCTCTGCAGTGTGTGCTTCCGAGGGTGGCGTCTTGTGTGTGTGGCAGAAGGCGAGGTTCCGGTGAGGGTGAGCAGCTGCAGGCCTGCATGCCGTGTTAGGGGAGCCAGGCGCCAGCGTGTTGGGGTTCCCAGAGAGTTGCCTCTGAACTTCCAGAAGTTTCCAGGAAGTCCATGCCACATGCAGGAGTTCAGGACACATGCTGCTCAGGTTCCATCCAAGTCTCAGCCTTTGTTTCTACATTAAAAAAAATTTTTTTTTTTTTGAGATGCAGTCTTGCTCTGTCACCCAGGCTGGAGTGCAGTGCCATGATCCTGGCTCACTGCAGCCTCCACCTCCTAGGTTCAAGCGATTCTCCTGCCTCAACCTCCCAACTAGCTGAGATTATAGGCGCCTGCCACCATGCCTGCCTAATTTTTGTATTTTCGGCTGGAGTGCAATGCCATGATCTCAGCTCACTGCAGCCTCCACCTCCCAGGTTCAAGTGATTCTCCTGCCTCAGCCTCCCAACTAGCTGGGATTACAGGCACCTGCCATCACACCTGGCTAATTTTTGTATTTTTAGTAGAGACAGGGTTTCGTCATGTTGGCCAAGCTAGTCTTGAACTCCTGAACGCAGGTGATCTACCCACCTTGGCCTCCCAAAGTGCTGAGATTACAGGCATGAGCCACTGTACCTGGCCACTAACAACGTTTGAAATAAGAAGAATAGATCAGTAAATATTTCACATTTCTTAAATCTGTTTTACTAGCTCCTTTCACACTTGAAATCAAACACTCCAGTAACACTTGTGAAGCATTTTTCAATATTCATACATAGTTATATTATCTCAGAACGGTTTATTACTGTGTGTTGTGTGCTCTTCATAAATGCAAACTGACTCAGAAGCAGCCGTCAGCCAAGAAATTGGCTTTAAGATGTACAGTTTTGTAGTCTTCATTTTGTAGGTTACATTTTCAGTTAAGATGTGAAAATCATTGAACCAATTCTCTTAATAAGAAGTTGAGTGACATTTATACTTTATCACTTCCGTGGGTGAAACACCAAATGCTTCTCATAAAAACAGCAACATGTGCAGGGTATAAAAATTCATTCGTCCCCCCATGTGGTGTTGCCCTCTTATCCTGGGTGAGGGCTCAGACAGAGCTAAGGATTTGCTGCAGAAACACTCTTGGAGCAGGAGGAGGCTGGGGGAGCAAAGGGTGGGCTTGGAGTAGGAGGAGGCTGAGGGAGCTGGGGATGATTCTAGGTGAATGAGGATACATCCTGCAGCCCTCTGGAGAGGTTTTTCCTGTTGGGTGCTGGGGGTTTAAACCTGGATCTGTCTTACTCCGAAGCAGAGGCCCTCACCCAGGAGCAGTCTTGTTCCAGCCACCTGCAACACACTTGGCAGGGTCCGGAGAGTTTTGACTGTCATGATGGTGGGGATGCTCCCAAGACCCTGCCCTGAAGACTTCCTAACCTGCATGCTCTTTCAACAAATAGCCTGTGGACACATTTTTAACCTGAGCTGTGTAACAAAGAAATTCAGCCAGCTGTGATGATGACTTTTCAGTTTTACGTTAACATTTCTTTGAGCTTATACACTAATAAAACTTCTCCATCACCGTGAAGGGCTCAGCTAACATACTTTCATTTATTGATGCAGAAATTGGAGATTGGTAGTCTTTATTTTCTGCTTACTGTGTAAAAGATCTTTCCCAAATGATCTGGAAGGTTTTCACTGCCTGTTTTGTAAACTTTTAATTTTTTTAAATAGAACAATTTTATTTTTTCCTGTTTTTCCAAGATGACAGAATGAAGTCAATTCTGAAATGCTAAATTCTTTTGTCTATAAAATGTTATGAACATTTTATAACCAAATAATAACATTAATTTTTGTAAATGCCCTTGGGTAAGTTATTCTCTTAGAGAACTATTGTGCTCTTCTTGGTAACAAGTTATGCATTTTTCATGTGAGTTGCTTTTCACGTAAAAAAAAGTGCGTGCAACAGAAAACACAACCTTATCCAATCAATATGCTGAGCTAATTCCTGTCATCATTAACTGGATAGGAGGCACAGGAAGCCACCTGTCAATATGCCTTAGGGCGGCAGATGCAGTCTGGGGCTTAAAGGAGAGAAATGGAAGGTTTTTTCTATGTTGAAGAACAGTCTGTCATCCCTGAGCCGGATTTTATTTAACATTTTATAAATAAAACATGTGTCTTTTCATTTCTCAGTCTTCCATATAAGCAATCCAGAAAGTGGGAATGAAAGTGATTTTGTTGTTTTTCTCTAATTATTTGGAATTCATAATAGTACAGTTGAGGAGGGGATGCCTCACTGAGAATTTCATGCTTCCCTTCCCACAGATTCTAACCAGAGGCTGCCGTGTCCTGGGTGCTGTGTGTATAGGGCCCTCACTGAGGTGGGTGGCAGAGACGCATCCAGAAGCCCCCAGGAAGTTTAGCATTACCGGCTCCGCTGAGGGCTGTGGAAGAATAGTTTCTGGTGATTTAAGTAAAAAAGATTTTTTTACATACCAGATAGAAACATGCTCAAATGATGTCAACATGATTTGGGTTGGGTCGTTAAGTTGTTCTTTTAATGTTCTTTTAAAAAAAGATTTGTTCTCAGTATAAACATATTGGCCTAATATTTTTCAGCTAGTTCACACAGACATTCAACTCGTGTTCCTACGCTGGCCCTGGTCCGTCTTCTTGCTCAGAGGCTGGAAGAACTTGCCATACTGTCACATCATGTTTGCGTAAATATAGTTATACCGTACTGTGTAAATATAGTTATACTGTGTTGTGTAAATACAGTTCCCAGCGCGGTTGTTAACAGTTCTGCCAATAAATATTTATTGCTTTGCTCTGAGTTTGATAATCAAACTGAGATTTTAAACACAGTGGGCTGGGAAGGATCAAAGGCAGTTTTAAGGATGCATTCCCTGTTCCTTCGGTCCACAGGTTCTTCTTGGTGGTTGCTGGGAGATGGGGTGGAGGTGACGTGGTTGTGCCCCTTAGCCACGGTTCTGCATTCTGCAGTTTCAGTTACTTGAGGCCAACCGTGGTATGAAAATATTAAAAGGAAAATTCCAGAAATAAACAATTCACAAGTTGTAACTGTGCACCCTTCTGGGGAGCGTGGTGAAATCTGGCGCTGCCCACTCTGCCCCACCCGGGACTGAACCCTCCCTTTGTCCAGCGTCTCCAGGCTGCGGATGCTCCCCGCCCTTTGGTCACTTAGGGCGCTGTTGGTTGTTAGGTCTGCGATCGAGGGGTGCAGTGCAAGGAACCCTCATTTGACTTCATAATGGCCACAAAGCACAAGAGCAGTGAGGCAGGGAATGCGGGTTCACCCGAGAGAAGCTGTAAGGTGCTTCTTTAAGTGAGAAGTGACAGTTCTCAGCTTAATAAGGAAAGAACAATGGTACCCTCAGGTTGCCAAGATCTGCAGTCACATCAAATCTTCTATCCGTGACATTGGCAACAGCATATTGTTGTTCTGTTTTATTAGTTATTGTTAATCTCTTACTGGGCCTAATTTATACATAAACTTTTTCAGGCATATGTGTGCACAGGGTAAACATCGTGTACGTAGGGTTCGGTACCATCTCGGGTTTCAGGAATAACCTGGGTCTTGGAGGTACCCCCGAGGATAAGGGAACATTGCGTACATAGGGTTGGGTACTATCTCGGTTTTAGGAATCCCCTGGGATTTGGAGGTACCCCCGAGGATAAGGGGATGCTGCCCTCACACCATTGCACACCTTATTCTGTTGTCAATCAGGTGTTGCCCCGGCTGGAACAGTGGCTCATTCTAGCCGTGCTTTAAAAAAGCCTGGTGACACACCTGCTCTGTCAGGCTGCACGGTGAACCTGCAGCAGGGGTGGGGCCTCCCCAGGGACATTTTGGCCAAGCTGGCAGCAGCTGCCCCTGGCTTACAGGCTGAGGGTGGCACACTCACCTCCTCCCTACTAGGGTCACCTGCTTGGCCCTGCAGGTGTTTGAACTCGTGACCCTGATGGAAGATAGAAAGCAGCAGGAAAGACAGTCCCCATTATCAAGGCATTTTAACCTAAGGTCATGGAGTCTCGTGCTTATGAAGTATGTGTGTGTTGTAAGTGCAGAGCTCCCAAAGCCCTCCTCCTCCGCCGCCCCAGCTCGGGGTGGGCTTCCGGGCCCACAGCGAGGTTGGAATCTGCACTGCAGAGGCTGCGGTGTTTCTCCACCATTCCTGGTGCCTGATGCTGACATTAGGAAATCAGTCTCTGAAGCTGAGGGGCGGTTTCTGAGAGTATCAGCTGTGACTTGAAAGGCTGCTGTTGGAAAGACGCAGCAGACAGCCAGGCCTTCGTGAGAATTGTCTCTATGGGCCCCCGAGACTGCCGTGTGCCTGATTTAAAAACACTTGTTTGCAGGAAGTGCCTTCAGTCCCAGCGGTGGTTCAGAGACCACGGTGAACGCCTTAGGATACTGCGCCATCATTTTCCTCACCGGAATACAAGAGCTGGCTACAGCTGGGGTGTTTTGGGTGTGACATGAGCCGGAAATGGGCAGGAGTGGTTCGTTTTTCTTAGTCTTAGCCCCTGTGTCCATGTGGTAAAATTCCATTGCTGTAAAGTCGTGACCTCCAAACGCAGTGATGCTCAGCTAAGTTCCATGGAATAATTTGATTCAAGATCATAAAACTGAACACATCACAAGCAAAAAGCATCTGTTTAGAAATGCTCACGTTATGACGGACAGCCCCCCGGGAGTGGGGTGGAGGCTGGAGCGCTCAGCCACGTGAGTCCTTCCTCACTGCGTGTGGCCCCTGAGCTCGGAGCGAGGCCGGCGATGGCAGTGACCCATCCTTTTCTGGTAACGTCTTAGGGGCAAAGAATAAAACCATTCTTCGGTTCGCTCCATTTTCTACCTATAATTTCAAAAAGCATTTGACACAGAGCAGAAACGTGGTGCCCCGAGGAGCCCTGTGTGGTGGCTGAGCTCCTGTGTTTAGGGAGTTGAGTAGAAAGATCTTCTTCCTTCGGGATAGTTTCCGTCTGCATGTCTTACCATGCCTGACTGTAGCAAACCCCAGGTACACATTAGATAACAACTGCTATTACATTGTAAGCCGAAAACAAAAATCGAAGTCCCCAACTGATGGAATGCACCTGCCTCTTGGCCAAGGGGACCCCAAGGACACCGGGATGGCGTTCAGGCCATGACGGGCAGAGCGGCTCAGATGGGCCTTGTCTTACCATCCTCCT
Organism: Cebus imitator; assembly: GCF_001604975.1. Lineage (NCBI taxonomy): Eukaryota > Metazoa > Chordata > Mammalia > Primates > Cebidae > Cebus > Cebus imitator. The sequence goes on from NW_016107329.1 coordinate 10,960,113, forward strand.
CCCTCTGGGCCAGCAGTGACAGTCAGAGACCCTGAGCCTGACAAGACACACTCTTCATACCAGTAAGAGACCAGATTCCAGCCTGACTCGTGCAGCCTCGAATGGCAGATAACAGGCCCTGAGGGGAATTATTTTACCCCACAATAGATTTCATCGACATATTTTGAAATAGCCCCTCACAGCTATCTCTTGTGGGGGAAATTTGCATTCTGTAGAGAATCCCCCTCCCTTTCTAGCTCTTTTCTGGGGAGTCTGAACCCTTTTAAGCTCTGGTAAGAGACACCATTTCTTCTCTCTGAAGCCTGTTAGCTGGAAGCGCCTCTGCATGGAGGAACTTTGGCTCCCGTGACCTCCTTGTCTTAGCTTCATGCTGACTTCAACGCTTCAACTCTTTCAACCAGCCGCCACTCAGGAAGTCTTTGCATCCACCTGTGACCTGCAAGCCCCAGCGCCCCGTCCTTTGAGATGTGGCACCTTTCCAGGCTGAACCAGCACTACCTTCCATGTACTGGTTTGTGTCTTTGCCTGTAACTGTCTTCCTAAAATGTGTAAAATCAAGCTGTGCCCCAGCCACCTTAGGCACATGTTCTCAGGACCTCCTGGGGCCATGGTCTTTAACTTTCGCAAAATAAACCCCTAAGCTGATTGAGACGTGTTTCAGATACGTTTGGTTTAAACGTTAAGTTGTGGAAAGAGATGACATATTTTGTTGGGAGTGTTACCAGAAGTTGTTACCGTCTTGGAAAGTCACAGCCTGCAGAAGCATGCTTTAGCCGCAGCCCCCCTAAAAGCAGGAGTATCGGTGTGGGGCGATGGAGCCCCAACCCCAGGTGTCCCTGCAGGGTGGTGCCTCTGCTTTCTGGTGACGTCGCTCCTGGACGCGCTGCCTCTGACCTCCGGGGACCTGGCCTGCACCTTATAGGCTCACGATGGAGTGTTTATCACGACTCAGCTTCCTTCTGTCTCTCGTCACAGACAGTGCACTGTGGTGGTTTGTAGAAGCTACCGGTGTAGGTGGCTTAGTTCCTTACGCATTTCATGGAGCGGGGACATTAGAGTATTTGTTTCCTGATGAAGGGGCTGCTGGGTCTGTCAGGGTGACAGAAAGCAGGGCAGTGAACACTTTGTCTGCTGGGCCCCCACCCTGCCTCCCATCCAGACAGAGTCCCGGGGAGGCCGGTGGGCTGTGGCTGCCACAAGTAGGGCTTTAAAGGAGCCGGAGAGGCCGCTGAATCCCAGGAAGCTGGTGACGTCCTCCCCCAACCCCAGCAGGCTGTGCATTAAGTCACCACATTCAAAGGGTTTGTTCCCGTGATGGGCTTGTCTGCAGGGGGCCCGGGTGACAGGGGGCTGGAAGTGCTGAGTCCCACGTTCACACTCGATGGCTACTGAGGTGAATGGACCCAGGCGTGTTTTTTTATGGAATGTCCACAGCCTAGTGTCTTGTCCCAGAAGATCCGTGGTAGTGATCACCCTCTGACCACAGGCCCACCTCTGTCCTTCGCTCAGGGCAGTGCTGGTCTGGGCTGCTAGAGGCCTTGACACCTGCCTCGCCCAGATCCCCAGAGGAGGAGCTGATGGGCACTGGGGCAAGGCGGGGACATCTTAGGGGCCTCTCCCCCCATGCGCTTTTCTTGCAAGTCCTTCAGATGGTGCCTACTCAGCTGCTGCCTGGCGACTTTGAGGCTTATTGGGGTGGGGTGAGTGCTTCCCACTCAGCAAAGGGCCTTGACAGTGGCTGCTTTTCCTCCCCATCCCTGGAAGCTTCTCCCCCTGGGCCTTCCAGTCTTGTGTTCTGGCCTGGACAAAGACAGGAGAGGTGGGGAGGAGCTGCCGGGGACGGCCCGCAGTCCTGTGGCCTGGGGGAGCTGCCGGGGACGGCCCGCAGTCCTGTGGCCTGGGGGAGCTGCCGGGGACGGCCCGGCAGTCCCTGTGGCCTGGGGGAGCTGCCGGGGACGGCCCGCAGTCCTGTAGCCTGGGGGAGCTGCCGGGGACGGCCCGGCAGTCCCTGTGGCCTGGGGGAGCTGCCGGGGATGGCCCGCAGTCCCTGTGGCCTGGAGGAGCTGCCGGGGACGGCCCGCAGTCCCTGTGGCCTGGGGGAGCTGCCGGGGACGGCCCGCAGTCCCTGTGGCCTGGAGGAGCTGCCGGGGATGGCCCGCAGTCCCTGTGGCCTGGGGGAGCTGCTGGGGACGGCCCGCAGTCCCTGTGGCCTGGGGGAGCTGCCGGGGACGGCCCGCAGTCCCTGTGGCCTGGGGGAGCTGCCGGGGATGGCCCGCAGTCCTGTGGCCTGGAGGAGCTGCCGGGGATGGCCCGGCAGTCCCTGTGGCCTGGAAGACTGGCGAGTTGTTCTGACAGCCAGGCATGTCCTCCAGGGATGCCTGTGAGGATGCCTGGAACCCCATGCCAGCCAGCCTCCTTTGCAGGTCCTGGCCTAGGAGGGTTGCCATCCCTCTGGCCCCGCCTCCTCCAGGCAGGCCCCGCCTCTGTTCCTTTCCCCTCACTCCACCCCGTTTGGACCCCTTTCCTTTCCACTCCACATTCTTCTTAGTGTGTGCGTGGTTAAGATTAAAAAGTAGCCTCTGAGCGAGGAGAACGTACTGAAATCGCATAAGTGAACTTCAAACACAGAAGCAGCATTCAGTCCAATGTTCAGGGTGAGAAGGAGGCTTGATCTTCTGAATGAGTCACGGGTTTGAGAGAGACCTGGGAAGTAAATCTGAAAAGTAGATTCACTTTGAACAAAGTATCTCGGGTGCTAACGACTCCAGTGGGGTGTTGGGAAACGTCTCTGAGAGTGAAAGCGTCCGACTCACTGGAGCCTGCCACGGCGTGCTGCAGTGTGGCATGGCGACTCACTGGAGCCTGCCACGGCGTGCTGCAGCGTGGCATGGCGCTTAATAAACCAACAGTACAAATTCATTTCATGTCATGAACTCTGAAAGCGGCGCTTTCCTCCCGCACAGAGCAGGTGTAACCGCCAGGGTCCCCGCCGTCCCGAAGCCACGGCCTCCTTGCAGGCTGGTATCTGGTGTTGATCCCTGAGGTGATCATGGGCGGCTTTAGTTCATGAGTGTGGATTCTAGGGTAGGGTCGGGGTCAGATCCCGCTGTCACGGGGTTCTGGAAGTGGACGCAGCATCTTCCGATGTGCTCTGCTTGAGGAAGGAACAGGGGTGGAGACGGGCTGCTGCTGCGTCAGGCGAGGCCGTCTCTCATCTCCTTGCAGGCTCACCCAGCCTGCCTTATTTTGTTGTTGTTGTTCTGTTCTGTTTTGTTTTAGGCTTTCAGCAGCCTGAAGCCATGGGTTTTGGCTTCTGTCTCTAGTAATAAGCAGAAGAGTGGGATGAGGAAGGGGCTTTACTGGCCCCACCAGAAGCAGGGAGTAAGACCTCGTGACCGCATTCTCTCCTTGGACACCCCCGCTGGGGGGAGAAGCCCCTCCCCCAGAGGCTGTCCAAGCGGCACTCCTGGGACCCTCTTTTTCCCAGAGTCTGCTTCCTGCTGAGCTGCGTCCTGAAGGGGCGTCCCCGCTGAGTCTCTGTTGCAGCCTCAGGTCAGCGACTGCCGGGCAAAGAGTTCTGGGGCCAGGGTCCTCTTGTGGCATCTATCACATGCTGCATCATTCTCCCTGGAAGGGGAGGGGAAGGGGAGGGTTTTGCTCACCTACTCCCCCAACCCCCCAGGATGGGGCAGAGCACCTGAGGGAGTCCACCTCTTCCCTCCATGTTCACTGCACTGAAAGCTGATGTAGGTGCCCAGTCCTGTAGGAAATACACTTTGAGCAGGAATTCCTGAGCAGGAAGGATGTGGGGGTTCCAGGGGCCCCTGTGGGAAGGTAGGGAGGATGGGGGGTGTTGGGGGCTCCTGTGGGAAAGTGGGGAGGACATGGGGGTGCTGGGGGCCCCTGTGGGAAGGTTGGGAGGGTGTGGGGGTGCTCGGGGTCCCTGTGGGAAGGTGGGGAGAATGTGGAGGTGTTGGGGCCCCTGTGTGAACGTGGGGAGAATGTGGGGATGTTGGGGGTCCCTGTGGAAAGGTGGGGAGGACATGAGGGTATTGGGGGCTCCTGTGGGAAGGTGGGGAAGATGGGTTGCTGGGGGGCTCCTGTGGGAAGGTGAGAGGATATGGGGGTGC
>NW_016107329.1:10964401-10970520 GCF_001604975.1 Cebus imitator
TTGGGGGCCCCTGTGGGAAGATGGGGATGATGTAGGGGTATTGGGGGCTCCGGTGGGAAGGTGGGGAGGATGTGGGGGTGTTGGGGGGCCCCTGTGGGAAGGTGGGGAGGTGCTGTTGGGAGCCAGCTATTTGCCTAGCCACAGACTGTTACTGTCTGATCATCTATACATAACTGGCTTTTTAAAGATGCGTGTGTGAATGACTCTTCTCTTGCTCTGAAGAGAGGACGTTCTTCTCATTTGCAGCCTCATAATGAAAAGTGGCTGCACTGTGGCGTTGGTCGGGCGTTGGTCACAGCTTTGCTTGGTAACCCTGCTCTGAAGTCTCTCAGTGCTCTAGTCCAGGGCTCCAGAGCGTGAGTGCACCAACACTGCTGATAGCAACTTTTTATCATGAGACTGTTGGTGGGAGTGTAAATCAGTGCAACCACTGTGGAAGGCAGTGTGGTGATTCCTCAAGGATCTAGAACCAGAAATGCCATTTGACTCAGCAATCCCATTACTGGGTATATACGTAAAGGATTATAAATCATTCCATAAACACACATGTGCACATATGTTTACTGCAGCACTATTCCCAATAGCAAAACTTGGACCCAACCCAAATGTCCATCAAGATAGACTGAATAAAGAAAATTTGGCACATATACACCATAGAATACTATGCAGCCATAAAAAAGGATGAGTTTATATCCTTTGCAGGGGCATGGATGGAGCTGGAAACCATCATTCTCAGCAGACTAACACAGGAACAGAAAACCAAACACTACATGTTCTTACTCATAAGTGGAAGCTGAACAATAAGAACACTTGGACAGGGAGGGGAATAACACACACCAGGGCCTGTCAGGGGGTGTGAGGCAGGGGAGGGAGAGCTTTGGGAAACATACCTAACGTAGATGACGGATTGACGGGTACAGCAAACCACCACGGCACGTGTATACCTATGTAACAAACCTGCACATTCTGCACATGTACCCCAGAACTTAAAGTATTTTTTTAAAAAGTTGCTTTACTTTCCCCATTTGGCCAATGATGTCAATGTCAGCTCTGGTCTAGGACTCGAGAGTGTGAGCACACCGGCGGCAGCGGGCTTGCTGTGAGGCCTGTACTGTCACCTGCTCCGTGGCAGGGCCTGTGTGCAGACCCCCGCAGCACTTAGGCGTGGCTCTCGGACTTGTGGGTTTGCTGCTGGTCGGGGAACCCCATCCGGCTCCTTGCTTCCCCAGCAAGCACCGGTCATAGCATGCCCTTCCCTGGTCACTGCTTTCCGGCCTGGCTTGGTGGTGGCTTTGGTGATGGCCCCCTCACCCCGGGATCCATGTCCTCCCGATTCTTTCCTTTCTCCTGAAGGTTTTCCAGGCGCCTGTTTGCGTCTAAGAACCCCCTCTCTGCCTTCGTCCCCACTTTCTCATTGCCATCCTTCTTTTTATTCTGACCTCCCAAGACGGCATGGGGCCCGCCATTGCCAGGGCGGCCCTGTGATGAGCCACGCCAGGCACAACAGGCAGCCCCAGGCGCCTGCCTCCACCTCCACAGCAGCGTCTTCCACTTGCACCTCTGCTCTCTGTGGCCTTTTCCTCTGTGGAGTTGGCATCAGTGCTGGCCGTGGGGCAGCCTCGGCTTCTCCAGTGACGCTGCGCCGTCCCCATGGTGGAGTCTCAGCCTCGGGATCCGGGTGCCCACTGGATTGCAGGCAGTGCATTCGCCGACTGTCGGCAGCTGAACCACGGTGTCTGGAGTTGTTCTGTGTATGCTGTTCTCCAATTTGCCCGTATTTTCACTCAACAGCAGGCTGTAATTATTGACTCAGTCCCGCAGTTGTCATCATTAGATATATATTCAATATTTTGGAAATCTGCCTATAATTCATTTGGAAGGTGTATAATTTCCACTTCTTAAAAGGCGACGTGTGTACTAATGCGTTTGTGTTTGTGAATTGGGATGTGCTTGCTTAGTGTTCTGGCTAATTCACCGTTAGAAGGAGGGACTGTGTCATGGGAAATAAATGCAGCAATCAGTTGGTGTTCCTGCTGGGCTCGTGGGTGACTCCATGTTTTCTGGTGGCTTGGGAAGAATCTGGAGGTCTGGGGCTGAGGCTGGCGCGTCTCTCCTGCAGGTTGCTTTTGGCGGGTCCTCAGGGCGGGGTTGCTGCCCATCTGCCTCCCGGGCCTGTTTTCCCGCTTCCTGGCGATCTCCTGTCTTCACTGCAGCTCATTTTTGAGGGGCAGTGGAGGCTGCACTGTGGTGTCAGTAAGTGGGGACACGCACGAGTGTATTTTTGCAATTGACGGGGAGGTGTTTGTGGTCAGGACTGCTTTGGGGCAGGTTTGCATGTCAGGAGGTGGGAGCCATGATGGGGCACCTCGGGCTGCCTCCCAGCTCCTCCTTCCAGGCTCCTCCCCTGCCCCACGCCTGGGCTTCCTTTCCCTTCCTGAGTCAGCTGGGGCTGAGCTCCAAACTGAGCACAGGACCTCCTAGCCCCACCCTCCTCTGAGGTGCAGAGGCACAGCAGGCTCAGCACAGCCTCAGCCCTGGACTCCCAGGACGGTTGTCCCGGCCAGTGGCTCAGGACCCTCTGCCCGCTGCGTTTGGGGGTGAACTGAAGGAGTTAAGTACCTGTGACCCAGGTCCCCGGCAGCTGGGGCCTCTGTGCTGTGCCTCTGCTTTGGCCACAGCCGGAACTGGGTTCTCTTCTGCACGCTGGAGCAGGGAGCTTGGTCTCAAACCCTAAGGCCTAAGCTTATCATTCTCCCAGCTTCCCCAGAGCCGGCCCATAACTCAGCAGTGTGAACCTCATTGCCACCCTGGTTCTCCGGGTGAGATGAGCCCCAGTTACCTGCAGAAACACGTGGCCAAGAGGAACGCACCGGCCCGATTCCGAGGGGAAGCTGCTGATTTCTAGCAGAGGGATGGGTGAGCCAGCCCAGTGCCCTGCAGTGAGGGAGGTGTCTCTGTCCCGACAGACGGCATGAAGGCACCACGCTGAGGCCAGCTCAGAGCCCCAGGGAAGCCAGGTCTGATTGCTTTCCCTGCACGTTCCCACACGCTGTAAACGGAAGCACATGAGCCATGGTTGCTGCCTCACGAGCAGCCCAGTCAGAAACGCACGCCTGTCAAAACAAACGGAGGGTGGATTGATGAAGTCAGCGTGATGTTTGCTCCTGCTGCATTTCACGAGTCCTGCGGAGTCCGCCCTAAGTGTGTCCTCCTGATCCCAGACGTGCCCGTGGGCTCCAGATGATGGCTTTGGTCGCCAGCTCTTCTCCTCCCTGTCTCCTGTGTTTAACTCTTAGGAAGCTCTGCGTTTCTTCCCACTGCTGTGAACTATCAGAATTAGGTGATCCAGAGTAGGCCGAGAATGATTTGGGGTGAGAATGTATATTTTTATTTCAGTTCTGGACCCAACAGATGATGGTCTAGGTCCTCTGGCATTCGGCGTTTCCCAGCTCGACTGTGTGTCCAGATCAAATGGACATCCATCCCTGTGCTTCTGTGGATCACTGTGACCCAAGTGATTTTGTGTGAAAAATATTTCATGGCAGGAAATGCCACCAAGAGCCTTGAAAATACTTGAAGTTCGTTTGGGGGAAAAAAAAGAAAAAAGGAAGGAGAGAAATCCAGTTGTTAGCATGAGTGAGGAGTGTGGGGAAAACCAGTGGAACTCCAGATTCTGCCCCAGCAGGTGCCAGTGGCTCGGACCATGGAGGACAGAGGGAGGGACGTGCCCATGTGAGGCCTCAGCACAGACCCCAGACCTTGCCTGCCTGCCGGGGTGAAGGTGGGAGAGAGCCACGCATCTCAGCACAGCAGTGGAAACGCAGTCCACCTGCGGAGGGCTTGCTTGCATTTATGTCACCTGGGCAAGTCCCACATGCGAAAACAGAAGCCACCCCATGCCCCTCAGAGGGGCCAGGAGGAAGCCACCCCGGGCCCACCTGAGGGGCCAGGAGGAGGCAACCCTGCACCCACCTGAGGGGCCAGGAGGAGGCGACCCTGCACCCACCTGAGGGGCCAGGAGGAGGCCACCCTGCGCCCACCTGAGGGGCCAGGAGGAGGCCACCCCGCGCCCACCTCAGGGGAGGGGCCCGGGCACTCCCGGAGCCGCTGAGAGTTGGGCAGGCGGAGGCACAGCCTCCGCGAGCTGCTTCCCTGGACTGCGAGGCAGCAGGGGTGGCGGGTCAGGAGGAAGCTTATTTTTAGAAACGCCTGAGTGCCCACGATCTTCTGACCATCAAACAAGAAATGTTGCTGTTTGAAGCTATAAACAGACAGCAGAACAAGAAGTCGCTGTGTCACTGGATACCTGTAATGTGAAAACCGGCCATTAGGAGGAATCACCCCTGTAAACATTGATCCGGTGGTTGAGGCTGGATGGCTTTGCTTCTGTTCTGCCCCACGGTGTAATCAGCTAATAGGTTTTGTTTGTCTCAGCTGAAATGTGAAACTTCCATTAGGTGACTAACACTGGCTAAAATTGGTTTTCAGCCTATTTTACAAAGTCTTTGTCCCTGCATGCTTACAACCCCATTCCAACCTGACTGGTGCCGCGTCCCAGACCCACCAGAGTTGATGGTGAGGTGGGTGAAGGCATGACCCACGCGTGACCCACTGTGGAGACTTGGTTATTTCAGGAAATCCAGCCATTTTCGTATTGAACTTTGAATGCAGAAATATCTTGCCCCTCACTGCTGCAAAAGAGGAGGAGATCCCAGACAGAGACACCTTGGAATCCCACCCGGCCTTGGTGTGTGTGCTGGGGTCTGGGACGGCGCAGGTGATTGGACCTGAGTAATGGCCCTGGTGGGAGGCGTTGCTTTCCTCTGTTAACCCCGGAGGACGCCGCTGCGTGGTGCTTACCCTCCGCTGTTTCTCTCTTCTTCCTTTGGGAAAATCTTTTTTTTTTTTCTGGTTTCTCTTCTCAGGCACATTCCTTTGGAAACTTACTGGGCTCACTTTTACCCACTTGTCACGAGCGGTGCGAGGTGAGAGATGACCAGGTCCTCATGCGTTCGTGTCTTTCTGTAGTGTGAGGCTTTTGTTGACGTTGTTTCAGTCACAAAAGCTGGGACCTACATGTGCTTCTTGTCACTTGGTGGTCCCAGCCGCGGGCACACAGGCTCAAGCCAGTCCTCACATTTGTCAGTATTGTAAGCCATAATGATAATATACCTAATCGATACATAAATGTTATAAACACTGCGCAAGAAACAAACATTTAACTTCAAGAGAAAAAGGAGATGGGAGGAAGGGTTAGTGAACCGATATCGGGGGAGGGAAGCAGACACTAGGAGCCTGGGCTGGGCCGGGTGGTCCCTGGTCACCGCAGAGCCCGCGGGGCAGGTGTGAGTGCCTACCACGGGTGACTGAGGCAGAGTCCTCCCGCGAGGACTCACAGTGCAGAAGTGCGCTTTTTGTGTCCTTACTGGTTGGAGACTTTTTATTTATTTATTAAGCAAATCACCTTATCTTTATTGACAAAGTGCCCTATGAAATGTAAAACAGTCATTTTCTAAGATGGAGTTTGTTATGGCAACACTGCTGTATACGTTATACATAAAAACCAAACTTTAAAAATGCTGCTGACAGGAAAACCGAGAGAAGCCCACCTTTGTGCAGAAGATGGGCAGGTAGGAGGTTCCGGTGGTGAGGCTGCTGACCTGGCGCGACCTCGGCGGGGCTGTGTTTTGGGAGGCAGGGCAGTGAGCACTCTCCGCCTGTCATGAGTTTGTAGGGAGAAAGCTTTGTTGAAATATAACTGGCATCTCATAAAATCAGCCACCTAAACAATTTGATGCTTTTTATTATATTTGCCAAGTTACACAACATCACCACAATCTAATTTTTAAACATTTTCATCACCCTAAAATGAAACCCCTTCCCCAGTACCAGGCCCTCCCAAGCGCCTGTCATCACCCCAAAATGAAACCCCATCCCCAGTACCAGGCTCTCCCAAGCCCTTGTGCCCAGCTCCCCTCCCCTCACACCCCAGCCCTGCCCTGGGCAGCCGCTAATCCACATTCTGTTGCCACACATTTGCCTGTGTGGACACTTCTTATGGATGGAGTCAGCAGCCTGAGGCCTTACGACTGGCTCTGGTGCCTGGCGGGGTCGGCCCA
>NW_016107329.1:10971005-10974302 GCF_001604975.1 Cebus imitator
GTCCTCTCCTGGACACGTGGCGGGGTCGGCCCACCTTTCCCCGCTGACCAGGGGTGCTCTGCGTCCTCTCCTGGGCTTGTCGGCCATTTGCATGGTTCTAGAGAAATTCTGCCTTGTCTTTCTATTTTTGAGTTTGAATCATTCTTTATTCCAGATACAGTCTCGAATCATATATCATTGGCATGATGGATGCTCCATGTAGGGAACGACTCTGCTTTGAAAGCTGAAGGACCACACGTGTGTCCATGTGGGCCGTTCAGGGAAGGCCTGGCCCGCGGTGATCTGTGTCTGGCAGAACTGGGACCCTCCCAGAGCCCAAGAGCTGTGGCCTTTGAGCTACTGCCCCAGGCCGTGGCCCATCCATGTCCCTCCCCCCAGGGTGCCATGAGGCTGTTTCTCATCGCCTCTGGGCTCTTATGATCTGTGGAGCCTCCAGCCCTGCCCCACCATCGCCCCCCAGAACAGAATGCAGGCTGTAGCCCCCTTGCAGTGGCCTCAATCAGCTGCAACAGTTTGCCTGGTGTCGCTCTGCCCTAATGTTTTCATGTATTTTATTTACCACTTAACCTGAGCAATGGAAATGCTGCCCTCTCTGTATCAACCAAGCCCACTGTGCTTCTCCTCCCACGGAGAGTCTTACTTTCCCAAGCTGTAGAAGTCCCAAGCTGGTGCCGGGCATTCAGCCGGTGGCCAGGAGTCCTTGCCCGCTCTCCCTGCCCTCTGAAAGGACACTCGAAAGGCATCCTCCAGACTCTGGCAATTGTAGCCCTTTTGTAAAGTGCCGCCTTGCAGCTGATGGGGGTCCTAGGAAAGGCCCCTGGCAGTGTCTGCAGAAACAGTGTTTTTCCTGTGCTTTTGGGGTAGCTGGTCCTTCCCCAACACTGTTGATAGCAGCTGTGGTGCTGGCCTCCGTGGCATGGCCTCCGTGGCACTGGCCTCCATGCAGCTGGCAGCGGAACGCCGTGTTTTTAGCTGTGGTGCCCTCTGTGTGGCAGCCACCAGCACTCCCCGTGAGGGGTGGTCTGTGTCTGTGGGTGACGCATGTCATGGGGCGTGAAGAAGTGCACCTGTGTGGGATTTCCATGCCACCTCCACCCTCCACCCCACCTCATGCCTTCCCAGGGAAGTCCTGACTGCGCCTCTGCTGCCTTGGGAAGAGAAGGGGTCCCAGGGAACTCACCGGGTGGCAGGGAAGGCATCAAAGCCGGAGACTGCCTTTGCATCGGGGCTGGGGGTGGGGGTGTATGTGTCCCAGCTGCACCATTTGGAAGGGCTCCCCCCTTCAGCTCATCTTCCCCGTTCTGTGTGAGGCCAGCCCAGCCCCTCCAGATCAATCCATTTCTCTCCTAATTTAGTACCCCCCTCGCTATCCCCAAAGAGAGGGAAAGGGACAAGCTGCCCTTCGCCGCCGGGGGCTCTCGATTATAGTATTTCCTGAATTGCAGGGATTCTGAGAACTTTCCTCCTAAGGGGAGGGAGGGATGGCTCTGCACGTCCAGTCCCCCAACCCTAGCAACCTCCACACATCTGGGCGTGTCAGAGTAACAGGACGGGAAGGGTCTGTTAGGTGTCTGCCTGGGTTAGGACTCTGCCGTGGTTCCTGGCAGCTGGTGGATTTGAAATTAGAGGAAGGGCTCTGCTTTTGCGTTTCAGGACCCACAGCACCCGGGTTCGCTATGCTCGTGGCCGCCCTTGGGAAGACCTGACGGGGGTTTTCCTCATTGTAAGTTAGATGACGGATGGGTGCGCGAGGAACCTCGGCTCCTCAAACACAGGGCCATCTCTCGAGGGGGACTAGACATCCCCGCCTGCATCTGGAGAAGAGAGAACCGTCCAGGCGTTGCGGCCGAAGGTTGCAGCCTTCTAGGAAGTGGGCAGCACAAAGAGTAGGCCACAGGCTGGTTTCATTTGCCTCATTTTTAAACAGAACTTTTATGAAATCAAATTTCACTTGGGTCTGGTTCTGGGATTTTTCTTTACTTGTAAAAGCTGCTGGCACCTCCCGGGTTTCGTAAGTCGTCTGTTCTAAACTGGAAGCCAAGAGTCTTACATCAAACTTCCATAGCTCCAGCTGCAGAATTTAGAAGAGGATGGTGAGGGCCGTGTCTTCCTGGTGACGCCCTTGAGAAGATGTCAAGCCTGGGCCCTATTCATCATATTTTATTTGGAGAAATGGGAGGTGACGACACTTTAGAGGAACACAGCTCCCCTTCCAGGAACTATTTTAATCAGGGACTGTCAAGGGAGGCTGATTTCGACTTACAGATTGCAAATGTGTGATGCGCCGCACCCACTCACAGGAGACGCGGACCAGTTCACAGTTGCAGCTCATTTCGTGGTAAAGCAGCACTGAGAGACATGCAGAACCAGAGCCAGAGACCAGACGGAGCAGACGGAGGCGTCGCTGTCCTGTGTGCACACACAGCCCGGGCTGCACGGTGACTTACCACGGATTCCTCATCCCAGGTCGCAGTTGAATTTCACATTCCAAGGGCATTCATGGCAGCCTTGGGAAGACCTGACAGGTTTTCTTCATGCAAGTTAGATGACGGGTGCACCAGGAACCTCGGCTCCTCAAACACAGGGCCTGCGGCTTTCTGTCCATCTCTCGAGGGGGACGGGAGAACCATCTAGCGTTGTGGAGTGTGGAGCACTGGGTCTGTGGGCCAGGCCTGAATGGGCGCTTTCCTTTGGCCTTTTTTTGTCACTCCCCTGTGTGTGTCGGCCTGGCTGAGCGACGCACCACATCTGCCGGTGCTGGTGAAGAGCGTTGTTGGCATGCAAGGCTGTGTGTGAGCCGCCCCTTCCACCTTCCCCCGTCATGTGAGCTGCACAGTTACAAGACCCTAGGAATGGGGGCTTTGTTGTTCGGTGGGTCCCACTCCTCCCCGGGGTGGGCGGCAGGGCCTGCAGGCTGCTATGTGTGCCTCGGATGCGACATCCAAGGGCCGCGAGTGGGCTACGCAGGGATCTTGCTTGCACTGGCTAGAGAGCTAACAGTGTTTGGCATGACTCAGTTTACCCATCTTCCCCTGCTCTGAGGCAGCCCTTGACTTGCAGGTGAGGTACCCGTGGGCTGGCCACATAGCTTCTCAGTGTTTCTTCTTCCAGTGGGGTTGGCAGAACACGGTCTGCAGCTCTGCTCCAGAGATGCCCCTCTGCTGTAGGGCACAGCTGTCCAGCTCTGCTGCGGCCCCTTCCTCTTCCTTCCTGCCCTGCAGCGGGAGGCGTGGGATGCACATGGTGAGCTTCCATCGGTCAGGGGGCACTAGGCCTGTGCTCAGGAGGGCCCCTCCC
>NW_016107329.1:10974872-10993642 GCF_001604975.1 Cebus imitator
GCTTTAGCTGAGCAGCTTGGGGCCGCCAGGACGTCCTCCTCTAAAGGGTATAAAGTAGCTGCACTTTGCTCTGCTCTTCCTCACCCATTGCCAGAATTTTTAAAAAGAGGGAGGAGGTGAATACTTTCAAATGACTTATATAAAAATCTGCATTTTAAATTTATTTCTCTAAGAAAAGATTGGTTGGTGCAAATATAGAAAAAATGTTAACTTTTGTGAAATCCGGGTGATTTATTTCCTCACTCCAGTTTTCTGCATGTTTGACTGATTTCATAATGCCCCCTCTGCTTGTGAGCAAGTGCATCTGGAGAAGTGTCTCCCTAGTGAAGAGGGACGTTGGCTGAGCCACGTGTGACCAGGGAGCCCCAGCCCGGAGCCCAGCCCACACCTCCTCCATAGCCCTGGTGCAGGCCGGGCGGGACTCTGTTCACGAAGACCTAGTTTCTGCCCCCAGTTCCAAATTGGGGCCAGCCAGAGACCAGCAAATACGCCCCCCACGCCAGCCCCACAGATGCCAGGCCTCCCAGCTGTGAGCCCCCCGCTACCCCACAGGCCCACAGCTGCCCTCAGAGGCCTCTTCCCTGCACGCCTTCCCGCCTGGCTGGCCGTAGTCCCGGGGCCCGTGGAGGTGGCCACACGCCTTCCCGCCTGGCTGACCGTAGTCCCGGGGCCCGTGGAGGCGGCTGACCTGCAGGCCCTGAGTCTGTGACCGCGACTGCTGCTGTTCCAGTGGCTGTCATTTGTTTCTACGGGGATTCATGTTGACACCTGCGACTCGTCCTAAAGTGAGCCCGTCTGTGTGAGGGCACACCTTGGGGCTGAGCAGCCGGCCACATCCTTCACAGTTCCCCACAGCCCCTCTCCTGTGTCCTGTGTGTGAGCGGAAGTCCAGGGCAGATCCCAGACCCTCCTTCCATCCCCGGGGCTGGGTTCATTGAGCAAATTCCTCCCTGCTTCCTGCTCCGTCCTCTCCCTTGTTCTGCTCCTTCTGCATTTAGTAACAAGGAACTTTGGGTAGGGTCACAGGGCCGGCGAGGCCAGCGCAGTCCCTCAAAACGTAGGCCTCTCTGTGCTGCGTGACACTGAACGCTGCCTAAACCACCTGAATAATCGATCGGGTGTGCGTTGAGTTTGCATGCCACGCTTTGGTGTCACACTCTGTCAAATGGGAAGCAACAGCAGATTCTATTTTATTTATTTATTTTGAGACAGAGTCTCGCTCTGTCACTCAGGCAGGAGTGCAATGGCACAATCTCGGCTCACTGCAACTCCTGCCTCCTGGGTTCAAGCCGTTCTCCCTGCCTCAGCCTCCCGGGTAGCTGGGCTTACAGGTGCACGCCACCACTCCTGCCTGATTTTAGTATTTTTAGTAGAGATGAGGTTTCGCCATGTTGTCCAGGCTGGTCTCAAACTCCTGACCTCAGGTGATCCACCCATGTTGGCCTCCCAAAGTGCTAGAATTACAGGCGTGTGCCACCACAGCAGCTCCTGCGTGGGATTAATGTGGGACTGAATGCTGTGGTGTACACTGAGAGTGTCACATCGTAGATCTTTTGAAATGCTGGGTCTTGCCCCTGGAGCCTTTCTACACCTGGGGTTTACAGCTGGCCCTGCATGCACGCTCCCGTGGCAGCAGCCTCGGGGACGTTCACTCCTTGGGGAATTTTTTCTCAACCACTGGACACGTGTGCTGGGCACCTGTCAGAAAGCCACACTGCCAGAAACCACCGAGCTCAGGCCTGGCACCTATCAGAAAGCTGCACTGCCACACTGCCAGGCACGTGCACAGAGGCTGTGTTTTCAGGCAGGAGTAGATCAATCCCAAATGTCAAAACTCTCTTTAAAAAATAATTAAGGGAAGGAGCCACAGAGAATGCTGCTCGGGTAGCTGCATTGATGCCATCTTTGGTGACCTTTTCTCCGCGGCTCCTGTGCTGTGCGATTACAGCTGCCCTTCTGTGAAGCCCCCTCCTGCTGGAAGGTGGGTGGGCAGGTGGCCAGGACGCTGCACAGTGCTGTGTCCAGAGCACACGTATTAGGAGAAGGGATGTGAGACTTCCTCCCCATGGGCTCCGTGCAGCGGGGACGCCCCGCCCCTCTTCCCCACACACCGCACACCGCGCCTTCTCCTCCAGCTCCAGACATGGAATTCTTCTCGGGGTTCCTCTTGTGGTGCCCTGCATGGAGAGTCCTGGGCCTGGCCCGGAGGGAAGGCGCAGCCCTGGAAGGCACGCTGGGGTCCATCTTCCTGTTTCCCCAGCCCCGTGGCACTCCTCCCTTTTCTTTCTTCCACAGTCTTCTGTGTGAGCTGTGGAAACGAGACAGATGGGCATGCTTAGCATCATACCACACAGGCCTTTTGCAACACTGTCTTTCTTAGTGGCCAGGTGAGCAGCTGATGTGGTGGACAGAAAGCTGGTGAGCCTGTGCGGCCTCCATGTGCCTCTCAGAAGTGGGTGAGGTGTGGTAGGCGAAGGTTTGCTTTGCTGAGCTGCTCCGTGAGAGGAGGTGGTCCGGGTGAGCAGCTTTGAAAGCCCCTGCAAACTCCATCTCCCATGCAGTTACACTGTGTAAGAAATGGCAACAGGGCCAGAACCTTGTAACTTTTCAAAGTTAGACGTAAAACACTGAGGTAGCTGGAAACGTTCCCATTTTAAGCTGAGGAAATTTGGGGTGTGGCAGCATACCTGCAGTCTCAGTGCTTTGGAGGCCAAGCAGGGAGGATTGCTTGAGTCCATGAGTTCAAGGCTATAGTGCACTCTAACTGTGCCTGTGAATGGCTGCCTCAGTGAAGAGCCACGGCGCCCCAGCCTGGACGGCACAGCAATACCCCATCTCTAAAAAAAAAAAAAAAAAAAAAAAAAAAAAAAAAAAAAAAAAAAAAAAAAAAAAAAGCAATTAATTAATTATTTTTTAAAAGTAAACCATTTTTACTTCCTAGGAGATTTTCAGGAAGGGCTTTAGGTCTAAGTTTCTAGAATTTATGTGGAAGACCAAAACAGGGAAGCAGTTCAACATCTGAGAATGACTTGTCCAGCCAGGTGTGGTGGCTCACGCCTGTAATCCCAGCACTTTGGGAGGCCAAGGCAGGCAGATTACCTGAGAAGTTCGAGACCAGCCTGGCCAACATGGTGAAACCCTATCTCTACTAAAAACACAAAATTAGCAGGGCGTGGTGGTGCACGCCTGTAATCCTAGCTACTAGGGGGCTGAGGCAGGAGAATCGCTTGAACCCGGTGGCAGAGGTTGCAGTGAGCCGAGATTGTGCTATTGCACTCCAGCCTGAGTGATGAGAGAAAACTTCATCCCATTAAAAAGAAAAAAAAAAAGAGTGACTTTTTCCTCTAAGGTAGTAAAGAAAATCACTTGAGTCATTGAACCATTAAACCAACGACAAGCTGAAAATCCGAGCAAGTTTGGTGGTGATAGTTGTGCGGATGAGCGATACCATTTGATGCCAACGTTCCTGTTAGCTTTCTAGAATGAGAAAGTGTGGAATAACGATCTCATGTGTGCATCTGAGAACTCAATAATGATCTCAAACCATGCATGCCTTTCATTTGGCAAAAATATTTATCACATTTTTACTGAGGTATAATTCACATGCCGTAAAATGCTCCCTTTTAAAACATGCAATTTGTTGGTTCCAACTGGAAAATGTTTAGAGTGGTGCAACCACCACCCCGCTCCAACCCAGAGCATTTTACCCCCCAGGCAGGAGCCATCAGCAGCTGCCCGCCCCGTGCTCGGCAGCCCCGTCCCTGCGTTTGTGTTTTCTGGGCGTCTCATCAGAGTGGACTCACAGCCCACCGGGCTATTGTGTATTCAGGATACTAAAGCCACTTTTGTAAAATATTTTATCATAACTGGGGTTTTCTACGACTTAGTTATACGTTAGCTTTATTGGGAATAAAATCTTAAACACTCTTTACACCGGGCTCTATTAACTTGAGTCAGTCATATGGCCACAGTGGCGGGCACGATATTGACCAACTCTAATGGGCAGTGTAACTTAGTTAAACTTTCGTTCATTGCTAAAAGTTTGTCACTGCTGTTTCCCGTGGGGGCGTGGCTAAGCAAAGTGTTTTGAGCTGCATGTGTGTGTGCTTGATAACTCGGTCCTCATGTTCTGATAACCTAGAGGGCATTTTCACAGGGCTGTGGCTGCTTGCATGTGTAGTCTCACTGAGAGCTAATAGAAAGGCTAGGAGGAAACCTATGTGTTTATGGGGTGACGATGACCCGTCTAGACATTTTCAGTATCTTGCTTTAAATATTAAGCTATATTAACTTGATAAATGCTTAAATAAATATATAGTGGCAGGCTTATATAGATTTGAAATTTAACTTACTGTATTAGTATAAGTATGTTTTCTGAAGGACGTGGTTTAAGGTATGTGGGGACTAACCACGGGCAGTACTACCCATTGCTGTATGGTGTAATTGTAGGCTAAGTTTTCCAGTTCGCAGGACTTGTATTAGTAAATAATGTTAGTAGTGGGATGTCTCTTCATGGTATCTGCCTCAGAAAACACAATTGTATCACTGGTCATCAGAGAAATGCAAATCAAAACCCCATTGAGATACCATCTCATGCCAGTTAGAATGGCGATCATTAAAAAATCTGGAGACAACAGATGCTGGAGAGGATGTGGAGAAATAGGAACACTTTTACACTGTTGGTGGGAGCGTAAATTAGTTCAACCATTGTGGAAGACAGTGTGGCGATTCCTCAAGGACCTAGAAATAGAAATTCCATTTGACCCAGCAATCTCATTACTGGGTATATATCCAAAGGATTATAAATCGTTCTACTATAAGGACATGTGCACACGAATGTTCATTGCAGCACAGTTTACAATAGCAAAGACCTGGAACCAACCCAAATGCCCATCGATGATAGACTGGACAGGGAAAATGTGGCACATAGACAACATGGAATATTATGTGGCCATCAAAAACGATGAGTTTGTGTCCCTTGTAGGGACATGGATGAACCTGGAAACCATCATTCTCAGCAAACTGACAGAAGAGCAGAAGATCAAACACAGCATGTTCTCACTCATAGGCAGGTGTTGAACAAAGAGAACACATGGACACAGGGAGGGGAGCATTACACACTGGGGTCTGTTGGGGGGAAATAGGGGAGGGACGGTGGGGGTGGGAAGCTGGGGAGAGATAGCAAGGGAGAAATGCCAGATGTAGGTGATGGGGAGGAAGGCAGCAAATCACACTGCCACGTGTGTACCTATGCAACAATCTTGCATGTTCTTCACATGTACCCCAAAACCTAAAATGCAATAAAAAAAATAAATATTAAAAAAATAAAATAAAAAAAGAAAATACGGATTGTGCTTAAGGTTTGGTTGTAGGAGTGGTGGCTTTGCTTCACACGTGGGATATGCTTCCTGGCCCCACGCACACTGGCCTGGGTGTCGGCGCTTCCTTCCTTCCCGTGGCTGATTAACACGCCTCCTTTTGTCTATCCCTTTGTCAGTGGACCTGTGTCTGGAGGCGGCCACTTTTGTCTTTTGTGAACAGCGCAGCTGTGAACCTTATGCCGAATTTTTCCTGCCCTCCAGGCGTCACTCGCGATGGTTCCCTTGGTCAGTTTGAGTCTTCGGGTCCGTCCCATCAGCACGGCATAGATTTTTACTTCAGTCGGGACTTGTGCCGACCAGGGGACATGCCACGTGGCTTTCTCGGTGCAGTTAGGACAGCTGGGTTGCTACCGAGTCGTTAGGAAACCTGCTAATTGACAGAGACAGTCTGGTGCCTGGTTTCAGCTTTGCTCTGCTGATGGAAGCCTCTGGCCGTGGCTGGGACCGCTGGGAGGAGTTGCGTGGGGCTGGCTGAGCGGTGTCACAGGTCCTGCCTGGGAACGAGGAGAAGCAGTCTGGGATCCCTATCCCCCTGCCCTGGAGAGCTTCCTGCCTGCTCATGTCTTTACTCTGAATCCTGAAAACAACTCCATGTGGCGTGACCCGTTTTTTGTTTTGTTTTTTGTTTTGATAGAGTCTGGCTCTGTCATCCAAGCTGGAGTGCAGCGGCACCATCTTGTCCCTGCAGCCCCACCTCCCGGGTTCAAGCAGCTCTCCTCCCTCAGCTTCCCAAGTAGCTGGGACTACAGGTGCCCCCACACTCAGCTAAATTTTGTATTTTTTTTTTTTTTAGTATATGGGGTTTCTCCATGTTGGCTATGCTGGTCTTGAACTCCTGGCCTCAAATGATCAATCTGCTGTGGCCTCCCAAGTGCTGGTATTACAGGTGTGAGCCACCGTGCCCGGCCAAGACCCCGTTTTGTCTGTGCCCCCGTTTATGCACAGCGCAGGTGGCCTTGGGTTCAAGACAGGTGAGGTTCAGGAGTTACACGATTGGGCTCCTGAGTTTGTTTTTGTTGTCACTGTGCAGAGAACCAGAGTCTTGGGGCTGAGAGGACCTTGAAGGTTAGCTCTCCTAATCCTTTCGTGTGGCTGCTGATGACATTTGGCAGAGAAACATGGCGTGATGCAGCCAGTGAGCGGCAGCGCCCGGGTGCCCTGTCCCAGGCGCTGGCAAGTTTGTGACCGTGTCTGCGCCCTCTGGGGGTCCTGTGTGTTGTCGTCTGTGTTGCTTTTGGGCAGTTTAGTCTTAGAATTTGGACCTTTGTGGAGAATACAACACAAAGAGCTCCCTTTGAAGTGCGAACCTGAAGAGACACTTCGGCTTCTGACCTTCCTGATGCCCTGGGTGAGGCCGTCTGAGTGACCTCGTGGCCTCGAGTCCTTTCCTTATCCAGACTGGTGTCTGCCGTGCTGACGAGGCTGGCAGGCAAGGGGGCCGGCGGTGACGGAGCTTCCTGGCATCGGTGTTCAGTTTTGGGCCCCTGGGTCGTGGCCCGTGGGTAAAGCCAGGAACCAGAAAGCAGCCTCAAGGGACTCTCCCGTCCCCATCGCCCAGGGGACACCTGCGAAGTGACATCTCCCACGGGATGTGGCTGTCCTCGAACGTGTATGCACTTCATCTCAAGCGGGTTTTGCTGCTGTGGAGGGTTTAGGAAGTCCCGCCGCATGTAGGCAGGCGATTTATTTTCTGGTGTCATAGCACAGACAAAAATAGTCCTTCCCACTTGTGTCCGTGTAAATGGCACTACACCATAGCACTGTATGTGAGCCGCGTTCAATGTGATTATTTAGTAAGTGTCTGCGCGGCAGTGTGGAGAGTATGGACCGGACTTCCTCAGTTCATCCCGATTGTGCCTCCCTGAGACAGGGTCCCTTTGTGGCTGGCTGGAAGTGGCCCGGAAGCATGGGCTTGCCGTGGCGTAGGCTCACCGTGGCATGGGCTCACCGTGGTGTGGGCACAGCCACACAGCTCCAGGGAAACATTCAGCTTTCAGAGCCAGTGTCTGGGCTCCTGGCCACTCCCAAAATTGAGATGTTGTCTTTGAAGCTTAGAAGAAAGTTTCTAGGATTTTTACTTTTGTATTAAAAGATATCTGTATGGTTTTCTTTTTCTGGTTCACTTATATGCTTATTCGGTGCAACATCCTGGTTGCATGAGAATGAGAAGCATCTGTTTGGCTGTGTTCTGAAAGAAGAAAGGAGCCAGGGACTTTTCTTAGCCTTCATAGGCAGCAGCTTATTCTGAAGCTCTTAGGACGCTTTTAAAGTCCACATCCCTTAGGTTTGTTGGCCTCACCACAAAACAGAGGCGGCAGGGAGGCCCCGTCCCAGAGGAGGAGGGCCTCTTTGTGTGGGGAGGGGCAGCCAGGCTGTTGAATGGCCAGGGCAGTGAGGTGACACTGTGCACCTGGCTTTGAGTCTGGGATGGCAGTTAGTGCCGTTCAAGGGCAAGCAGGAGGTGGAAGAAGGCAGCGTTATTGAAGAGGCCATGTCGCAGCTCTGTGACTGCTCCTGCAGAGCAGGGTGCCCCACAGGCGGGGAGGAGCCGCTCAGGGCAGTGCTGCAGCCATACGTGTACCCACTTCTAATTGCAGGCAGCTTAAGGGGTGGTTTATGCAGAAATTTCTAGGGGAAGAATAGTAATTTCTAGGCAGTTGGGTCATTGCCACGGAAAGGGGGGTGCAGCTCCCGGCTGTTGCCATGGCAATGGTAAACTGACAGGCACATGGGGGCGTGTTGTATGGAAAGCTGCCTCTACCCCAACCCTGTTTTCACTAGTCCTCTATCTGGTCCGGTGTCCAAGCCCCACCCCTAAGGTGGAGTCCCGCCTTCTGCCTCAACTTCATTGTCCCTTCCCTTTTGGAAGCCTTTTGATTTAGCGGTGTGTTCTGTTCTCATGTCACACCCTGTGCTGTTTCCACTGGCAGTCAGCTTTGGTGTTCACTTTGTGGCTGTCACGGGGGCACCACGTCTCCTGGTGCTCACCTGGAGGCCTTGGCCTGGCCCCTGAGGGCTGCATACGACAGGGTGGTGGGGGCCGGGGCGCTGGGACCGGTGTCCCCCCCAGCCCTGAACGAGGCACTCAGCAGCAGGTTTGCTCTGGGGAAAAGCGTTTGCATGTGGGTTCTGAGGCAGCTGCCTGACATTGTTCTCCTTTCCCAGTGTGCAGGAGAAGAGAACTGGGTGGACAGCAGGACCATCTACGTGGGGCACAGGGAGCCACCTCCGGGCGCAGAGGCCTACATCCCACAGAGGTACCCAGACAACAGGATCGTCTCTTCCAAGGTAACTGTCTTGGGTCTGAGGGTCTATGGGTCTCTAGAGCAGCTGCCTGGGGGTGTTAGTGCTTCTCGGTTTCAGAAACCAGCTCTGCTCCTGGCCCTGCTGTCACGGCCACCAGCACCCCCAGCAAGGGTTTCGGATCAGAACCTCACTGAGGGTGCGGGACTTGCCCTCCCGGTGATCGTCCACAGGAGGCTTTCCCCTGGCCAGGCCTCACATCACGGTGTCTCTATTCTCGGGTGACCGTGTCACAGAGGCAGTGCAGGTCTCACGTCCAGGATTCAAACCCTACCCAGCTCCCACTTCTGAGGCGCCTGGCCACGTGCTTGTCGTGGGCCACCCTGGCCAGAGTCTCGGAGCTGGTAGGATGGAAACGATACCAGCCACCCCGGACAGCAAAGCCCGGGGCAGATCTTTGAGCTGGTTCGCGACGTGCAGCCAAGGCAAAGCGCAGGTGACATGAGTGCAGTGCCACAGTCGAAATGAAACGTGTTTCTCTTCGTGGACAGGAGCGTGGATGTGCACTCACATTTCCCACATTCAGAGAGTGACGAGGAAACGGGTTTTAAGAATAGGGTGGAAATTTAGCGGCTGCCATTAAAAGTGGGGCAGACGGTGCTTTCCAGATAGTGCAGAACGCATGAGCCTGTGTTCAGACGCCTCCCTTTAGCTTCATTCTCCTTCAGAATGGACGAGGCTAAACACAGGCACACTCATGGCCGGCTGCACACGTGGACACGTGAGGCAGCCACAGAATTCGCACGTGCATCCTGACATTCTAGATACACTTAATTCACACCGGGTGTCTTGACATGTAAACCCCTGTGGAGACCTGTTCAATTCACACTGAGTGCCCGATGTATAGACCCCTGTGATAGACCTACCTAATCCACACTGGGCATCCTGGAATGTATACCCCTGTGTAGACCTACTTAATTCACACTGGGTGTCCTGACGTGTAGACCCTGTGAAGACCTACTTAATTCACACCAGGTATCCTGACATGTAGACCCCTGTGATAGACACACTTATCCTGACCTATAGACCCTGTGTAGACCTACTTAATTCACACCAGGTGTCCTGATGTATAGACCCCTGTGATGGACCTACTTAATTCACATTGGGTGTCCTGACGTGTAGACCTGTGTAGATCTACTTAATTCACACCAGGTATCCTGATGTGTAGACCCCTGTGCTAAATCTACTTAATTCACATTGAGTGTCCTGATGTATAGACTCTGTGAAAACCTACTTAATTCACATCCAGGCATCCTGATGTGTAGACCCCTGTGCTAAATCTACTTAATTCACATCAGGTGTCCTGACATGTAGACCCTGTGTAGACCTACTTAATTCACATTGAGTGTCCTGATGTGTAGACTCTGTGAAAACCTACTTAATTCACATCCAGGCATCCTGACGTGTAGACCCCTGTGCTAAATCTACTTAATTCACACTCAAGCGTCCTGGCATACAGATTCCTTTGGTTATTATTTATGTGCTCTCAAGAGTTGCACATTTTTAAGAATATTTTACAACAGAAAAGATCACCTTTTCAAAGCCTTTTTATGGAATTATTTAATTTGTAACTGTGGATTACAAAAAATTTTAATAG
Source organism: Cebus imitator (assembly GCF_001604975.1). Lineage (NCBI taxonomy): Eukaryota > Metazoa > Chordata > Mammalia > Primates > Cebidae > Cebus > Cebus imitator. The sequence continues at coordinate 10,985,154 of NW_016107329.1, forward strand.
CTTTAATCTGTAGAAACAGGACATATAAATGCTCAAAAACAAAGTCCAATCAGATGAATGTTGTGGGTGTTTTCCCAGTCATGATTCATGGAAGAAGTGTACTGATGAGAAGTCACATCCAAAACGCTGTCTCTGCAGTGGTAAGGTCTGTAAAGTTATCACGTCAACGCAGTCTCAGGCAGAGCTCACTGAAGATGGTTTCCAAGCTAATATGCACTTCACCCACCCTCGAGGCCCACACGAATCCTAGATGTGCTCCTTTGAACTCAGCTTTCACAGCACAAAGGCACAGGGAAGCAGGAAGCACCCAGTGTCAACATGTGGTGCCCCTGTGGATCGTAGGGCAGGATTCCGGGACACAGGTGATGGGCGCTTGGAGCCGTGGCTCCCCAACTGCGCAGTGTTGCCCATCCGAGCCGGATGGGGGCCATGAAGGCATCACCCAGCCCACGCCCCCCCACCCCCCAGGAGCTGGCTTCTCCCTTCTTAGGGCAGACTTGCCCGACAGCCACACACGCCTGGTTCTCCCTGCAGATGTGGAGGGTGCTGTGTGGGGCCACAGGGAGGAAGCCAGCAGCAGTGGCAGAGCTTGATTGAGGCGCCAGAGGAGGGTCCCGGTCTACCTGGCGGGGGCTGGGGGGGGGCTGGCAGGAAGCTGAGGGCGGTTTTGGAGGAGATAACAGAACACGGCAATTTCTGCCTGCCACTCCTGACTCCTCTGCTGTATCATTCAAGTTCTGTCATTTTCCTAGTGTCCGCTTCGACGTCCCTGCAGACAGTGGCCCTGGTGGCTTCGTGCTGCCCACCCTGCTCCCTGGCTCTGCGCTACCCTCTCCCCCACTCGGCTGGGCCCTTCCTCTCCACTGCTGCCGGTGGAACTGGAGCCCTGTGAAGCCGCTTCAGTTTCCGATCCAGGAAGTCCTGCGCTGAGTAGGTTGTCAGGATGGGTTTTGTGGGCTGATTGCTGGTTTCCAGGGCCTTTTCAGAGCTGTAAGGGTTTTTCCTACCAGGAAGCCCTCGAGCAGGAACTCACAGAGGGGGGTCAACAGGCTCTCAGGAGCGGCATGAGCGCAGGTGGAGGGCCCTTGGGGCCAGGAGAGCACTCGGACGCCTTTCATCTCAGCCTCCGAGGACCAAGGGGGCCTTTGCTCTCACACACTCCCACGAGTTGGCCAGTCTTCGCTCTTCACAGAGGTGGGGTAAGCGGCCTAGTCTCCGTTTCAAGTGGATGAGGTTGTGTAATTTCAAGGGAAAATGCCGTCCGGCGTAACCTCTTTTGCTGATGACACCCAGGAAGGAGAGGCCCTCAGAAAGGGTGCGGTCTGGAATCTGGGCAGGTAGCTGGCCTGACGGTGACCTTGATCCAGATAAACCGAAGTGGAATTCTCGAGCCTGGAGTTGAGGACTCATAACTGTTTTCGTGTAACAGCTCAGGATGTGTGAAAAAATGCTGTCTAGTTTGTAAAACATAAGTTTACAACTGATTTTGGAGAATACATTTGTGGTGATGTATCTATGTTTTCCTGAGGTGGGGGAGAAAATGATTTCTACCTTAAAAAAATGCTAGTAGTTAAGACTTTTTAAGTGCCACAGAAGCTTGTTCTCTGCAAGTTTGCTTTTATGAAATCAAAGAATGTGAAAGGCTTTTTCATGGAAGAAGACGTCATAGGGGATGACAGTGCCAGTGGAATTACTTTTAAGTTCTCATCTGTTTGGTGGAAGTGCAGTTACCGGTGATCAGTGATTGACAGAGTTCTGTTTCCTCCTTGGGGGAGAGACTTTGGGCAGTGTCAAAACCCAAAACGACAGCCCAGTGCGCCCCATTCCCTGCTTTCTGCACTGTGCAGAGCTCCCCCAGGCCTGCACCCCCCACACGGGGAATCCTGAACTCCAGAGCTCCCCCAGGCCTCCCTGCGCCCCCCGCATGGGAAATCCTGAACTCCAGAGCTCCCCCAGGCATGCCTGCCATCCCCATGGGGAGATTCCTGAACTCTAGAAAGTGATGGGTTGCCTCATACCTCCTTTTCCAAATTTGTACTTCGGGCACAGAATTCACATGGTTCCCAGCTTTGCCCTCAGGAGGCTACAGAATTAAATCTTGGCCTAGCCTATACTGTCCCTCCATGCCTTCAAGAAAGCAGAGTCCTTCTGGTAATTGGGTAGGAAAAATGCCCTCTGCAATTCGTAGGTATAGCCAGTGTTTTCAGGACTTATATTTGTATGAATGATTTCCATGTTTATTACATCATACAAGCTCTAAAACAACGCTGTGCACCCACCAATACTGATTATTCCCAGCGTATTCATGAAGAAGCCGTGGCTTAGAGCTCAGTCATGTGCCTGAGGCCACAGAAGAGGATAGGCTAATCTGTAGTCCCTGTAGGCTGGAGTGCAGTGGTGTGATCCTGGCGCACTGCAACCTCCACCTCCCAGGTTCAAGTTATTCTTCTGCCTCAGCCTCCCGAGTAGCTGGAACTACAGGCGCACACCACCACACCCAGCTAATTTTTCTATTTAGAGTAGAGGTGGGGTTTCAAGGCTGGCCTTGAACTCCTGACCTCAGGTGGTCCGCACACCTCGGCCTCCCAAAGTGCTGTGATTACAGGTGTGAGCCACTGCTGCTGTCCAGGAGCACTTCTCTTAGCCCCTCTGGGTGCTCGTGCATTTCCGGTGTCATTGATCCACCGTACTGGCATAATTTTCTGTGTTTTGCATCCCCGCTGCCCAACCTTAAATGAAAGACCCCAGCTCCGTGTGAATGGTTTGCTGTCCGAAGCAGATAGGCGTCCGGTGTCCCCATCATTTTCAGGACTGTCAGGTGGGCCCTGCAGTGCTGGAGCCATTTCAGCTAAACACTAGCTGAGGCTTCAGACAGCTAGCAGGTGCTCCTGCGGGCACCCAGGCTGCTGGCAGAGGACAGTGCCCGGGTTTGTCTCGGGGCCAGGTGAGGCCGTGCTCTTTCCTATCTACACACCACACTGCGGGCGAGTAACACAAACCAGAGACTGGCAGAGGTTGCAGTGAGCCAAGATCACACCACTGCACTCCAGCCTGGGCAACAAGAGTGAAAACTCCATCTGAAAAAAAAAAAAAAAAAAAGTGAAGCATCTATGCATAATGGAAAAACCAAAAGAAGGGGGAAAGAAGGAACAGAAGAAACATCTTCAGTAAAAGTGGCTATTTCCAAAATTAATGACAGATGGCAAACCACAGATCCAGGAAGCTCAGAGATAAATACAAAAGCAAAATAAATTTTTAAAAAGGGTACACCTAGACATATCACGTTTAAATTGCAGAAAATTAGACTCAGAAGAAATCTTGAAAGAAGTCAGAGGAAAAGAACATTTTACCTACTGAGAAACAAGGGTAAGAATTACATCAAATTTCTTGCCAGAAACCATCTAAGGAAGAAAAGAATAATGTGAAAAATTTAAAGTGTTAAGAAGGCCACCAGACCAGAATTGTCTATCTCATAAAATTATCCTTCATACATGCAGGAGAAATAAAGACTTTCTCAGAAAAGCAAACATTGAGGAAATTCATCACCAATAGACCACCCTTGCAAGAAATGTTAAAAGAAGTTCTTCAGGAAGAAGGAAAATTATATAGGTCAGAAATTCAGGTCTTAAAAGAACAAAGCGTCAAAGTGTGAGTTATTCGTGCTATTGTAACAGAATACCACAGACTGGTTAATTTGTAGAGAAGAGACATTTCTTTCCCCACAGTTCTGGAGGCTGGGAAGTCCAAGACCAAGGCACTGGCAGGTCTGGTGTCTGGTGAGGGACGAGTCTCTGTTTCCAGCATGGCTCCTTGAGCACTGCATCCTCTGGAGGGGAGGAAGGCTGTGTCCTTATGTGGCAGAAGGTGAAAGGGCAAAGGGGCAAACTCCCTCTGCCAGGCCCTTTTATACAGTCACCTAATCAGACTCATGAGGGAGGGGCCCACATAGCCAAGTCACCTCTTAAAAGTCCCACATCCTGGGACTATGATGAGTTGTCTCACTGGCAACACCTAAATTTTGGAAGGGACACATTCAAACCATAGCAAGAAGGAATAAGGGAAAGTCGTACAATTAAATATTTTGCTTTTGTTTTGTTTTGTTTTGTTTTGTTTTGTTTTGTTTTAGAGACGTGGTCTCACCATGTTGCACAGGCTGGTTTAGAGCTTCTGGGCTCAAGTGATGCACCTCCTCAGCCTCCTGAAGTGCTAGGATTACAACCACAACACCCAGCCTTCATTTTGTGTTCTTAATTGGTCTAACAGAGAGTACTTTATTCAGAATGCTAGTACTTGTTCAGTGATGATTGCACTGGGATAAATGAATGTATGACAGCAGAAGAGGGAATTGGGCGTGCCCTTGCCGGGAATCTGGGTTACATGAGAGTGGACGCAGATGAGCTGTACATGTGTATTGCAAATTCTAGCGCAACCACTAAGTAATTAAAAAAAAATAAGTATAGTTGATATTCTAAGACAGGAGAGAAAATTGTCACATAGAATGTTTGATTAAAACCCAAGAAGGCAGGAAAAGAATAGAAGTCACAAAAGAAACAAAGACTATGAAGAAAGGAGTAAAAGTCAGTTACAAACATGGTAAATATTAACCCAGCTATAGTAATAATCCCTCTAAGTGTGGACTGTCTAAATTCACCAGATAAAGACAGAAACTGTCAAAATAGGAAAAACAAACCTCACCATATTGTGTGCAAGAAAGCCACTTTAAATATAAAAATACAGGTCTAAGGGACAGAGGAAGAGCTTCCATGCTGCTGTTACTCAAGGGGACACAAGATTAGGTCTATTAACTTCAGACAAAGCAGACTGCAGAACAAGAGAAGTTACCAGGGATAAAGGGGGCATTGCATCACAACAAAGGACAGTTCTCCAAGACAACAAAACAATTCTTAATGTCTCTGTAACAACAGCAGGTCAAAATATGTGAGGCAGAAATGGATAGAACTGGAAAGAGAAAGAAAATCCACTTTCATAGTTGGAGACTTCATCACCTCTCTTTACAGGCAGAAAATCAGCAAGGCCACTGTTAAACACAACAGCACCATCAATCCCTTGGACCTAGTGGACATTTGTAAAATACTTCATTCAACAATAGCAGACCCCACATTCTTCTCAAGTTCACAGGGAACATTTGCCATGACAGATCACATTCTGGGCCATAAAATACACCTTAGTGCATTCTCAAAAAATAGAAGTCATACCAAGTATTCTTTCAGACCACAGTAGAATTAAACTAGAAATAAATAAATAACAAAATTAACTGGAGAATCCCAAAATATTTGGAGAGTGAACAAAACACTACTAAATAACACATAAATCAAAGAAGTCTCAAGATATATAAAAATATTTTAAGCTAAACAAAAATTTAAATATAACTTATCAAATCTTGTGGAATGCAGGAAAAGCAGTGCTTAGAGGGAAATTTATAGTATTGACTACATAGATTAGAAAAGAAGAAAGATCCAAAATTAATAATCTTCAACTTTAGGAAACTAAAAAAAAAAAAGAAGAAGAATGAATAAACATTAGAGCAGAAATTAATGAAATTGAAAACAGGAAATCAGAGAAAATTTTAAAAATCATAAGCTAGTTCTTTGAAAAAAATCAGTAAAATCAATGAAGCTCTAGCCAGGCTAAACAAGGGAAAAAGAAAAGAGACACAAATTCCAAACATCAGAAATAAAAGAGTGGCATCACGACTGGTAGCATGGCTAATAAAAAGATTAAAAGGAATATTATGAACAGCCCTACACCCATAAACTTGATAAGATTGACCAGTTTTTTGAAAAGCACTCTACCAAAATTCAAACAAGGAGCAAGGTAATCTGGGTGAGTCAACATCAATTAAAGAAATGGAATCAATAATTAATAATCTTCCAAAATGGAAAGCACAAGTCCCAAATGTTTTCACTGATGAATTCTACCAAACATTTCAGGAAAAAAAAAAAAAATCAATTCTCTACAATCTCTTCCAGATAATGGAAGCAGAAGGAACACTTTCTAATTCATTCTATTAGGCCAGCATTACACTAAAACCAAAACCAGAAAAAGATATTACCAGAAAGGCAATATCACAGACCAGTATTTCTCATGAACATAGAAGCAACAATTCTGAATGAATTATTAGCAAATCAAATTCAATGTATAAAAAGAATTATACACCACGACCAAGTGGGATTTATCCTAGGTATGCAAGGCTGATCCAACATTTCAAAATCAACTAATATAACACATAATATTTACAGGCTAAAGAAGAAAACTCACATTATTATATCAATAGGTGCAGAAAAAGCATTTGACAAAATTCAGTACCCACTCATGTATTGCAGCAAACTAAGAATGGGGGGAATTTCCTCAGCTTCATAAAGAACATTTCCAAAAAGCCCTATAGCTACCGTCATACTTAATGGTGAAAAAGTAGATGATTTCACCCTAAGATTGGAAAAAAGGCAAGGAATCCCTCATCACTGTTCCTTTTCAACATTGTGCTGGAAATCCTGGCTAATACGGTAAGAGTAGAAATGGGAATAAAGGCATACAAATTGGGAAGGAAGAGATAAGAACTGGTTCATGAGTGATATGATTGCCTATGTAGAAAATCCCGAAGAACCAACAATGACAAAAAAAACTTCTGGATGTTAGAGGCGATGATAGTATGGTTGCAGGATTCAAAAATTAATCACTTCCCTATATGCCGGCAATGAACAATTGGAGTTTGAAATTTAAAACTCAACACTATTTACATTTATCCCCCCACCCACCAAATTACATAGATATAAATCTAACAAGATATGTACAAGATCTAGATGAGGAAAACTACAAAGCTGCAATGAAAGAAATCAAAGAAGATTTGAGTCAATGGAGAGATGCTCCATGTTCATGGATGGGAAAACTCCATGTTTTTAACATGTCAGATCTTCCCAACTTGACCTATAGACTCAATACAATCTAATCAAATTCCCAGCAAGTTACTTTGTAGATATCAACAAACTGATTCTACATTTAAATGGAAAGGCAAAAGACCCAGACTAGCCTCACAATATTGAAGAACCAAGTTAGAGAACTGATACTTGCCAACTTTAAGACTTACTGTAAAACTGCAGTAATCAAGGCAGTGTGGTATTGCTGAAAGAATTGACAAATAGATCAATGAAAGATCGTAGAGTGCCTGGGAGTAGATCCACCCAGTAAATTCACCCAGATAGTCAACCCATCTTTGACAGAGGAACAAAGGCAATTCAGGGCAGACCGAAAAGCACTATTTCTTTTCAACAAAGAGTGCTAGAAAAACTGGACATACAAAAATCCCCAGCAACAGTGACTCCAGACAGTGAGCATACACCATTCAAGAAAATTAACTCTGAAAGCTTTGTCTCTTGGGGTAAAAAAAGAAAAAAGAGGAAAAAAAGAAAAAGAAGAAAATTAACTCGAGATGAGTCATAGACCTAAATGTAAAATGCATAATAATGAAACTCATAGAAATGTAGCAGAAAGTCTAGGTGACCTTGGGTTTGGCAGCAGGGTTTTGGATATAACACCAAAAACACTGTTCATGAAAGAAAAATTGGTAAGTTGGACTTCACGAAGATTAAAAACTTATGCTTTACAAACTACAGTTAAGAGAATGACAATACGAGCCACTGCCTGGGAGAAGAGATTTGCAGAACACATCTCTGATAAAAACCTGGTGTCAGACAACACATGGAAAATAATGGTGTTTGGATGGGTAGGGCGGGATGAGTTAGGGACGACCTGGAAAGTTAGTTTCTTTTCTAAAATTCCAGAGACTCTCGTGGAGCACGCCTGGCCCTTTTATTACAGTCAGCCTGAGAAGGAAACTGAAAATGTGGCCATAGTTGTCATGAACGAGGGGAACCACTTTTTATCCTCATTCAGGAGCTTTATTATGAAAGGTGAAATCACTTTGTAAATGCGAATTAGAATAGAAAATGGAAATTCCTTATATAATCTCTAAGCCATTGGAAACTTGAGGCAAAGAAGTTTTAAAACAAAAGACACACATGGATTTCCTCTGAAATATTTGTAAACACCAAATTCAGAACATGATGGATGGTTTACGACCGTACCAGGCTTTAGCTGTTACGTTGAATTGTAAATAACTTATGTCCATGAGCCTGGAATTAAAGAATTTGACAACTACTTCTGGCTTCCCAGAGCCAGAACCCACCTCGAAATGGGATTTTGAAATGCGCACCATTGAAGATACACACAGATGGCAGAGGCCACTGCACAGGCTGTGAGAGCTTGTTTAGGTTTCGGTAGACTGTCTTCATTACCGCGTAAAACATGTCAGATGAAATTTTAGAAACGATTTCCAAACTCAGCGAAGGTTCATGACATCCGGGATGTTGTTGTTTTCAACACAGAGGTTGAGTGAAACTGCTAGAGAAGGAAAATGAGAAGTGTGGAGAGAAGAGGCTGTGGTGGCTGGGCACCCCCCCTCCTTCCTCCCC
>NW_016107329.1:10994597-11008850 GCF_001604975.1 Cebus imitator
CTCCTCCTCCTTTCCCCTCCTTCCTTGCCTTCTCCTCCCTTTCTTCCTTCCCCTTCTTTTCCTCCTTCTTTCCCCTCCTTCCCCTCCTTTTCCTCTCCTTCACTCCTTCCTTCCTTCCCCTCCCTTGCCTCCCTCCCCTGCCCTCCCTCCCTTTTCCTCTCCTTCCCCCTGGGTCCTCAAAGCCCTTATGCCTGGGCTGTGGACACAAAACCCCTCTGCCTCAGAAGCTGCTCAGAACTGGGTGAAGGCTGCACTCAGCTTGCTGCCATCACCTCGCCAAGCTGTCACTCAAAAGAGAGATCATGCAGAAATTACTGAAGTAAAATGCTAATGTGTCGAGTTACTGATCACAGGTTTACGTTTTATAAAAGACGTCTTCATAATCAAACTATTGTTAGCTACCTTGTGTTTTATCTGGAATTCTCTGGAGTTAGGTAATTTACGTGTGTGTTTTGGAGCACACACTTTGTGTCTTAGCTGTCAGCAGATGCTCTAGAGTGTGAACGGTGAGTTTTCTGTCTAAAGCTGGTGCTTTAACACCCAGTGCTGCTTACTGTGCCGTAACGTAACACTATGAGAAGCAAAATCTGATCTAAATGATGGATGTTTGTTTTTCTTTTATGCAGTACACATTTTGGAACTTTATACCCAAGAATTTATTTGAACAATTCAGAAGAATAGCCAACTTTTATTTCCTTATCATATTTCTGGTGCAGGTAAGGCCGGTCATTGTTTTCCATCAAATGTAAATCTAAATAAGTGAGGTTTTGTTCTCAGGTAACTGCCGTGCGGCTAGTGAAGGAGCCAGGATGTGGTGCCCTCACCTACGAGCATGTATTTATTTCTTAAGGACAAAACGTGTTGGTTCTGAGACCCCCACAGGATAAAGCACACACAACATCACTTTGGGTTTAAGTTGGTGACCGCCCTTCCTGCCCCTTTCCTTCTAGTACCTGAGGGGAAATCAGAGCCTTGCCATCTTTTGGACAAGCTCACAGCCAAGCTGTGCATTGTTAGCCTTACTTGGCTCTTCCTAAATGTGTGTGGATGCTCTAAAGAAAATCAAAATCCAAAGATGGTACATGTTAAAAGAGAGTTTTAAAAACAAAAAGAGTGCAAAAAAAATCTCAGGGGTATGAGTTAGGGAACAGTAGTCCAGGTGTGCTTTAAGAACAGCGCTCTGATTCTTCCAGCATAAAATTATCCAAATCGTGTAATTGAAGTGTGACCCTGGGCAGGGGGGTGGATTAACACGGTGTGCCCCGACTTCAGGCTATCTGCTGCTGATGATCAGTGGTTTCCTTAAGCATGCTCCTTAATTTTAAAAAAGTTGCCCTCATTTTAACAGTTAGTGGAATAGGATGTTTTACTCCCTGTCCCCAGTGGTGGGCAGAGTTGGGTGCCAGCAAAGGATTTTAAATGAGTCAAGGTGAATGCCAGGTGCTGGCTCGGGGCAAACTCACCCGCCGGAAGTCACTGTTTTGCGTTTTTGAAGATGATTCTGTGATTCTCTTTCTGCAGTTGATCATCGACACGCCCACAAGTCCGGTAACAAGTGGACTCCCCCTCTTCTTTGTCATTACCGTCACGGCTATCAAACAGGTAAGCATTTTACAGGCGAAAAAGAAGAAAGTCGTCATCTTTGCCGGGCGAATTGCCTTTCATTCAAAGCGAGGTAATCAGTTTGTTTCAGCTCGTTCACAGAAAATTCAACCAAGTTCTGGAAATGCATTTTTATAACTGTGTTAGGTTGATACTTGAAGCAAAATAAGAGATGTTATGTAATTTAGTTGCTAGTCTGGCGCCATCTGAGTTTGAAAAGAAATCTATGCTTTTTTCATCCCGAGCCACCCAGGGACGAGCTCTGATTCTGGCGAGTCCCTTCACCTTTCTGCGTCGTGCCCCGTCTTGACCACCACAGAACATGCTACTTACGGACTCCGGCAAATGGGATGGTTTTGTTCTTGTTGTTTTGCTTTTTGTTTTTCGTAACCCTGGTAAGTAAAGCCAGTGACTAAGGTGGAGAAGAGTACATTTCAGACTTACTCTCCATTTATCCATTTTCTCACTTCAGTCACTCCCCTTTTCTCCTCCCTGTCCCTGGTGAAGATTCATCTTTCTATCACCGTAGAGTTGCCTGTCCTGCGCTGCGTATTCCTGGTTCATCTTCTGCACTTTGTGACTGGCTTCTTCACCCGACATAATGTTTGTAAGGGTTCTCTGCATTTGACATCAGCTCTTCGTTCCCTGTTAGGAATGCGTAACAGTCCGCTGTGTGGATACGCGCTGTTTTGCTCATCAGCTCTTCGTTCCCTGTTACGAATGCATAACAGTCCGCTGTGTGGATACACGCCGTTTTGCTTTTTGCCTCCTCTGTTGTTGGACATTTGGGCTGTTTCCACCTTTTGGCTGTTGTGAATAATGCTTTTGCGTACAGGTTTTATGTGGACATAGGCTTCCTTTTTCCTCTGTTTATTTTAATTGACATATAATAATCATATGTATCCTATATTTAGGAGTAAACATAGGTTTTCATTTTGGGGGTACGTCCCTAGGAGTAGAGCTGCTCTGATGTTGTGAGGAGCTGCCAGCGCGTGTTCCCGAGCAGCCGCACCATTTTGCACCCCCACAGGCGGTGCAGGGGCTCTTTCCTCCGCGTTCTGACCCTTGCTGTTGTCCGCCCTTCCTCTCACAGCCAGCCTGCGTGCAGAGAGCTGCCTTGAGCTGGCCCCTCTGGTGACTCAAGGTGTCGGGCAGCTTTTCACGTGCTTACTGGCCATTTGTGACTCTTTCGAGGAAAGTCTTCAGATCCTTTGCCCATTTTTAAACTGGGTTATTTGTCTTTCTGTTAGAACACTTGTAAGAATTCTTTACATGTCCCATACACAATTCATTTATCTGCTGCAAACTTCTGAACCCAATGCTATTTGCATTTTGACATTTGTTGGTTGATTATCATTTGAGACATCTGGATAATCTGCAAAATGACAGGCTCTAGTTAAATTCTTGATGGTCAAATTCTTGCTGGAAAAGCTATGCTTTGGTGGTGTCTTTTTTTTTTTTTTTTTTTTGAAATGGAGTCTCACTCTGTCACCCAGGCTGGAGTGTAGTGGCACAATCTCAGCTCATTGGAACCTCCACCTCCTGGGTTCAAGCAGTTCTCCTGCCTCAGCCTCCCAAGTAGCTGGGATGACAGGCATGTGCCACCATGCCTGGCTGATTTTGTGTTTTTAGTAGAGATAGGGTTTTGCCATGTTGGCCACGCTGGTCTCAAATTCCTAAACCCAGTTGACTCACCTGCCTCAGCCTCCCAAAGTGCTGGGATTACAGGCATAAGCCACTGCGCCTGGCCATTGTTAGTCTTTAAATCAATAAACACCTGAAGCATACTTCACATGCAATGTGGTACGCACGCAGCCCTGAGCAGGCACAGGCACTGAAGGTGGCGTGTTGCAGAGTGATTACTCCAAAGTCGAAAGGATGCCACGTGAAGGGCTGGCGTCACTGCAGCGTGTCTGTGCATGGGTTTTCAGAGTGCACCATTCTCCTTCTGGTAGTCCAGTTGATTTTCGGTATGAGGATGGATGTCTGGGTATATTATTTTTCAGATGCACCTGTGAGGAGTAGGTGAGAGTTATAGAATGTTAATGTTGGTTTGACTTTTCTTTCTCACTCACTAGTAATCTGGAAATACAGATTTGGACAACAGCCTGAACTGCGTTTCACACCCACCAGATTGGCTTTCAGATGTGAAAGTCTGGAGATGACGTGGTGAAGCAGGCACCACGGGCCCCTGGCAGGAGCGTGGCAGAGCCACCGAGCATAGCAGTTGGCATCATCTGGTACAGGGACCAGTCCCAGGGCAGAGACCGTGTCCAGACCAACATCTGGACACACAGGGGCCGATGTGGATGATAAACATGCAGCTGTGTAGTCAGCACATGGGGCGCGTCTTTGCTAGGCTGGAGCCTGCCGTGCCTGCCGGGATGCGTGAACTAGGGTGTTCGTGGTGACCATCATGGGTTAGTAAAGGACTTGGGCCGCCCAGCGTCCCTCAGTAAGGAGGTGGATGGCTCCACCGTGGTGCATGGCAGAACACAGCACAGCGACCGAGAGGAAGTGCTCTGCCTGAAAACAGAACGTGGGGGAAACTCATGCTGCTGGGGGCCTCGCTGCCCGTGACCGGGGCAGTTTAACGCCTACACGGGATAAGGCCTCACTGAATGATGGTGGTGGGCTCTTGCAGACTTCAACTTTAAGCAAAACGGTGGGTTTTCTCATCAACTTCAAAAGGAAATGGTGCTGAAGGAAATGATGTTATTTGGGGACCTGCTGTGTTTCCAGGAACCCATCGAGGAGATTAGGTGAGGGCGTCCTGTGCTGTCTGTGGCACATCTGTGTGGCAGGAGCAGAGGCTGCAGACAGGACGGAGACCCCTGAGACTCGAGGCATGCTGAGAGAGGAGCACAGGGTGTGGAACAAGGGCTGACGCTGTGCGGCAGTGTCCTGTCCAGCCCTGCCCTGGGAGGCGGACGCAGACAGTTGGTTACTCAGTGTCCTCTGCTCTGCCTTATTTAAGGATTGTAACCCTCCTGGGACCCCACTGAGTAGGAAACTCCTGCGAGCTCCAGGGCTGTCCTGGAGGTGAGGAGAGGATTGCATGGAGTGGGGAGGGTGGCTGTGAAGACGCATCTGGGCCAGCAAGGCAGCGGCCCAGGAGCCCACAGCCCAGGAGCCCATGGCCCAGGAGCCCACGGCCCCGTCGATGCGGAGGCCACTTTGCAACACCATGCAGACCATGGCCTAGACAAGAACATGAGGTGTCCTCGGCCTGGTGTGGGGCAGTGCCCAGGGGTGGGCGTTCGGGGAGGTGTTAAGAGGGGTCAAATGAACACAACCGCAGGTCTGGGCCTCATCACCAACGTCCCTACCGGAGGGGTTTCTTCCTCTCTGGTGCCTCTTGCTCCCCAGCCATCACTCTGAGGGAGGCCTCGCTTCTCCCACTGCTGGTCTGGACCTGTGCGTGCCTGAGCGCCCTCCTGGCTTCCCCACCACTGACCTCCTTGTCCCTCTTCCTCAGGAACGGTGCCTCCCTCTGCGCCCCCCACACCCCTCTGGCTCCAGCAGGGTGTTTGTGCTGGGGTCCCCATGCTCCCTCCCAGCCCCTCCTCGCTTGCCTTGGAAGGCTCCCTGCACTCACAGAGCCCTCCCTGATTTCTTGTAGGTTCCCGCCTCTCTTTTCATGCCATCTCCCCTGTGAATCCCCTGGACACTGATGGGCACCTCACTGTACCTGGCTCTGCTGCTGCCCAGGCCCTGCCTGAGTGGCCTCTCCCTGTGGTGTCCAGCTTCCCTGCTGTGTGTGGGGCCCTCCCATCAGCCCGCTAGCTGCATGGGCCTCCATGTATCCCTCCCAACCCAGCCAGGCTGGCCACTGGGCAGTGCCATCCCCGCTCCATCACCACTGGGCATTCCTGGGCACCTCCTCTCTGTCTTCTTCCCGCAGCCAGGGCACTGGGCTTCTTGGGGGCACTGGTGTCTCTTACCTGAGCTGAACTTGCAGTTACTTCTGTTTCTTCCCCACCAGTCCTGAGAGCAGCAGTGCTGGGGACAAGGTCTGTCATCTGCAGGTCCCTGGTGCCTGGCACTTGCTGAGCATGCAGTTGGTGCTAAATAAGTGTGTTTAACGAACCCAGGAGTTGTCTACCCACTGCCGCCTTCCAAGAAGACTGTTCTTCAGTTTCCCCAGAAAGAGGGTATTTCAGCCATTTGGGAGGAATCTCTGAAAAGCAATCAGATGCCATGGCGTCACTTGTAACGGCCAGAGCTGGAGAACGCGCCGCGCCTTTGGACATCCATGCATCCCGGGTTTCTTAATTCTCCAGAAGCTGGAGGTTTTGGGTTACTTGTTTTTGCTCCCATCAGAATAGACGCCAGTTGCAGGCCCCTGATGCCGGGTGGCCCATAGCGAGGGGCCCGTGAGCCTCCTGCCCCACAGGCTCTCTCGGGATATGCACAGCGGGCCCGCGGCACAGGCTTTCCGCCGCCACCCCGTGAGGTTGGGCTGTGTGTGGCACAGCTGTGTTCCCAATCCTGATGTGCGTTAGGTGCAGTGGATGCCCGTAGGCCCGGGTGTGCAGTCTTTCATGCTGGGATGGTTACTGAGAACGGCCATTCCCCATCCTTTTCTGAGGCACCTGCACCCAGCAACGCGAGACACAAAGGCAGGTCCGTCATCCCAGGAAGTGTCAGCGTGCGGCCTCTCCTGCTGCCGCTTCTTTCAAGATACCACCCGGCTCTCCAACCAGAGGGTGTGCCTCGGGAGCTGGAATTGGAGCACGTGTGTCCGCACCTGTCTGAGGCTGGGGTCAGGGTGAGCTGGGGCCGCTTCTCCAGCGTGAAGCCTGCGCACACGGGAGCCCTGATGGATGTCTCCCGCATGGGTTACTCAGAGGCAGAAATGCACGGAGAACCCTAAGGCTGCTGCGAGCGTGACAGAGTGAGCCGGGGGTTCACCGAGAGTCTGGGCTGCCAGATCTCATGACAGACGTCAGTTTTTAATGAAAGGGAAGTATGGCCAGCGTGTGCTTTTCCAAGCTGAAGGCTGACACTCAGTGGGTGGAATGCAGCTGGCCACAGCATTTATGTGAGAAGCCTTCCCTCCTTTCACTCGGACGTTCCTTTTTTAGGAATTTATCCTAAGGCGATGTCATGAATGTGCACAAAAGTGCAGTTATGTAGCATTTATGCAAACTTCCAGAAGCATCTTTATCAAACGTCTTTGCAGTTATCCAACCGCAAACATGTAAAGCAGCTCAAATTGCCTGGGAAAGTGTCGATGCTGTCAGGGATACAAAGAATCGTGTGTGTGGTGTATCCTGATTTGAAAAATACACCTCTGCAGGCTCGCATTGTGCTTGCACAGAATTCAGCTCGAGCCCTCCGCCTCTCCCCACCTTGCGCCTCCCTGCCTCTCTCCCCGCTTCCTCTCACCCTTCTTTTCCTTCCTTCCTTTAGGGTTATGAAGACTGGCTTCGACATAAGGCAGACAACGCCATGAACCAGTGTCCCGTTCATTTCATCCAGCACGGCAAGCTCGTCCGGAAGCAGAGCCGAAAGCTGCGGGTGAGTGGTGCCCGACACTTTACCCGGACTTAGTCCAGTGACCATTGGAGAAACAGGTCTGACCCAGGTGCGGCGGCTCATGTCTCCCGTCCTGGCGCCTCAGGAGGCTGAGGCAGGAGGATCACTCAGCCCGGGGGCTGGAGGCCACTCAGGAGGCTCCACCATGCCTGTGAACAGCCACTGCTCTCCAGCCTGGGCAGCAGAGAAAGACCCTGTCTCTTAAAACAGTTTTTAAATACAAACTTTAAAAACAGTTTTTATTTTCTTTGACAAAACAGACTGAGATGTTTTTTATTGAGTGTAGGCCCCAGCTCCCTACTACCTTTATTTTTTTACCTTTAATTTTTTTTTTAGTAGTCTTTACTTTTTAAAGCAGTTTTGAGTTCACAGCAGAATTGGGTGGATATACCCACCGCCCCCACCCCCACACACAGCCTCCCCACCAGCAGCATTCCACACCAGAATTGGTGGAATTTAAAATCATTGTGGGAACACACGAACCAATCAAGAGAGAGAAAGGTTGGAAACACTGTGTCTAAAGTTTGTTTTAGAATAAGATATAATAAAATATTAATATAAACTCTACTAGGTAGAAATGTATTGTTTTAGAATAAGGTGTAATAAAATCATATCAGTATAAATTCTACTAGATAGAAGTTTATGAAAATTGGAACAGGAAACCTCATCGAAGATTGTATTTTTAAATTTATTTATTTATTTAGAGACAGAATTATTTAGAGACAGAATCTTGCTCTTTCACCCAGGCCAGAGTGCAGTGGCACAATCACAGCTCAGAGCAACCTCCATCCCCAGGTGCAAGTGATTCTCCTCCCGAGTAGCTGGGATTACAGGTGCACGCCACCACGCCTGGCTAATGTTTGCATTTTCAGTACAGATGAGGTTTTACCAAAACGTTGGCCAGGCTGGCCTCGAACTTCTGGCCTTAAGTGATCCACCCACCTTGGCCTCCCAAAGTGCTGGGATTACAGGCACGAGCCACTGCGCCCTGCCAAAATTTTATTTTTTATTGATATATAATAGTTGTTTGTATTTGGGGATCTGTGTGATACTTTGCTGCCTGCACCCCAATGTGTAAAGATGAAGTCGGGGTAACTGGGATGTCCATCACCTTGTGGATTATTCCTTTGTGCTGGGAATATTACAGTTCTTCTTGAAGGCTGCATTTTAAATGTTTCAAATGAATTACTGGTGTAACTAATACATCAATACATTTTAAAATGTGTTTAAATTATTTAAATGAGATATTTTCGGCCTTTCACTAGTCATTTGGAAGCACCTGTATAGGTGGAACCATGAGTGTGGCCTTCATGTTTGTGTCAAGGCAGCGGTCAGCAGCCTGCTCCAGTCTGCCATCTGACCGTGGAGCTCAGCGCCAGGCCCACGCCGGCCCCTTCCCGCCCCCACTGGTGCCCGTGCTTGCTGCCTGGCCCTCACCCACTCCCACGCCTTCCTCCCTCCTGCAGCCCCACTGCCTATCCCACTGTTTTCCCAGCCGAGCTGTGGGAGGTTCAGTGAGGGACAGAGGGAGCTCCCCACTGGGTCCTGTGCACAGGAAGAGCCAGGCTCGTTCCAGAAGCCGGGAGGGGGAGGGCCTCTGAGCAGCCCAGCCAGCCGGGCCCAGTGAGCCTCTCCGGACAAGGCCGCAGCCCCTCCCGGTGCAGTGGGACAGGAACCCAGGAGGCGCTCAGAGGTCCTTCAGAGGAGCTGGCATCAACCACTGGCCCCCGCCACCCCCGTTCACCTTGCTCTCACTGTTCTGTGTATCACACACATCACCGAATGGACTTTTAAGCATTTAAACATTTTCACTTATAAATTTGCTGTCCAGGTGTTTAAATGCTTCTGAAAGAGCTTCCCTTCAGTGAGCTCAGGTGGGCGATGTTTCCCTAGTGGTCAGGGGTTCAGAGAGCAGATGGCCCCGGCCTAGGGAACAGCCGTGGACTCACACCTGTGTCAGCAGGCGTCCGGTCTCAGGCTTTCAATGCCATTTCCTTTATCGATTATATTCCCCTTGCGAAGCCTTTCATACTTGTAGCTAAACGTCTTTCTTAAAAAAAAAACAGACCTAAACTCTGTCTGCCCACATAAAACTGAATTTTTAATGTACTGGTCTCCGTGGGAAATGCCTGCCCTCTATCCTGCGCATCGTAACAGGGAGGATTCTAAACAGGCTATGCAGGATGAGAAAGAAAAGGTCAGGCTTTTCCTACAACTGCAGGCATCGGCTTCCATCGGTTGTAATGGCTCAAGCCTTGCAGGGTGCTAGAGCGAACTAGAAAGGCAATCCTTTAATTAGTTCTTCTTTTTTAATTAAACTTTTATGTCGAGGTAATTACAGAGGCATCCTGTGTTCCCATTGCCCCGGCGTGTTGCCCAGCTCTAAGATTTCCTTATTTCATGGATGACATAAAGAGAATCCTGTGGCCTGTGACCTCCTGGGGTTGGCTGTCGTCGGGCAGCCTAATTCCCTCGGGATTCACTAAGTCTGCGCACCAGCTGTTCCTTCCCTTTTTTGCTAAGGAGGGTTCCGTGCTGCGGACGTACCGCAGTTTCACCATTCCCAAGTTGAAGGGCGTGTCGGTTTTTCTAGTTTAGGGCTATTATCTATAAAGCTGCTATGAATATTTGTGTACAGGTCTTCCTGTGAATGTAGTTTTCATTTCTTCGGCATAAAAGCTCAAGTGTTCAGTTGCTGGGTCGTCTAGCATATCCACGTTTGGTTTTGAAAGGGACTGCCAACGCGTTTTCCAGCGTGGCTGTCCCGTGTCATTCCCGCCCACCACGTTCCAGTATCTGCCACCCACAACATCTCAGTGTGGCTTAAACATGCATCTCTCGATGGCCTGTCTGACATCTTTCCCTGCGCTCGCTTGGCATCTGTGCATCCTCGTCAGTAAAAATAATTCTTCGTGTCTTCTGTCCATTTTTCCAGCTGGATTATTTGAGCTTCTTTTCACTGTTAAATTTATTTATTTATTTATTTATTTTAAAACGCCAGTCAAATCTAGCAGTAGGGGATTGTAGACCAACTTTAGTGACACTAATGCTAGTAAGTTCTGATAACCCACCACTATCAGACCAACCCACTCTTAAATTTTAAGAGGTCATGTAGTCTAGATATTACTACTTTGTCAGATATAGATTTTTAACACTCAGCAAGGTATTTCACAAAACAAATGTTTTACATTCTATTGAAGTCCAATTTTTTTAAATTTATTTATTTTTAAATTATTTCTTTTGAGACAGTCTTGCCTTTGTCACCCAGGCTGGAGTACAGTGGCACAATCTCGGCTCACTGCAACCTCCACCTCCCAGGTTGAAGCAATTCTCCTGCCTCAGCCTCCCAAGTAGCTGGGACTACAGGCGTGCACCACCACGCCTGTCTAATGCTTGTAGTTTTAGTAGAAACAGGGTTTCACCTGTTGCCCAGACCGGTCTTGAACTCCTGGCCTCAAGTGATCCACGTGCCTTGGCCTCCCAGAGTGCCGGGATTACAGATGTGAGCCACTGCGCCTGGCTGATTTTTTTTTCTTTTGCGGACTGTATGTTCAGTGTCCTGAATGAAGCGTTCTTGGCCTATCCTGAGACCCAAAGACTTTCTCCCATGTTTCTTTCTGAAAGTGTTATAATTTCGTGTTCTACATTTAAGTTCATGATCCACTTTGAGATGGTTTTTGTATAAGGTGTGGTGTTTCTGTCCTTACTGTTTTGCCTGTGGCTGTCCGATTGCCCTGCACCAGGGGTGGGCGGCTGTCCCTCCTCCAGGGAGCAGCCCTTGCCCTCTGTCACCATCAGTGAAGCCCATTTGCGAGGGTCCATTTCTGGTTCCCTGGTCTGTCCCATTGATGTCCACACCCAAGCCCCGCCAATCCCACATTGTTGGTCACTGTAGCTACTTCAGAAGCCCTGTCATTGGGGAGACCGAGTCCTTCCACTCAGTCTTCTTTTTCAGGGTGGTTTTAGCTATTCTAGAGCCTGTGCCTTCCAATATAAATTTTAGAATCAGCTCATTCATGTCTATGAAAGTCCTTGCTGGGATTTCCATAGGGATTTTAGTAAACCCATGGGTACATTTGGGGAGAGTAACCCTCTGATTTTAAAGTCTCACAAATTCACAGTGTGCTGTGACCATCATGTAGTGAGACAGAGAACTCTGCTTGCAGTGTTGACAGAGGCAGGGCAAGCCCCGACCCTGGCATGCCTCCCGAGTGGCGGTGAGACTGGCCGGGGGACCCACACTTGCTCACTCAAGGGGTCTGATGATCCTTCGTCTTTCAGATACACAGTCCAGCTCACTGAGCTGCCATCCTCCCCAGCGAAATGAGAGGGACACAGATACAAACTAGACCATTACCCTTCTCGAAAAACCCACATGATGAACTTCCTGTGATTGAGTTTTACTTCGTTTTTGAGATGTTGTTGCCACTTTGGCTTTATTTGTCCTCATGCTTTGATGAGCTGGGCAGTGCCTTGGCACTGTTGATCAGGAAGCTCTCAGAACTCTACCACCCGGTTCATAAAACGCCGGATTGAGATCAGAGCTTCTCATGGGAGTACATCCCGCTTGGCCATGCTGACAGGCACTCAAACTCGTCTTACTTGGTCTGAATCAGAGATAACCTTGTTGCAGGTGTTGGTCTCTGTTTTTGCTCCAGAATATTCGATCATGCTGTGCTTTGGCACTTCTCTGAGCTGCAGTTGGAATATTGAAACCTGACCTGGTCTTTCTTTGGCCCCAGCAGAATGTCTGGCAGGTGTCTTTTCCTAGAATCATCTCTGCATCCCTGTATCTTCCTGTAAAAAAATGAACACCTTGAAAGAGCAGTCCCACACGGCGGTGAGCTTTCATGGAGGGGCTTTCCGCTGACCATCCTTTCTGCTTGTGCTGTAGGTTGGGGACATTGTCATGGTCAAGGAGGACGAGACGTTTCCCTGCGACTTGATCTTCCTTTCCAGCAACCGGGGAGATGGGACGTGCCATGTCACAACCGCCAGCTTGGATGGAGAATCCAGCCATAAGGTAAGGGGCCTTTTTGTTAGATTCCAGGGAGGGGTCTGCTGGCTTGGAGAAAGAATCCAGCCATAAAGTATGGGGCCTTTTCATTAGATTCCAGGGCGGCGTCCGCCAGCTTAGATGGAGAATCCAGCCATAGAGTAAGGGGCCTTTTCATTAGATTCCAAGGCGGGGTCCACCAGCTTAGACGGAGAATCCAGCCATGAAGTAAGGGGCCTTCTCCTTAAATTCCAGGGTGGGGTATTCCTGTCCATCTTCAGGCTGTGCCCGTGTGGCCGCAGGAACTAACATCCTGTTTAAAAAGTCAGCATTTTCAGTGTTTGCAGTGAGGACCCAAGGACTTGTGCAGCCAAGTTTTTTCCTCACTTTTGCTGCCTCCTATTTTTCACTTTGCTCTTTTTTCTTTAAAAAAAAAAAATAAATTGTATATATTTAAGGCATATATGATGATGTCATGAGATACATGTTTTTATAGTGAGGTTGTGGTGAGAGTGGACCCGATGAACATGTCCACGTCTCACTTGACTTCCCGTTCCCTCCCCTGGCGCCCGTGCCAGAGCAGCCAGAACCTGCTTGATGCAGCAGGAACCCCGAGCCCGACACTCTTGCGCACTCCAGCCCTCCTGTTGTGAGCTGGGTCTCTGGACAGGTCGTCCTAAATGTTGCTACGCTGTGTCTTTGACCGACACCTCCCCATTTCCTTCCCACTTTTTTCTTTCTACTCTCGATGTTTAAAACAACCTATCATCTCAGGTTAACAGAAATAACTTCCGTGATCGCCTGTGTCAATCAGCTAATGCACCAAATTAAAGTTTTAATGAATAGATTGTTGGAATTTAAAGAATTTTCATTTTACTAGTTAAAATGAATGTGAAAACTGGCCTAGAATTATGTGAAAAGTCACACACAATTCTGGATTTTGCCTGTTACTTCAACAAATGTCTTTTTGTTAATTTATCTTAATCTGGATTTTCTGAAATTACTATGTAAGTAATTTCCTGCACTCAATATAAAATTCTGCACAGGCAGCTGATGCTACAAGAATTTTAATTGTCAGTCATAAAGGATATACTACCATTAATTTAAGATTCCTATTTTAAAAATCTATTTCTAAGGCGTTTATGAGAGTGAGCATAGCTCAGTGGATCCAACTATTCCTAAGTCATCAGCTCACAAAAGTGCAACTCTAAAATGGTATTTAGGTAATACCTATGGACATAGGCCATTTCTACTGTGAGATAGAGACATTTTCTTTACAAAATCACCGAAGGGTATGCTAGTCTTTCATAGATAATTCAGGTATGTATCCTGAATTGATAAATGAAAAACCTGTGGATATTTTCGGTTAAATTTGCTTTCAGATTTTCCGTGTAGCATATCCCAGGAGAGTGAGCACTCTAACACAATAGGTTGTCAGCAGCAGTGCTTCTGGGGAGGCAGAGTCCCTGGACGATTCAGGTATTTGTTGTAAGCGGCTGCTGGTCCCTCTGGAACCTGGGAGGAGGTTAAGGTTCCATCCACCCAGAGACCTTGTGAGCCCTCCACACTCTGCCGGCAGCGGCTGCCTTTGTAGCCCTGCCCTGCAGGACTGTGGCTGGTCAGGCTCTGACAAGTTCCAGTCACGCTGGTGAACAGATGCTGTGGGTCTCCAGATGTGCCATGTTTGTCCGGATGAAATGTTGTCGTAGTTGTGGAAGATGATAAAATAGCTATTGCACTTTGACCTTTTGTGGCTTTGCAGTTCGCGTTACAGCTTTGTGTTCTCTGATGTCATTTTTGTGCATTTTGTTTAGCTTTGGGGGACTGGAATTATTTGAGCCCTTTCCTTAAAAGCAGAGTGGGGCGTGGGAAGGGTCCAGCCAACCTCTGTTGGAATCTCAGGGTGGGCTCATGTGACCGCACAGGCTCGTTGGCGTCTCTGGACTCTGCATCTTTGAAATGGGACAGCTGTGTCTCTCAGGGGCTCTTGTGAGGATACAATTAGAAAATGCCCACTGAATTTAGAAAATAAGTGCCCCCTGATTTGTGCGCTTGGTGACAGAGCAGCGATCACTTCCCTCCCCCAGCCCCGTCTGTGTGTTTGGTGACTGAGC
>NW_016107329.1:11009438-11016671 GCF_001604975.1 Cebus imitator
GTGATCCTTCCCCACCCACTTTTGTGCGCTTGGTGACGGGGCTGCGATTGGTTCCCCTTGATTTGTGCGCTTGGTGATGGTGCAGTGATCGTTTCTCCCTTTTGTTCTGACTTCTCCTGTGTTTTATTTTTCCAATGCTCATCCCTTAGAAAAAGGCACAGGAAGGGATTCAGAGATGCCGTTGCCTCTCCCCAGATCCTTGGGCACACATTTCTCCTCTCTCCTCTCAAGGCAGGGCCAGTGCAGCCCTCACGCCCACCTGCTGGTGCTCACAGATGTTACTGTGGTCAGCAGGCTTCAAAATGTGCTCTGAGACCAGCAGCATGAGCGGGCACCATGTGAGAAGGGTAGTTCTCTGGCCTTCCCTAGACCCGCTGCATCAGAAACCCTGGGGCTGAGCCCAGGAATCGGGGGCTTAAGAAGCTCTGGGTAAAGCTGGCACACACGAAGGCTGGAGAAGCCCTCGGGCCCAGGCCACGTGAACAGTTAAGTAGAAGGCGTGTGCCACCCAACAAGGACGGGAGCAGGCAGGTTGTTGCCGCATAGTGGAGGTGAAGTGAAGTGATGCCCGTGACGACTTCCCGTGAACAACAGGGCATGCTGTAAAAGCAAAGGGGTATTTCAGGTCCTCAACCTGTTTCCTAATGAATAGCTGCTATGACAGATAAATCAGTGTCCACATTTGAAGAATTTGAGCATCATTATCTGTCCTATTTTAAGTGGAGGACACTGGGTAAGAATGGAAGAATTAGAATCTTCTGGTACATAATAGATGCAGGAATAGCAGTGGGACCTTATCTTTCTATAACTTTTAAACATTTACAGACTCTATGGTCAGCCAGGCTCTGTAGCCACTTGGTTGGAGGCAGCAGCTTCTGGGTTTGTGTTGACCGTTTTGGCTGTGAGCTCACCTGTCTTGTGATTTGCAGACGCATTATGCCGTGCAGGACACAAAAGGCTTCCACACGGAGGAGGATATCGACGGGCTCCACGCCACCATCGAGTGTGAGCAGCCCCAGCCCGACCTCTACAAGTAAGCAGGGCCTGCAGGGTCTCTAGAAATGGGTTATGCCCTCAGCCTTGTTCTTGCTTTTTCACCCCAAATACTCTAGCCATCTGCTGGTTTGGAAAGAGAATGTAAATCACTGCTTAAAGATTAAGTCAAAAAGACATTACTCATTTATTTGCATAGACTTGTACCACTCAGATTTGTAGCTTTTTATTTATGCAAATATTTGAAGTGGCTTAATGGAACTAGATTTGTGGGGGGAAAACTAAGTTTTCTTTATTTTATGGAAGACATTCGTAAACTGCAGGGTAAGGAAAATGACTGAAGCCATGGGCTGATCAGAACAGAAAGTACAACAATGAAGGGGCTGAAGGAGAGCCGGCTTAGCCACACGCGGAATGGGCTGGCTGGCTTAGCCACATGCGGAACGGGCTGGGTGGCTTAGCCAGACGCGGAACAGGATGGTTGGTTTAACCACACGCAGAACAGGCTGGCCAGCTTAGCCACACGTGGAACGGGCTGGGTGGTTTAGCCACTCGCGGAACAGGCTGGCCGCCTTAGCCACACGTGGAACAGGCTGGGTGGTTAGCCACTCGCGGAACAGGCTGGCCGGCTTAGCCAGATATGGAACGGGCTGGGTGGCTTAGCCAGACGTGGAACGGGATGGGTGGTTTAACCACACGCAGAATGGGCTGGCCAGCTTAGCCACATGTGGAACGGGCTGGGTGGTTTAGCCACACGTGGAAAGGGCTGGGTGTTTTAGCCACACGTGGAACGGGCTGGGTGTTTTAGCCACACGCGGAACGGGCTGGGTGGTTTAGCCAGATGTGGAACAGGCTGGCCGGCTGAGCCACACACGGAACAGGCTGGGTGGTTTAGCCACACGTGGAACGGGCTGGGTGGTTTAGCCACTAGCGGAACAGGCTGGCCAGCTTAGCCACACGCGGAACAGGCTGGGTGGTTAGCCACTCACGGAACAGGCTGGCCGGCTTAGCCATACGTGGAACGGGTTGGCTGGTTTAGCCACACGTGGAATGCGCTGGCCGGCTTAGCCACACGTGGAACAGGCTGGGTGGTTAGCCACTCGCAGAACAGGCTGGCCGGCTTAGCCACACGCGGAACGGGCTGGGTGGTTTAGCGACACCCAGAACAGGCTGGGTGAAGACCTGCACCTCACAGTGGCCTCCTCTGTGGACACAGGAAGGCAGGCAGGCCAGGCGCAGGCGTCGGGGTGGGGCCGCTGGGTGCATCCCGTCAGTAACGTGGCTTTTCTGTCGCCAGGTTCGTGGGTCGCATCAACGTTTACAGTGACCTGAATGACCCTGTGGTGAGGTGAGTGCCTCTGTGGACGCATGGACCATGGTCATCTCCCTTGTCGCATTAGAAATGCATTCTTGGACAGACGAGCATTTCCACAGCCACTACTCTAGTAGATTTGGAAGGTGGAGTTCCACTTTCCCAAAGGGCCAGGCTCTGCTCTCTTCCCTGGTGTGTCTCAGGCACACATGTATGAATGTTGACAAGTTACTGATGCTCGTGAAACAAAGTTTTGCACAAGACTCTGCCAGGAGGGTCGTCTCACAGGCCAGGAGGTGCCAGGGGTCCATGAAGAGTCTCGAAGTGACGGGCAGAGTACAGCGTCCCCATGAGAAATGCCCTCTCACGATTCCTGTGCTGATTTGTCTTCAGATACGAAGCTGAAGACTTCTAATTTGGGGGCCGTTTTTTGGAGTGTATTTCATCCACTCGCCATCGTTAGTGGGGTGCATTATGGGCTCAAGGCCTCTCTCTGGCTCATGTCCACCCAAGAAGGTGGACACAGTGACCCGGGGCCAGGTTGGGGCAGCTCACAGGCGACTGCTGTGCCTCCCATTCACCAGCACGGACTCAGCGGCAGTCACACCAGCAGTCACACCGCGCATCTGTGAGGAAACCAGAGCCTCAGGCAGCTCCTCTTTGGCCCCGGGGCAGCCTCGGCTGAGAGCCAGCCGGTGCCCAGCCCACCTCCGAGCAGCGCCCGCCTCCCGGGCCTACGGATATTCTCCCTGACATTATTTCAAGATCTGGCATTTGTTGCTGACGGATGCTAATGATGGGTAATGATTTGTCATCATTACCCATCAGCAGGCCAGCAGGTGCTTCTGAGGATTGATAGTGGCCTTGCCTTGGTTTTCCTAAATACGTACTTTTCTAAAGGTAAATTCCTCCTTAGTTTGGAGAAATCACTTGTATTTCTGTGTGCTGTGAGAATTATTTTGTGTTTGAATGAGTAAACAGACTTAGGTTTATTCATATTACCTACGGGTTGAATCCACAGTATTAAACATTGCAGGCTTTTCATCTTTATAGTTAGACCAAGTTTATTGCTCAGCAACCTGGGACGATAATTGCTAATATATTTTTCATTTTGATACTAACTCTAGTTTCACTTTTATTTTATTTTATTTTATTGGAGACAGAGTCTCGCTCTGTCACCCAAGCTGAAGTGCAGTGGTGCAATCTCAGCTCACTGCAGCCTCTGCCTCCCAGATTCAAGCAATTCTCCTGCATCAGCCTTCTGAGTACCTGGGGTTACAAGTGCGTGCCACCACACCTGACTAATTTTTGTATTTTTAGTAGAGATGGGGTTTTGCCATGTTGGCCAGGCTGGTCTTGAACTCCTGACCTCAGGTGAGCCACCGCACCTGGCCTGGTTTCACTCTTAAATATTTATGCTGTTCAATAGACTTTTAATATTTAGGTTATTTAAGATGTTTATAAATTTGTGAAGTGAACAGTTAAGAATTATGCACCTAAATTCTCAATCCATTCAGAGCAATGTTTCTTCTTCCCTCTGTCCTAACTAGAAGCAAAGTACTTTTCCGAGTAAATTATTTTTAGGCTTCCTTGAGTCACCTTTCTAAAAAAGCTGTTTGTTTTCGTAGACACTTGACAGGAATTATTGTAAGTGTGTTGGAAACAGAAGCTGACAGTCCTTATCACACAACCAGACAACCCGTATGCAGCCCAGAGCTCCATCTTGAGTGACTGCCGGGTCAGGAGGCGCGTGGCAGCCTCAGCCACAGCCGGGGGCGGACGCTCTGCCTGCTGTGGCCGGGACAGCTGTATCCCTCAGGGCAGCCCCACGCTGCCTGCCTTCAGCCAGATGCAGTTCTGAGTTATGTCGACCAGATGTACTGCATGCATTTTACATTCATAATATTCAGTAGGTTCTTCACTTTCTATGATAGAAGGACAGTAAATACAATGATACATGAAAAGCAAACTTCAGCAAACACTTTTGACCCTTTCCCCTCCGAAGAAATCCTTAGGATGATATCAGTAGCAAAATTTATAAACTGGAATCTTGCCGCTTATTTCTCCCTTACCACTATGAGAAGAGATTATTTTTCCATCAGCAGGGAACCCTGTTATATCAAGCATATAAGCCCCTGACAGCAGGGACCCCACCCGCTGCTCACCGTGGGTTCAGTGCGCAGAGCTATGCTTGTTCCTCGATGCATGAGATCTTTGAGCTCTTTGGCCATTGCTTGTTTTTCCCAAAAGTAGCCATGCATGGACTGCCCCGGATGGATAGGTCTCCCGTTCAGAGGAGCTCTGCAGTGTGGCTTCCAGTGTTTCTAAAGGCCAGACAGAGTATCAGCTTTTGTCTCCAGGACAGACAAAGACTGTTACATGAGACCCCCCCGAGTCTCACTGAGGATGTCATAGAAACAACTGAGGCTGGGCATGGTGGTGCCCCACTCTCATCTCAGCACTGTGGGAGGCCAAAGCAGCAGGATCACCTGAGCCCAGGAGATCAAGGCTACAATGAGCTGTGATCGTGCCCCCAGCTTGGGTGATACAATGAGACTTTGGCTCCCCAAAAAAAACCAAAAAACAGGGACAGCTGAAAGTTGAGCGAGTCACATGCACCCCTCTTTAGCCTTTCCAGAACATTCTGGGACCTTCCAATGCAGCTGTCCTCAACCTGAGGCTTGTTAGGAGAGGGTTACTGGGCCCCACCCCAGGGTTTCAGGTTCTGACTCTGTGGGTCTGGGGCGATCTTCTTGACTAGTGTGATGTTCCTGACGGGCTCCAGGTGCTACTGACGGCACTGGTGGGGCCACTGCAGGGACCCCTGCCCTAGAGGTCTGTCAAGGAGTATTGCTGAGGCTGTCAGGTGCAGCTCAGTGGGTCTGGGTGAGGCCTGAGGTCCCATGTACCTGCAGGCACTGATGGGAGGTCCTTGCTGCTACTCCTCCCCAGCAGATAAGACCACATCCTTTCGCTTGGACCTGGGCTGACTTCATCGTCTAAACATAAGCAAGCCGCCATGTATACCATCTCCGCTGAAAATGAGATCTGTTGAGCAAACCAGCGGGTTTTGTGTCTGCCTCTCCCCCCCACTGCCTGCCCATTTGCCCTCACGTCCGTATCATTTCTGATCATCCGTATCCTTACAGGCCCTTAGGATCTGAAAACTTGCTGCTTAGAGGAGCCACACTGAAGAACACGGAGAAAATCTTCGGTAAATATTTAATTCGTGAGTTACTAACCATTGCCTGTAATGTTCGTAAGACCCGCAGCAGAACCCTGAGAGAGTTCCTTGGTGCCTTGAGGTGCCAGAGGCTTTCTGGCCATGCAGTTCCACCCACTGAGATTAGTGTCTGTGGGTAAGCACGGTCCTGATGCAGTGGCACCAGAGAATACGGCTTGCATGTTGAGGCCTCTAGTTTTGGATTCAGAAACAGGGAGTTTCATCCGCGAAGGAATTTATGAAGTTGAATTGTGCACGACGTTTCTTTCATGCCTGTGTTTCTTGGCTAGGATCTCCCATTTCTTGTGGGCTGTTGTCTATTTTAATTGAGGTAACTTTTAGAAATATACCCGTGTGCCCCACTGTCAGACCTAGTGTCCTTGGGGGGCTGGCTCCAGGACGCCTGCAGATGCCAAAATCCACGGGTGCCCAAGGCCCCTTTTTGCATGTGGCCTGCACACGTCTGCCCCTCTGGTTCACAAGGTCGTAGGTGACGTCCAGTACCTAGCACGGCGTAAATGCTAGTCACGTAGTTACACTCGCTGTTTTTATCATCTGTATTTTTAATCATTGTATTGTTATTTTTGGGGGGGATTTTTTGAAATATTTTGCATCCCCAGTGGGTAGAACCTGCAGATTCTGAACTCATGGCCGTGCACAGCCCAATGTATATTAAGATATGACCTCTTAAAAACTGAAGCACAGATTGCCTCCTGTGTACGAAGAAAGGTTTTGATCCTAAAGAATCGAGTTCTAATGTTGTGTGACTATGGACACTAGTTCGTGAAATCAAAAATAGGGTTCATTTTACTGAAAAACGGATTTTCCCCGCAGCTGTGTGTAACTCACCGCAAGGAAGACAGGCTTGCGCCGTGGTCCTCACCTTCTCCTTCCTCTCTGTAGGTGTGGCTATCTACACGGGCATGGAAACCAAGATGGCACTGAATTATCAGTCGAAATCGCAGAAGCGGTCTGCCGTGGAAAAGTAAGGCTCCCTGCCCCGTCGCTGGCGAGCGTGAGAATCTGCGGCTTAGAAGTGTCAATACCCACTGTAGACATGGAAGTAGCTTCTTCTTGGCTTTATTGGCGGTTCTTTCGCCAATAGACAGCATCTTAGTAACCGCAGAGCTGACTATTCAGATGGACTTTCTTACTCTGTGGGGAGGTGAATGGCCGCACCCCTCCTTCCTGCACTTCCCAGCGCCTGGTAAGAGGCAGCGCTGTTACCCCTTACGGACGCCCTGAGATTCTGGTTCCGAAACCAGTCCAGTGTTCAACAGTTCCTCCTACCGTGTCATGAAAAACTCCAGATGGGCTCGCTTTTCACTCTGGGCTTTGGTGGAAGCCACGCATTCCCGGCTGTGGTTTTATGAGGGAAA
The DNA here is from genome assembly GCF_001604975.1 of Cebus imitator. Lineage (NCBI taxonomy): Eukaryota > Metazoa > Chordata > Mammalia > Primates > Cebidae > Cebus > Cebus imitator. The sequence continues at coordinate 11,016,346 of NW_016107329.1, forward strand.
GCATTAGCAGACAGAACAGAGTCATCTTTGCATTAAACAGTGAAGTTCTGATGATAAATATGTCAGAATGGTAGCTGAATTTGTGCCGGAAAATAGAGGCTTCTTCCCGAGCTCGGCCGAGACCTCCGTGAAGGACCCGTGCTTTCCTGTCCTGAGGACACTTCCTTGCAGAGCGTTTCCTTGTCTCCCGTCCTTCCCTCTTCCCTCTCTTCCTCCTTCCTTCCTTTACAGTGGGGGCTAGTCACTACATTCTGAACTAATTTGTTGATGCTCAGTGGTAGAAGTTGACCTCTGGATGTTCCTTTCTTTTTTTTTTTTTTTTTTTT
>NW_016107329.1:11016716-11017909 GCF_001604975.1 Cebus imitator
TCTTGCTCTGTTGTCAGGCTGGAGTGCAGTGGTGCAATCTCGGCTCACTGCAACCTCCGCCTCCCAGGTTCAAGTGATTCTCCTGCCTCAGCCTCCCGAGTAGCTGGGACTACAGGCGCCAGCCACCACTCGCAGCTACTTTTTGTATTTTTTAGTAGAGACAGGGTTTCACCATGTTGGCCAGGATGGTCTTGATCTCTTGACCCCATGATCTGCCCGCCTCGGACTCCCAAAGGGCTGGGATTACAGGCGTGAGCCTCTGCACCCGGCCTGGGTGCTCTTTTCAATGACGGAAGCAGGCGTGCCTGCTTACACAGACACGGAAACCACGGGCAACGCGGAAGCACTGCAGTGTGGCTGCGAGCGGCTCTCTGTCCTGCCTGTGGCACTTTCCCCCTGCTTGACTCTTTCCTTTGGCCTCTAGAAGTACGTGCCACGGACCGTGGCATGGATGCAAGCACAGGGGGCCCGCTGTGGCACGTCGAGGACAAGCACATCACCATGCTGTTCCTATTCTGTGTCTTCACAAGGTTTCATCTTGACCTTTGTGAGAAGGAAGGGCAGAGCTCGTTTCCACAGGGCCAGCGATCACCTCTGTCCTTCTGTTTCAGATCCATGAATGTGTTCCTCATCGTGTACCTCTGCATCCTGATCAGCAAGGCCCTGATAAACACTGTCCTGAAGTATGTGTGGCAGAGCGAGCCCTTCCGGGATGAGCCATGGTATAATCAGAAAACGGAGTCGGAAAGACAGAGGAATCTGGTATGGGGAGCGACTGCCCGGTGTGGTCACAGATGTCCTGTGGGCCATATCACAAAAGGGCGGTGCAAGAAAAGATGGAAGTGAATTTACTGTAGGCCACAAGCATCCTCGATGGGTCCAGTCTCCTTAGTAGATGCATTCACGAAATGTAAAGTGCCAGTGGACCCAGCTGGTCCTGTCTTTGAGTCTGAAGAGGTACAGCTTCCCACAGTGAAGTCATCAGGACAGTGCCTTAAATACTTGCAGTGTTCCTTTGTTTAGAGGGTGCTAAGTAAATGCTTGTTAATGACTGTGAGGTAAATGGCACGTATTTGTGGTAAATACTTGGAAAAAGGCTCTGCTTTCAGTCCAGAGAGGGCCGTGTGCAAACCCAGACCTGTGTCCACTGAGCCTAGGGCAGGGCTGTGTGCAAACCCAGACCTGTGTCCACT